>NC_042617.1:80890847-81230847 GCF_901001135.1 Rhinatrema bivittatum | reverse complement strand
TTCCACACTTTTTCAATTTCGATCAATTCTGGATTAAAATCATGCAACATACCACATAATGAAAGACTATGAAAGTGCTTTGTCATTTCACTGCTGTGCATGGTAGAAATTGCTGCTGTCTCAATATTTTAGAGCATGCTACAACCAAAGTTGGAAATGTGCTCTTTAAATAATCTCAAGAGCAAATTGTGGTTAGTCTATCCTGCACATTAGGGTCTAGTAATCTGCCAATATGAGCAATAATGCAGAGCTATAAAAGCCACAGGTGAATGTGGACAGAAATGTAATAGCATTATGCAGCAGCTGCACCCCGAATGATTCTCTTCCTGATGAAATATCTCTTTCTTTGTGGGAGATTAAAAGAAGAATTGGCATGTGAGTCGAGAGTTACTTTTTTTGTTCCCTTATATCTATGTCAGATGTTTTTATTGTCTGTTTTGTATAGTCTTTATGTTAGTGAAGTGCTGGTTATGAAAACAGAACAGAAATAAACATTCAAAAGGAATACTGAGGCTTTTATATTGTCAATTAAGGGGAAAAATGTTAGGCTGAAACCAAGTGCTGAAATATTGACCTTCAGACCGCCGTCCAGAAAAACCGAGGTTCTTTTCAGGCCTAAGTCTTCGGCTTTCTTGATCAGTCAGGACCTGGAGGGGATGGTGTCACAGTCATTATGCCCTGGTGACCCCTAGTAGCTGGATATAGGACCCATGAGAGGAACCCTGGTGCATGGAATGTTGTAACAAATGGCTAACTTAAAATAAGTTGGGAGGAGATATAAAATAGGGGGAAAATGACTGGCTAATTGCAAACAAAGACTCATGGTACCAAATCCAAACCCTAGTTCCAACTGAGCTTGAAGCTCAAAGGAATAGGAGGAAATTACAGAGTCAAAAAGAAATAGAAAAATAGGCCATACTAATTAACTTTCAAATCATGTTATTCATAGATCAGTAGGGTACTTTCAGTTACATTCTGCATTATATGTTTTTATGAAAAATATGCATCATGGATGAATAGATCTTGAATAGATTTTTACTAGTAAACTGACAAATCCTACATTTTTCTCTGTTAAGCACATCCTTTGGTTTTTTCTAGTCCCTTTATAGTAATATTATTAACATAATACTTGGGTACAGCACAAGGCAATTTGGAGGAAAGTAGCCAAGGAGCATAGTTAAGGCAGCAAGTAAGCTAGAGTTTTGCAGAAGCAAAAGGTTCATGAAAAGGCTGAGAAAGATAGGTAGCAACAACAACAAAAAAAATATTAGGCAAGGGATACAAGCATACAGAATAATCAGGAAATGAGCAGAAGAAAAAGCCATCATTATTATTATTTTCACCCTATACTAGGAGTGACACCTCCTTACAAGTAATGAACAAGGTTTACCAGGGCAAAAAGATTAAAGAGGGCTATGGATGATAATGAAAAGCATTTGGGCCAAATTAGATGGAGTAGAAAAAGGCAGAAAAAGAGAGGAATGAATGGTACAAAGTGCCAGGACAATCCTAGTGTGCTCGTAAGTTGAACGATAAGTTCGATAAATGCCACCGCAAGTGGTCAAACCTTGTGTAGCTGATTGCTGGTGACATCACAGAAAAGGAGAACTGAATTAAAGTGTTCCTTCATTACGTACAGTTCTATGGTAAGGTTTAAGGAGTAAGGGAATAATCACTGGAATTCTTCCATTGTTATGTAGTAAAAAAAAGTTGCATCCTTGTTTACCATTAAAGGCACATAGTCATGAATATCATTTGTTTGAAAAGGGGAAATGAAGGGGAAAAGAGGGTTGGGGTTCCCTGAAGAAGGAAATGATATGAGGTGATTTGGTTCTAGGCATAGAAGAAGTCAGTTCCTATGGTATATTTTGTCTGTTTGCAAGCTGAAAGCTTCATAATGAACAGAATAAACATACCGTCAATCATTTCAAAATGTAATAAGCACCCACTGTACTTTGCATGAAAGACTGTATTGTACTGCACATCATCTTCATTAGCTCTCAGTAATAGAGGATGTCTTATTGCTAAGTAAATATTAACTGCTTGATAGAAATGACAAGAAGAAAATTATAAGGATGTAGGGCTAAGCAGTCACAAGGATTTGCATGTAATTAAAAATATATAGAAGGCCAGCACTACCATAAAGGCAATACACTTCACCACCTAGGATAGCAGATTGCCTAGATTAACTATATCTGTACTATCTCCACACTATCCTGACCCCCCCCCCCCCGTCTCCACCTTACCTCACATACTTCCAACTCCTCTCCACTAACTTTGCATGCCTTCATTCCTCATCTTCTACTTCCCTACCTGCATAGTTCATTTGTGTGTCTAAACGGAACCGTGCATGGTGCCCTGGACCTGGCTTCAATCAGTGAACCACAGTAACTGCAGCATCTCGCTGAGAATAAGGACACTAATCTACTCACAGTCCACATTATGGCCCATTGTTTTCCTCCTGTATGTTTCCTTTTCAAACAGGAAGTCTGTCAAAGGAGGAGGAACCACCATGGGGATTGTGAGTGGGTCCCAATCCCCATGCTCTGTGAATATCTATAAGTGTTACATTTATATACAGCACCCAAGTCTACAGCACCTAGCTTAACTTCACCAGGAAACAGATTAGATGACTGAATAGAGAAGAGGAAAGATGAAGGAAAATTGGAGGGTAAGGAGATGGTAGAAAAAAGAGTGAAGGCACACTTTAGGGGTCAATAAGATAACGCGGTTGCCTAGGGTGACAAAAACAATCATTATCTCTATGTATGCCATAGAACAATGTGCATAAAGAAACCTCATGCACGTACTATTACATATACTATGAGCTCTTATTTCTTTATAATAAAATACTGAAGTTAACCCATATATGTTATAACCTAGGACCTTATTTTGAAGAGTTATCCACCAAAAAGAAGAAACATTTTTGAAAATTTGTGGCATTACCCAAATTCACTAAAGGAAGAATATTTTCTTTACAAACAGCGTGCAGAATCTTATTCTATAGTAACATCTTGTATTATATTATAGAAAGGTCAGAAACTGTTGCAGAATAGGAATCTCACCTTATAATAGTAGGATATTATTTATAAGATAAAAATTGTCCTAGTCTTTAAAAAAGCACACTTTTAAAATAGAAATAACACAAATTGAGTTTGAAAATATAAAAGAGCAGCTGCTTCCCATGAAAGTTTAGTATTTCATCATCACATAATGTCATCAGACTTCTGCTTTCAAGAACACTGTCAGGCATTAAGTTGATTAGTGGCATAGGTCAAACATATCCACTCAAGTTAGCCATTTGCCAATCTATCCTCCCATTAAACTGTAGGGTGACGAGAGCTGTATTCAATCATTTTCTCTTAAAAGTCAAAATATTGAACTGTCAGCCCTTTTTTATGTAGTTTTGCACATTCTGTCTGTCTCTGATTTACAGGGCTTTTAGATATGCCTCAGTTTCAGACCTAAGCAACCAACAAAGCCTTGACAAAGTACCATGGATTTGTGTTAAACTGTCTTAGCTCAAGCATGTCCAGTTGTCAATGATGTACTATAAATACAGCTAACAACATTCTTTAACAGAAAGACATATGGCCTTTAATTGTAGCAAAAAAAGGAGGGAGGGAGAACAGTTTTATTATGAATAGTCCTCTTTTAGAACATTATTTACTGGTTTTACAGTTTAGACCTAGCAGGCAATCCAATACACTGCTAAAAGCAGGTTTTAGTGTAGTGTATGGCCTTGTTCTAAGATTCATTGAAAAGATAAAGTGTTATATCTTCTAATAAAATAACTGCTTCTATTCAGCCTGAGTACTATAGTCTATTTCCATTTCTTTATATACCCAACCTTTTAAATAAAAAGACTGCTCAAAATGGCTTATAGTCAATGAAAAATTAAACAAAATTGAATACATCATTGTAATAATAATAAACAGAGGCAAGGGTCATTGTGTGGAGAAAGATAAGGAAAAAGCAGAAATATTAAACCAATACTTTAGCTCAGTGTTGACCAAAGAAAACCTTGGAGGAGGACTGTTGGTGGTAGACAAGAGTACATATGAAAATGAAGTAAATATAACCCCATTAACAAAAGAGAGCATTTGGGTGGAACTAGCAAAACTGAAAGTGGACAAGGCCATGGCACCTGATGAGAAACATCTCAGGTTACTAAAGGAACTCAGAGAGGTTCTGGTGGCTCCACTGAAAGGCTTGTTCAGTAAAGCCTTAGAAATGGGAGTGATGCCACAAGACTGGAGGAGTGAAATGGTGGTCCTGCTTCACAAAAGTGGGAGCAGAGAGGAGGCTGGAAACTACAGGCCAGTACATCTCACCTCGGTGATGGGAAAATTAATGGAAACACTGATGAAGGGAAGGATAGTCAACTATCTACAATCCAGTGCGTTTTAGGATATGAGGCAACATGAAAGGTTGTGTCAAACGAATTTGATTAACTTTTGTGATTGGGCAACTAGAGAATTGGATAAAGGAAGAACACTTGATGTGATTTATCTGGATTTCAGCAAACCTTTTGATACTGTTCCATACAGAAGGCTCATAAACAAAATGTGAAGCCTGGGAGTAGATCCCAAGGTAATAGAATGGATTACAAACTAGTTGACTGACAGATGACAGTGAGTGATGGTAAATGGAAACTATTTTGTGGAGAGAATAGTGATAAATAGAGGGCCTCAAGGATTGGTTCTGGGCCGGTTTTGTTCAATATCTTTGTGAGTGATATAGTGGAAGGATTAGGAGAAAAGGTTTGTCTTTTTGTGGATGTCACTAAGATCTGCAACAAAGTGGACATTCCTGAAAGAGTAGAGATAATGAAAAGTGATCTAAGAAAGATCAAAGGTTTGGCAGCTGGGATTCATTTCCAAGAAGTGCAGAGGCATGCATCTGGGGGGGCAGACATCCAAAGAGCTATATGTGATGGGAGGCAAGAGATTGATGTGCACGGACCAGAAAAGAAACCTTGAGGCAATAATATTGGATGATCTAAAAGCAGCAAACCAAGGTGACAAGGTGGTGGCTAAGGTCAGAAAAAAGCTGGACTGCATTGAAAGAGGAGTAACCAGCAGGGAAAATGAGGTGATATTGCCCTTATAAAGTACAGTACAGTGTTCAGTTCTGGAAACTGCATCTAAAAAAGATACAGACAGGATCAAAACGGGCCAAAGAAAGGCAACCAAATTGGTGTGTGGTCTGCACCAAAAGCCATATGAGATGAGACTGAAGGATCTAAATATGTATACCCTGGCGAAGAGAAGGGTTGGGGGAATATGATACAGGTATTTGAATACTTGAAGGGTATAAATGATACATGAGACATGAACCTTTTCCAATGGACGGAAAGCTATAGAACAAGGGGGTCATAATATGAAGCGCTAAGAGCGTAAACTCAAGAACAATGTCAGGAAATATTTCTTCATGGAAAGGGTAGTGGATGCATGGAATGCCCTCCTGGTAGAAGTAGTTAAGATGAAAACTGTAATAAAATTTAAAATAGCTTGGGATAAACACAGATGATACCTAGTGGCTAAAGGATGGAAATGAAAATAAGAAGCAACCTGCATTGGGGTAACCTGCAAGGATCAGCAGTTACTAGGGGTGTGCATTCGGATTGACCGCATTAGTGAAACGCAACTCATTTTTTTTTTTTACTTAAAAAATTGATTCGACATAAACGATCGGATTTCCCACATATCGAACATAGATATGTTCGATATGTGGGAAATCGCGATTGTTGAGCCAAAATAAAAATATAAACCCCCTCACCCTCCTTAATCCCCCCCCCCCCGACTTACCACAACTGCCTGGTGATGGAGCGGAGTGAGGACGCCATTTCTGCAATCCTTGGCGAGAAGCATGTGACGTCGGCGGCACGTCGAGTGACGCGGCGTCACGTGATTCCCGGCTCGTTCGCGCCGGACGGCTCGTTCGGCCCAAAAAGAACTTTTGGCCAGCTTGGGGGGGCCTCCTGACCCCCCCAAGCTGGCCAAAAGTTCTTTTTGGGCCGAACGAGCCGTCCGACGCGAACGAGCCGGGAATCACGTGACGCCGCGTCACTCGACGTGCCACCGACGTCACATGCTTCTCGCCAAGGATTGCAGAAATGACGTCCTCACTCCTCGCTCGATCACCAGGGAGTTGTGGTAAGTCTGGGGGGGGGATTAAGGAGGGTGAGGGGGTTTAAATTTTTTTTTGCACATATGTACATATACCCAACTCATTGGATTTTTTTTATGTCCATATTGGCCGCAAGTGGGACCCCCTTTCGGACATAAAAAATATGAACATAAAATTTTGCTCTGCACATCCCTAGCAGTTACTACCTTTGTCAGAAGGCATGGAGGTAACCTTTACATAGAGTGAAAGTTACTACAGTAACTGTATAAAAATAAATAAAGTAAAAAGAATAAATAAATAAAGTTTGATGGAGAGTCTGGATAGACTACTTGGGTCTTTTTCTGCTGTCATTTACTATATTACTATGTTACTATTTTAAAACAATAAATAACCTATATAATTCATATAATTCATAAATAACATGTCAAATATCTTAATATATATAAGAACATAAGAAGTTGCCATACTGGGTCAGACCAAAGATCCATCAAGCCCAGCATCCTGTTTCCAACAGTGGCCAATCCAGGTTACAAGTACCTGCAAGTACCCAAACATTAAGTAGATCCCATGCTACTAATGCCCGTAATAACAGTGGCTATTCCTTAAGTCATTTTAATTAATAGCAGTTTATGAACTTGTCCTCCAGGAACTTATCCAAACCTATTTAAAACCCAGCTACACTAACTGCCCTTACCACATCCTCTGGCAATGAATTCTAGAGCTTAATTGTGTGTTGAGTGCAAAAGAATTTTCTCTGATTTGTTTTAAATGTGCTACTTGCTAACTTCATGGAGTGCCCCCTAGTCCTTCTACTATCTGAGAGTAAGTAACCGATTCACATTTACCTGTTCTAGTCCTCTCATGATTTTATAGACTTCTACCATATCCCCCTCAGCCATATCAAGCTGAACAAGCCTCTTTAGCATTTCCTCATAGGGGAGCCATTCCATTCCCTTTATCATTTTGTCGCCCAAAATAAAATATAACTAAACATTTCCTATCCTATTCCAAACCCCCTTTTCATAGAATTACTGATGCAAGCTGATTCTCCCCACTCTTCATAAAAAATGTTAATCCCTCTCCACAAATAAAGCAATCACTATAATTACAAACTAAAACATACTGACAACACATGAAACCAACAAAAAACATGTGCCAAAATATAACATACTTAGCACTCCCATTCACTCCCTTCAGGAGCTATCAAACCTACAGGGTCATTCAATAAAATGTGTTATGGTGTTATCACGGGTGTTAGGGTCCCAATGCCAGCAATAACGCCATAATGCATGCGTTATTTATTCCATCATGAGATGGAAAAAGTAACGCATGTATTATGGCACAAATTTTTAGTTTTTAGTCAAAGGAGAGGAGTTTGAGTGGGGTTTATGAAAATGAGGGGCATTAATGCTGTTTGTGATAGTGTAACACATGTTATTCATATTTTTAATGCCAGAAATAACTACACATTTTTTTCTGGCATTAAGCTGTGTGATATACCTGAAATGGAATTTGTGACAAATATTGCAAATTCTGTTTTGGGCAGGGAGTGGGAGAAGGGAGGAGAGAAGTGGAGTAGATAGGTGTGGAGGGAGAGAATCTCTAGGGTGGTATGCATATTAGTCAACTATTTATACCACTATAGGAGGGTCATCTAGTAACTCGAGGTGAGGTTTTGTTGGTGGACTAGGGTTTTAGGGCCAGTTTTACATGCATAGGCAGACGTATGAACAGCACAGTACACATCAGTGAAGATTTGATGTGATTTGGAATGAGGAAAGATACAGAAAGATGAGATTTCTACAATGTACTCTTGCCGTGATAGCACCCAAACACTAGACCACCACCGAAAGCTCACCTTGAGTTACTAGATGACACTTCTAATGTGATATAAATAGTTGACTAATATGAGAGCCTTATAAGGAATCTCTCTCTCTCTCTCTCCCCCCCCCCTTTTATTAATCACCCATATCCTGGGCGATGTACATAAAAAACAATCATAACAATAAATACACACCAAAATTGAAAGCCATAATAAAATGCAGAAAACCTTCTGTGGACTTAATAAAATGCTTGTCTAAATAGCCATGTTTTTAGCTGGATCTTAAAAGTCTTGGCACTGTCTGCTGTATGAAGAGCTTCAGGGAGAGCGTTCCAAATGACAGGGCGGCCACAGAGAAAGTGCAGTCTCTGGTAACACTCAGTCTGGTATGCAAAAGGTGAGGACACATCTAGTAGGCCTTGTTGTGTGGAGCGAAGCTGACACGACAGACAATAAAGCCATAAAAGAGCATTGCTCCAAGGTGAAGCATAGGAGGAAATAAGGTCAAACGTGGTAGTTGCAATCTTTTACTTAATGTGTTCTGCAGTTGGAAGCCAGTGCAATTCAGAGAGCACTGGGGTGATACGCTCAGGCTTGCTGGTCCCAGTAATAATTTACATTTAGCAGTAACTGAAGTGGTTGAAGCAGTACTGCAGGGAGACCAAGGAGTGTAAAATTGCAGTAATCTACTAATGGTAGGATGGAGGCCTGTACCACTGTTCAAAATTCTTTCTCTAGTAGGTGTTTAAGGCCACAAAGCACGCAAAGTTTGAAAAATCCTGCCCTAATCCTGCCCTAATCCTAATTTCATTCAACAATGAGGACACAGAATACTTTTCCAGAGATTTCTGGTAAAGACTTGGACACTTCTAAGTAGGGCCTAGATTCATTAAAATGCTATAAATTTTGTATGAATACTATAGCGCCCATGAAAAAAAATGGGCGTAGTTACATGAAATTGGTGAGAGCTGTTAAGGAATAGAGCACACATTTTTTCAGAAGTAAGTGCTGCTAAACTCTCCAAGCTGCAGAGGAGGCAAAGATGGGGATCCTATGCTGGTCTCTGGAAAAGTAGAGCTCATGCCACCTACTTCATGCCAGTACTCATGAAACAATGGTACATTTTTAGGAAAGCTGCCAGACTTGTAGGTCCCAAAAAGATGAAGCAGAGGATAACTTTCAAACAATTTGGCATGGTCCCATATATATATATATATATATATATATATATATATATATATATATATATATATATATATATATATATATATATATATGTATATGAGTGTGCAGAGATCTACTACAGTATTTTCTAAATACTATAGTCAGGGGTGACTAAAGATAATCTGCTACCTGAGGCGAGGTATGAGATAGTGTTCCCCCGCCCCACGCTGCCAGGGGACAGCACAGGTCAATTCATCAAGCAATGAGTCTCTTTCTTGTGATTTGAAGTGCTGCAGAAGGGGAAAAGCAGGGTTGAGAGTTCCCCGAGGAGTGGCAGATAGAGTGTCAGCAATAATGCTTCCAGGAACCCTAAGACCTGCCTCCCACCTTTCCCCAGCATTTTCCCTTGGAGAAGTGCATGATGGGTGAATGATGGCACACTCTCTCCTGTCCAATGCAAGGGCGTAAGGCAGACTAGGCCTTTTACGGCCTTGTGCCCACAGACCCCTGCCCTCACCACACATAATTAAAAATTCTGCATTTTTACTTGATAAGGGGCATTCAAAATATAGTCATCTGAGATAAAAATATCACAATAACATGTATATTATTTTAACATGCCCTCCTGTAGTGCCAACCAGGAGGTGAAATTTAAAACCATGACATGTGCATTAATTACGGGATGTGCGAAGAAGATGAGCTCGCGCATGCCGAGAAGATTTTAAAAGTCACCGATATACACATGTATCTCCCACAGCATACATATATCGAAAGTTTTCAAAAAGGGGCAGGGAATAAACCTAAGATTAGGAGTTGACATTTGTTTGCAATAAAATAGGAAATAACAATGATATTCCTATTTTTTTGCTTTCGGGAATTAAAAAAAAAAAGATAGGAAAGAAAACAAAATGTTGTGTTGTTGTTCCTATCATGCTCACAGACACATAGAGGCTCTCAATCATGCTTTCACTCACACATCTATACTCTCTCATACACATACTCTCAGGCACAGACATAGATGCCCTCCTCTCACACGCAGATGCTTTCACATACACCGATGCTCTCTCATACATATGCATATTCTCGCTTTCATCCATATACATATATGCTCTCACACGTTCACACATGTACATGCTCTCATACACACACAGATGCTGTCTCTCACACACCCCATGCTCTCGCATATCCACACATGCTGTCTATCAGGCTCCATCTCCCCTTTCTGAGTGGCTGTGAACTCAGCAGGCAGACAGGGCCTCTTATTTTCTTCTGACACTGCTGGATCTCTTCTTTCCTTTTCCTGCCAGTGGGTTGTGCTTTGTTGGCAGCCACGAAGCCTTTTCTCTTCCTCCTGCCCAGGCCTGGTACTAGTGGGTATGCAAAGCAAGCAATAGAATGAGGCAGTGTACCTGGAGTGGGGGAGTGGGGACTTAATTCAAAAAAGGAAAAAGAAAGAAGAGGGCCGCTGTGGACCCCCATCCCACCAGTAGCAAAGGCAAGAAGAGGCCCATGCATAATCCAACCGGGAGCAGGAAGGCGCCCTCTCAACTGCTCCTACTCCTGCTAGCCCCGCAATATTAAAAAAATCAGGGGATTAACACTTCCTCTATACTGATCTCGCAATTCATGAGATCAGCATGAAGGAAATGATAGCTCTGCAAATACTGAATATTGGCACTACAATTTTCAGGTTGATTTCTTCCTCAGCTTCCCCTTGGAATTGTTACATGTGCACTGCCTTCCATTGTTACATGTGTCCTGCCCTCCCCACCAGCTAAGGTCCTCACAGAGAGCTCTTCTGGATATTCCATCATTACAACAAGAGCGGCTCAGTACAACAAGGGCCTGTGCCTTTTCAGTTGCAGCCCCTATCTTCTGGAACTCTTTAACCGAGGTATTGCGCTTGTCAGACAACTTGAAAACTTTTAAGTCTTTGTTAAAGACATTTTTATTTAAGCAAGCATATTATTAATTTTGTCAGATGATTAAGACCAGAGCATCATGTAAGTTTTGATGCAGAGATTTATGTATTGTGTGTTTTTATTCTGTGTGTTTAGAATTGTTGTGATTTTTTTTTGTATATGTTAAGCGATTCATAAATTTTAATGAAGATAAAGATAATGTTGTAGAGTAAATTTTCAAAGGATTATTTTTGGGTAAAATAAGATATATGTGTGTAAGTAGCATGTTTGTGTGTATATGGTATTTTATAAAGATCAAGAGTGTACATATTTTTCACTGGGTGTGTTCATTTTAACAATGGAACAAGGGATGGGTTAAGAGCGTTTCGGGATGCGTTTTGAAATATGCACGACAGTTGCTATTTTATAAGAGATATGCGTAAATATATATTATCAAACTTTTACACCTGCTAATTGACTCATGCAAGTTAAATCAGACTTGTCTGTTATCTGCAGTTTTTTGGGTGATAGACCTGGGTGAAATGGCAGAGGTATCGGCAAACTGGTGATTACAAGTGTGCTTGCAAGTATTTTTAAAATGGTATGCATGCATACTTTAAAAAATACCTGCTTCCACGTAAAATTCAGTTTAATATAAATACACATTATGTAGTTTATGCACCTAAAATGTATGTGCTATAAACTAGGTAGAGTGCTATATGTGCTATAAACTAGGTAGAGAAAGTATGTATTTTCATGCACTGGAAATATTCACATTTACTGACACATGTGTGTGTAGTTTAAGAGGAGATATATGTGGTATTTTATAAACTGTGTAGCTCCCACTGCAGATTTTATAAAATTCTTGCATGAATCTCCACGTGTCCACTTACACACATAAATGCATGTACTGTGGGTAGGTTTGAAAGTTAGGCTCCCTGTGGGCACACTGGGACAATCTGTCCACACTGGGACGAAGACTGTGCATGCTTTTTAACTGCAGATTTTGCCCCACTGTTCAAAGGGAAAGTATGAGTGCGCTTTCACTTTGAAAACTGTCACAGGCACACAATATTTGCATTCACTTGCACCTGCATTTTGTGCAGGTAGAATTGTGCAAAGATTTGCAGTTTTTCCACCTACTTTTTCTCCCCCAACCTAAATGCCAGTGGGTAGGCGTCCTCTCACTGCGGCTCAAAGTAAGTCCATTGTTCAACAGTATGCATATGTTTCATCGCATTGAATTTTTATGGACCAATTTGTGTGGCAAAAGTCTTTTTATCCACATTAATTTCTTTGAAGATTTCCTGCTACAGTATTTACCATAAACCATGGCCATCGTGCCACCACACAGAATAGTCTGGACCCATTCCAACTTCCAGAACTGAAGGCCTGCTCAATACTTTCCTGCAGTACTAAATTAAATGTACCATATCCGGTCGATAATGACTTGGGCAACCGCTTGTGAGCAAATCGTGCTTCACAACCTCTCTCCTAAATGTAACACCTTCTTATTCAATTACCTTCAATAATCTTGTATTCCACCACTTTCGTCCCTGAATCATGTTGGATCATATTACTTTTCCACCAGCAAAATCTCCCTTAATAGTTTAATGTACTTATCATTTCTGTCTTTTATTAACACACAAAATCATTCCTCCCAAATGTATTATTGCATTTCACAGACAATTCAAACTCTTTTCTCACTTGCATTAGCAATGGCTGATTCCAGATCATTCTTCTTCTTCCAAGCCAGCTTCTTGTCACACCTTTCTCAGCCAATCCCAAGTGAATCCCATAGCATCTTTCTTCTGCCTTTTTCTGTGCCCAAACCAAGAGTTGTCACAGATCCAAACAATGCCCCTGGTTGAGCTGTCATTGGTGTCCATCAAAATATATTTCAGAATTCACAACTTTTTGAATCTTCCCAAATCCAACCTACCAGTTTCCTTAATTGCCTCATCTTTAAAGCCCAAGGCCCTGATTTTCAAAAGCTTTTACACTCTTAAAACTGATTTTACATGTGTAGGAGAACTTTTGAAAATTGCTGCAATATATATTTTTGAATTGTCGATAGCTTTTACCCATGTTAAGTCCACTTAATGCAAGCAAATGGCTTTTGAAAATTGTTACAATAGTATGTTATAGAGATGTGAATCGGAACCGGAATCGGTTCAGATTCTGGTTCCGATTCACATATGGGTTTTTTTGCATTTGGCCTGATCACGGTTTTGTTTATCGGCTGTGCCCAAGCCGATAAACAAAAAACCTACCCCGACCCTTTAAAACTAACGCCTTAGCTTCCCCCACCCTCCCGACCCCCCAAAAAAAATTTTTTACAGGTACCTGGTGGTCCAGTGGGGGTCCCAGGAGCAATCTCCCGCTCCGGGCTGTCCTCCCGCTCCCAGGCCGTCGGCTGCCACTAATCAAAATGGCGCCAATGGCCCTTTGCCCTTACCATGTGACAGGGTATCCATGCCATTGGCCGGACCCTGTCACATGGTAGGAGCACTGGATGGCTGGTGGAATCTACTTAGTGTTTGGTACTTGCCAGGTACTTGTAACCTGGATTGGCCACTATTAGAAACAGGATGCTGGGCTTGATGGACTCTTGGTCTGACCCAGTATGGCATGTTCTTATGCTCTTATGTTCTTAAGCAATGCCAGCAGAGCTCAGAAGAACTTGATCCTGCCTTATACAATTTTGTAGGTGTCCATATAGTGTAATATGTAAAAAAGTACAATTGAGTAAGATTAGAGGACAATGAAGTTCAACCAATAACTATTCCAATTAACTGTATCCAATGATAGGAAAAGGTCCTTTTCCCAGACTCTTTCCAAGAGAAGAGAAGATGAGGCTTGTAAATCCCTATGACAAAGAGATGAGGCTTGTAAATCCCTATAACAAAGAGACCTCATGACCAATTGAATAAAATTTAGAGCAAAGTGAAAATGTTGGGGGTTCCTAACAAAATATTCAACTGTATCCCACTATGGTCCAAAGAGTGCATCTACTGGAGCCATTGGTAGAACTGTCAGGAGAACACATCATATTGTTGAACTAGTGCTTCAAAAGAAAGCAGTTGGCCAGCATCCATTATATGACCAAGTAACCATATACGTTTTAATTGCCATAATGGCCAGTTGATCACTTCTTTATTAATCTGAAGTACAGGAGTATGACATAATGGAATTTGTAAGCTAGAGCCCCATTTTCTTTTTAGTGTTTGGTCAAAGGCGCATAGAGCCTTATGTGTGGCAGAAATTGTAGGAGCTGACTACAAACAATCAGGGAGTTTCATACCAGGGATTAAATTCAGTGATAGCGAGGAAACTGATTTACATTCCATAAGTAGCCACCTCAGAAGAAATGTTAACTCGTCTTTAGCAACAATCCATCGGATAACATAATGGATGAGAAAAACCTTATGATATGTGTAACCCAGGCACCTTTTTAGGTTACCAGTAAGCCCTGGGGAAGAGGGTTAGTGCAGTTAGAGAGAGAGAGAATTAGGGAGGATCCCTAATTATCTCTCCCCTTGAGTGTGCTGGAATGGATGTCCCACTGAGAGGTTTTATAACAGAACTCCACCAAGGGCTTTGGGGGCAGCCTACATTTGGAGGAAGGTTGGAGATGATGGCCTTAGTTATATTTTTGGCCTACCTGGGGCCCTAGGCTCCATCCTGCCTGGAATCCTTCAGGGCAGGTCGAGAATGCCACTGCTGTTTTCTTCTCCCAAGGTGCAGATTGGTTGTTCTGGGAATATTTTGGATTTTTGGACTTTTACTTGGTAGGAGCCTTGCTGGGCGTTTCCTGGATACAGGGCATGGGGATTCCTGTGTCTGGGATACCTAGGGATAGAGATGACCTGCCCTAATGTGATGATGAACCATTGCAAGGGACAGTTCTGGTGCTATTTCTTTTTTGGGAACCAGAATAAGTTATTTTTGAAGATCTGTGAAGAAGTGTTTTCTGCCCCTCTTCCTACCCATCAGCAGAGCTGTGAAGAAGCAGTCCATCCAGGATCCCTCCCAAAAGGGATCCTCCTCGAGGAAACAGAAATAAAGATTAACTGTGAGTAAGAACTATTTACAATTTGGAGGAAACCCAATCAGAGTCTTCAAAAGCCCCTAGGGAAAGAGAGAGATTTTATTCTCTGTGCAGAGACAAGTTTTGGCCATCTTGGAAGGGATTTTCCGACCATCTAAGGGTTGCCCTGCCCACTAGTACTGCCATGCTCCAAATCCAGAAGGATGGAAAGTTTCCTTGCCTATTAGAAAAGACTCCTGCACAGATAGAGTATTGAGGAATTGTAACCAGGGAAAAGACTGTGGTTCTGTATCATATTTATTGTGCCTTTATCCAATTGGTGTTGATAGTAAAGATTTTAAGTTGGACACTCATCCAGTGGCTCCAGCATGGTTATTTGGCACTCAGCGCACAGCGAATAAAAGTACCCCTCTCCCAGGGATTCTTAAAAGGAAGTTAGCCACTCCTGAACTGGGACCTGAGAGGAACCCTTTCATCCTCAAGACAAAGGACCTATACCTTGGGGAAAAGGGAAGCAAAAAAGCTAGTCAGTGTCTTTGCCTTGAAGAGAATTTACAAATAAGTTCATGGCCCCACCCCTGCAAGACATGCATACCAGGGGTGGTGTTAAAATAAATATAAAAGTCTAGGAATCACACACCACCCTATTCCTTGACTAGTTTTAATTTCCACAGTGCAATACGAGATGGTTTCGTATTTTCATATTTGTTGAATGTAAAAAAAAAAATAGTTTTTCCACATGACCAGGCCTTGCTGCCAAAGCATTGCCTGGCGACTTGGTCATGTCACTGAGGCCTAGGCCTAGGCTCGATGCCAGAGTCTGGTTTGAAAGCCTGGTCCAATCACCAAAGCCTAGGCCCAGTGTCTGGAGGCCTGGTCCATCACAGAGGCTTAGGCCCAATGATAGGCCATTCACTCCAGAGGAAGGCACCACAGTGACATCATTCCGGCACATCCTCCAAGCAGATGGCATCATTTTTGAATGTCACGGACCATAGAAGACATCAGAAGACCTGATTCTAGCTCTCGAGGCTGGGTCCTGGCTTTGGGACTAGGCCTAGCCTTGGAGATGGGATCAGGTCTTGGGGTGAGGCCTCACCATGAGGCCTAGGTGTTGGCGATGGTACCAGGTCTCCAGCCCGGGCTCTAGCATTGGATCTAGGGCTACGCCTAGGCCTCAGCAATAGCGTAAGGCCTAAGGGTTGGACCCCATGTTGGGTCAAATCCTAAGCATCAATGACAGAACCAGGTATCCGGACTGGGCCCAAATGTTGGGCCTAGGCCTAAGCCTTGGCAATGGGACCAGGCCTCTGGGCTGGATCCTAGCATCAAGCCTAGTCCTATGCCTCAGCGAAGGGATCAGACCTTCAGGTCATGTCCCACATCAGGCCTAGGCAAAGGCTTTGGCAACAGAATCAGGCCTCTGGGCTCATTGGTCAGCCGCTGTCACATGGTAGGAGCACAAGAAAGAAAACAAAAAAAAGAAAGAAAACAAAGAAAGAAAACAAAAGAAAAAAAAAAGAAAGAAAGAAAAGAAAGAAAGAAAACAAAGCACAAGAAAGAGAACAAAGAAAGAGCATTCTCTATAGCGGGACCCACTATTTGGAACAATTTACTTCCTGACCTCAGACAGGAACCCTGCCTACAAACATTTCGAAAAAGACTTAAAACCTGGCTATTCAGCCAAGCTTTCCCTTAATCTATTCAATTTCAGAACTCCACATCTCAAGCCTACTGGACAACTTACTTAGCGATACCCTTTTATCACAATGGTTATCCCTCTGTCCTTCTTTCTTCTTTTCCCAAGTTCGATCTCCTTGTTATATGTAACTTTATTACCTCCTCTGATTATTTTACTGTTAAATGGCTGATAAGAATGTTTTTTTAAATTTATAGTTTATTGAGTTCTTATTAACATTTTACAATGAAAAAAAGAAAAAAGAAAACTTCTGGATTACAATACACACATCATCAAACTGGAAAAAAATTTAATTTTCTCTCCATAAATACATGATTTGTGTTTTTAGTTGAAAAGTTTACCTAGTTTTTCTTTGACTCCCCATAAAGTGGACTGTATAATTTTGGAGATGCAGAATGTTTACCCCCTTGTTACATGTAAACCGATTTGATATGACACCTGTCATGAAGGTCGGTATATAAAAGAATTAAATAAATAAATAAAAATAAATAAGATGGCGCCGGCCGTGTATTGCTCCTACCATGTGACAGGAGCCGACCAATGGCACCGGTAGCCCCTGTGACATAGTAAGGGCAAAGGCTACTGGCACCATTTTGAATACCAACAGCTGACGGCGTGAGTGCAGTAGATGGCTCCCGGACCCCCTGCTGGACTACCAGGGAGTTTTGGTAAGTCTTGGCGGGGTCAGGAGGGTGGGGGGTTTGTTTAAATTTGCTCCTTTAGATGGCCGAATAATTCGGTGAAGATTTATTGTATTCGGGGGAATCGCGATACGTTTCGCTTCCCCATGAATATAATAAATATGGCCCTATACATTGCAGATTACCAATACATTGCAAACGAATGCACACCCCTTATAGCTTCTACTGTTTTGCCTGGCATCAACATTAGGCTCATCAGTCTATAGTTTACTTGATCAACCCTGGAGCCCTTTTTAAAAACTGGATTACTTTGGCCAACCTCCAGGCTTTACAAATCAGTAGTAACAGGTTTGCAATTTTATAAGGGGATTATTATCCAACTGAAGTGCCCCTTTCAACATTTCTTGGGTCTTTGTTCTTTGCTGGAACCATACTATAGAGTGATTACCACTGCTCAACAAACAATTTTACTTGTATTTACATAAGATTGGCATAAAGGATTGTTCCATGTGAAAATACCAGCAGATGTTTTCTGTGTTTTGGTTGTCTTGCTCGCCTTTTGTTGTGTCAATCATGGTACTGATATCTGATTCCTGACTAATAGCTAGAGATGTGAATCGGAACCGGAATCGGTTTGGAATCCAGTTCAGATTCACATGTGGGTTTTTTCCCATCGGGCCCGTTCGCGTTTTGTTTATCGGCTGCCCATCTTTATCTTTAAAAGTAACCCCTTAGCTTCCCCCACCCTCCCGACCCCCCCAAAACCTTTTTACAGGTACCTGGTGGTCCAGTGGGGGTCCCGGGAGCGATCTCCCGCTCCGGGCCGTCCTCCGGCTACCAAGCCGTCCTTTGCCCTTACCTTATGACAGGGTATCCGTGCCATTGGCCGGATCCTGTCACATAGTAGGAGCACTGGATGGCCGGCGCCATCTTGTGCTCCTACCATGTGACAGGGGCTGACCAATGGCACCGGTAGCCCCTGTGACATAGTAAGGGCAAGGCTATCGGTGCCATTTTGGTTCCTGGCATCCGACGGTGCGAGTGCAGGAGATCGCTCCCGGACCCCCGCTGGACACCCAGGGACTTTTGGCCAGCTTGGTGGGGGCCTCCTGACCCCCACAAAACTTGCCAAAAGCCCAGCGGGGCTCCGGGAGCGATCTCCTGCACTCGTGCCGTCGGATGCCAGGAACCAAAATGGCGCTGATAGTCTTGCCCTTACTATATCACAGGGGCTACCGGTGCCATTGGTCAGCCCCTGTCACATGGTAGGAGCACAAGATGGCGCCGGCCATCCAGTGCTCCTACCATGTGACAGGATCCGGCCAATGGCACGGATACCCTGTCACAAGGTAAGGGCAAAGGACGGCCCGGAGTGGGAGATCGCGGGAGATCGCTCCCGGGACCCCCACTGGACCACCAGGTACCTGTAAAAAGGTTTTGGGGAGGTCGGGAGGGTGGGGGAAGCTAAGGGGTTACTTTTAAAGGGTTGGGGTGGGTTTAGGAGTTATTTTTGTGTGCCGTTTTTCCCGCCCTCCCCCAAAATGATAAGGAAAGCCCCCACGATCAATATCGTGGGGTTTTCCTATCGTTTTGGGAGAGCCCCCGATTTCTGACGATTTTGAAAATATTGACGATATTTTCAATCGTCCGAAGCCCGATTCACATCCCTACTAATAGCTGCTCACTGGGCTAGCACTCTTCCCTTGGAAATCATGCTTCCCTGCCTTCGCACCTCCACCACCACCATACCCCTAGCTCAAGGGAAATGACACAAGTTTGACTGAGTCATTTAATTTAACCATAAATCAGTGTATTTGAAGCCCCAGTTACTGGACATGTCACTTCCAGCTTCTTCTTGAATTTATTTTATTGAAACACATTTTAATCCATTTTTCTTAGAGTCACTCAAGGGGATGTGCAAATAAATATCAGAGACACAAGTTTAAAATCAATTGGAATAATATATAATATATCATAAACAGTCCAAATGCCTCAAAGGCACTTAATTCAAGCTACTAATTTTGACATTTAAGACTGAGAAGCTTGGGTCCATCGTATTTGACCGATAGGCTATCCTTGTATGAACCTACACCTTATTTGAGGTCGGGACAGGGAGCCTATTTAATTATTCAATCTTGCGGAGTTTAAAATGAAACTAGAATTAGATATAGAGCCTTTTCTTCTGCAGCCCCAGGACTTTGGTATCAGCTCACCTGAGAATTGAGACTGAAGGCTAATTATAGCACTTTTAGAAAAGGCCTGAAAACTTGTATTTTCAATGTTATGTAATAATCTCTTCATATTGATTGCATTATTTTAACTCATTATTCTGCAACCTTAGGGGCGGATTTTCAGAGCCCTGCTCGCCTAAATCCGCCCAAAACTGGGCGGATTTAGGCGAGCAGGGCGCTGCGCGCCGGTGAGCCTATTTTACATAGGCCTACCGGCGCGCGCAGAGCCCCGGGACTCGCGTAAGTCCCGGGGTTCTCCGAGGGGGGCGTGTCGGGGGGCGGGCCCGGTCGTCGCGGCGTTTCGGGGGCGTGTCGGCAGCATTTTGGGGGCGGGTACGGGGGCGTGGCTACGGCCCGGGGCGGTCCGTGGGCGTGGCCGCGCCCTCCGTACCCGCCCCCAGGTTGCGGCCCGGCGCGCAGGAGGCCCGCTGGCGCGCGGGGATTTACTTCTCCCTCCGGGAGGCGTAAATCCCCGGAGAAAGGTAAGGGGGGGGGTGTAGACAGGACCGGGCGGGTGGGTTAGATAGAGGAAGGGAGGGGAAGATGAGGGGAGGGCGTTAGAGGATTCCCTCCAAGGCCACTCCGATTTCGGAGCGGCCTTGGAGGGAACGGGGGTAGGCAGCGTGGCTCGGCGCGCGCCGGCTATACAGAATTCATAGCCTTGCGCGCGCCGATCCAGGATTTTAGTGGATACGCGCGGCTCCGCGCGTATCCACTAAAATCCTGCGTACTTTTGTTGGCGCCTGGAGCGCCAACAAAAGTACGCCAATGCGCCTTGTTTGAAAATCTACCCCTAAGTTTATATCTGGATTATCACCATTAATTTTTATTGGCTTAGGGAGACCAGTATTCCCAAAAACTTAGAACAGAAATATATCCAGTTAAATTTTGCCAGATAATTTATCCTGGATATTCAGCGAGATAACTATCCTGCTAAATATACCTAATTAAGTTTATCCAAGTATTTTTAGAATTCTAACTTTAAACCTAACCAGCTACTTTATCTTTTGATATCACCAGTTAGGTTTAAAGTTATCCAGCCTTGTATGGCTGGATAACTTTAGATGTATCATCTAAGTATCTTGAAAAGTATAAGTGATCATGCTGAGTTTTAAAAAAGTACCTTGTGGACCTAGCAACCTGAGTCACAGCCTCCTCGCCCTGTCTGTAAACCATGGGCCTTGACAAGCCGAGCTTCCCCATCCCCCATTCAAACCCCTCTGAGAGCATTTTAACACTAAAAATACTAGAGCTCTGGGGCCAGCCTCCCCCCTCCCCACCCCCTCCCCCACAGCAACCCTAACCATCTTACCATCCCAGGACCTTTTCAGATTTCTTTCTTCAGCTGGGATAGCAGTACACTTCTACCATGTAAGCTTCCAGTGTTGCCATTCATGGAACCAGGGCTGGGGTCTGGCGCCATGAGCCTTCATTGCAACAACCTGGGAAATTTTCCCCTATTTTATATCTTTTCTTTTATCCCCAACATATGTAGTCTGCTCATTGTAACAGTAGCCTTGAGCTAGGACCATGCACCTAGTCTCCTTCTAGAACTGTGCAATTGTGTATCCTGAATTCAGCCACCAGGTGTCACCTGATCAAAAACCCCTCCCTCAGGGGCTCTGAAAACTGTTTCTGTAACTTCCTCTGTCAACCTGGAGAGTAGAAAACCCAATTTAATTTAATAATTAAAATATGTATATAAACCCACTATTCTAAAATTCATAGCAGAGTACAATAAAACATACATAATATTCTTAAAATAGAATAAATGAAAATAAAAATACAATTAAAAACAAAAGAATCAACTAAAATCAATTAATTACAGCCAAATCAGATAGTATGTAAGCACATCCTAAATTGAATCTAAACATCATTGATGTTAAAATTAAGGCTGTACTTGAAAACCCTGTTTAAACAGCCAAGTCTGCAGTGCCTCCGGCCTCCTTTTTGACAGGATATCATGCATAACTGCTCTGGTAGCGTATTCTACAGTATTGGGCCAGCAACAGAGAAAGCAAGGTCATGAGTTTCAACCACGTGTGAGAGCCAGGGAGAAGCTATTTCCAATAATCTCTTATTGACAGACCTTAAGGTTCATGAGGGACTATAGAGATCGCAAAATAGCACTGATCTATGGTGTCGCTATATTATTCAATAATATGTGTATTAAAGTTAATAGCTTATAGTTCATCCTCCAATGAACTGGAAGTCAGTGTTAAATGATCAAATCTCCCTGGCCCAGTTAGGACCCTAGCTGCAGTTTTCAACAGAATTTGTATAGCTCTCCATGCATGAGAAGCAAGACCAGTATAAAGAGAATTGCAATAATCAATTCCAGAAAATAAGAGGCCTTGCAATTCAGTTTATTTGAGCCTAATAAAGGCTATAGGCACTATTAAACGCAAAATTTGAAGAAACCCAATTCTTGCATGGATGGATAAATGGATAATGTGGAATGAAGGGTGACATCTAAATACCGAACTTTGGAGCATATAGGGAGCATGAAATCCTCAAATTCTAATGTAGGGGCATCATTGATGGGATCATATAGGAGATCTTCCACAAGCAGCATGAAGCAATTTCTACCTAAGCCACCAAGCTGGCCCAGACTTTGTAACTGAAGTCCAAATTGTCAGCGCTACATAAGAAAAGTGAGTGCAAGACAGTGTCCTCATCAGATGAAAATCTTTCAAAAACATTACCTTAAGAAGGGCATCTTGAGAAAATGTCAGGCTTTGTTTTGGTTCACATTGAATAAGGCACTCTTTCAAGTAAGCTGGAGGAAAGCCATTTATTGCTTTAAAAGTAAAGCAGAAAGTTTTAAAATGTTCTTGAAATAAACCCCTGAAAGTCTCATAAAATTGGTGAAAGTGGTCTCTGTAGCTGCAGCTTGATACCAGGCATGCAGCAGCATTTTGCACAATGTGTAGCCTGCATATAGACTTACTTAGAAGGCCAACATAGAAGAGTCAGCTTAAACGCAATGAGAGAAGAGCATAAAAATAGCTTTAATTGATGCATGAAGCAGAATTTGCAGAATTCACTATTAGCTTCTGCAGCAATACGATCCCCCATTGAAAGAGAGGGTTCCAGAACTACGCCTAGGCCCATAACTTGTGACTTAAATGAAAGAATGCATCCTTCTAAAATTACTTGAAACTGACCTGCTCACCCATAAAACCTGTTTTAACAGCATTTAATTGTAACTTGTTCAATTTCTTCCATGTTACGATTGACTTCAAACAGTCATTCAGAACAGACACAGATTTACAAGGCTCACATTCAGTGGACATTATATCTGTTTGTTGTCTGCATATGTTTGACAGTTAAGAACTAATAATGAAAGTCAATTGACGCAGACAAATATTAAAAAGAGAAGCATGTTTGAGTAGTTTGGATGTGAAAAAGAGGAAGGAGGTGGGATGACAATTATCTGGTAGGTAGGATCCCGTGAAGGCTTTTTTGAGAAGTAATGTATGATCATGGAATGCTTGAAGGCAACAGGAATGTGATATTTTTAGGATGTGATGGGCAGAGGGAATGAGTGCAGGGGAAACAGAACTGAGGAAATGAAGGGGGACAGGCTCAGAGGACCAAGTAGTGAGTTTGGATGAAAAAAGATGGGCAGTTTTCTCCTCCGTAATTTTAGAAAAGGAGAACAAAGGTGGCAGGAAGAGAGGAATGAAGTGGGAGAGGTGACTTTGTGGAGGGCTTAAGATAAATCTTATGAATCTTGTCATAGGACAAGTAAACTGTAGTCTGAGCAGAGGGTGAAGTAGGTGAGGGTAGTTTGAGAAGCAAGTTGAGTGCTGTGAAGAGATGACAGGGATTGGAGGCAAGGATATTAGTCAAAAGGAATTCTGTGGGTAAGGTACTTTCTTAAGTACAGAATTGGCCCTTTAGAAAATTGCATGACTGATACATGGGTACAATTAATATATATATATGCAAATCAGGACTGGTGCTTCCATTAGGCAAACTAGGCAGTTGCCTAGAACAGTGGTTCTCAGTATTTTTCTGTTAGGACCCATTTGATATGATGCTCATGTGCATGATACACTGAACACATGACCATCAAGGGGCTAAATGTAAACTTATTCCCCCACATCCTCTTTTCTTTGCTCCCTTCCTCCTCTGCTCAACTCTTCCTGCCCTCTTCCCTTTCCCCTTTCTGCCCAGCATCACTTCTTTTCTGCTGTTTCCTGCTCAGCATCCCTCTGACCTCCCCTCTCCCCAGCAACCTCTGTACCTCCATGTTTTTCTACTGCCTAGCAGGCAGCAGCATACACAACCCCTATCTCTTCCACCTCTCCCTATCCAGCAACCCAACCTCCTTTCCCCCATCCCTTTCTAAAGAGCAAAATCTTGACTCCCTATCTTCCCACATCTCACTGCCTAGTAGCAGCCACACCCCACCTCTTTCTTCCCCACCCCTCCTACTACCGAACATCACTCACTCTCTGTTTCTCTTGTTCCCAACTCTCCCTCTTCATGAGGGCACCCACACCCCATCCTATCCATCAGAAACGTTTTTAGTCCAGCCAAGACTCTCCCTCCCTCCTTACTGGAAGTAGATGAGGGCATGAAGCATAGAGGAGAGGAGGAAGGAGGAGGCGGCAGCAAAATTCATTAGTGGTTCTATATCGAGCCTGTGCCTCTTTTCTTCGTGGTCTAGCAATCTGTCACTTTAGGGCCCACGGCTTGAATAGAGCATCAGCACTTCCCTGCCAGGTCCCAAAAGATCAGGAGCTGGTGATGTCTCACTCTGATCTGAATGAAGGAATAAATAGCCTCCCACTGGGACAGATAGAGGAGAAGGAAGTGAGAGCCCGATAATGGAAAATTCAGCTGAATTCCACACAAACCGATGTGGAGAGAGCAGTCTCCTGCGGGCCCTGCAACACACCTCTCAGGACCTCATGACACTGGCTTCAGTGCCAGGAAAAATAGTGGAAAGTGTTCTAAACATCAAAATCACAGAACATATAGAAAGATATGGTTTAATGGAACAAAGTCAGCATGGCTTTACCCAGGGCAAGTCTTGCCTCACAAATCTGCTTCACTTTTTTGAAGGAGCTAATAAACATGTGGATAAAGGTGAACCGGTAGATGTAGTATACTTGGATTTTCAGAAGGCGTTTGACAAAGTTCATCATGAGAGGCTTCTAGGAAAAGTAAAAAGTCATGGGATAGGTGGCAATGTCCTTTCGTGGATTGCAAACTGGCTAAAAGACAGGAAACAGAGAGTAGGATTAAATTGACAATTTTCTCAGTGGAAGGGAGTGGGCAGTGGAGTGCCTCAGGGATGTGTATTGGGACCCTTTCTTTTCAATATATTTATAAATGATCTGGAAAGAAATACGACGAGTGAGGTAATCAAATTTGCAGATGATATAAAATTGTTCAGAGTAGTTAAATCACAAGCAGATTGAGATAAATTGCAGGAAGACCTTGTGAGACTGGAAAACTGGGCATCAAAATGGCAGATTAAATTTAATGTAGATAAGTGCAAGGTGATGCATATAGTGAAAAATAACCCATGCTATAGTTATACAATGTTAGGTTCCATATTAGGTGCTACAACCCAAGAAAGAGATCTAGGTATCATAGTGGACAACACATTCAAATTGTCGGTTCAGTGTGCTGCGGCAGTCAAAAAAGCAAACAGAATGTTGGGAATTATTAGAAAAGGAATGGTGAATAAAACTGAAAATGTCATAATGACTCTGTATCGCTCCATGGTAAGACCGCACCTTGAATACTGTGTTCAATTCTGGTCGCTGCATCTCAAAAAAGATATAATTGTGATGGAGAAGGTACAGAGAAGGGCTACAAAAATGATAAGGGGAATGAAACAGCTCCCCTATGAGGAAAGACTAAAGAGGTTAGGACTTTTCAGCTTGGAGAAGAGACAGCTGAGGGGGAATATGATAGAGGTGTTTAAAATCATGAGAGGTCTAGAATGGGTAGATGTGAATCAGTTATATACTCTTTCAGATAATAGAAAGACTAGGGGGCACTCCATGAAGTTAGCATGTGGTACATTTAAAACTAATCGGAGAAACTTCTTTTTTACTCAACGCACAATTAAACTCTGGAATTTATTGCCAGAGGATGTGGTTAGTGCAGTTAGTATAGCTGTGTTTAAAAAAGGATTGGATAAGTTCATGGAGGAGAAGTCCATTACCTGCTACTAATTGAGTTGACTTAGAAATTAGCCACTGCTATTACTAGCAACGGTAAGATGGAATAGACTTAGTTTTTGGGTACTTGCCAGGTTCTTATGGCCTGAATTGGCCACTGTTGGAAACAGGATGCTGGGCTTGATGGACCCTTGGTCTGACCCAGTATGGCATGTTCTTATGTTCTTATGGCAACATTTTGGGGGCAGCAACATCTCATTAGCATGAAGCCAAGAGAAGTGCTGTGTGAGAACCAATACTTCCAAAGAAGGGAGCAATGTGCTGGAGGTATGTTGGGGAGCAGGGTGCATGACAATAAATACTCTTCCACCAGCCTTGATGCAAATTATCTATGGATAGGGGAGAGGCATTCAAGGGAGTTGAATCTGGGTGGGGTTGAGATATATTCATGTACTTTTTGATTCTAAAAGTATGCATAAATTCTCTCAGAAACACCACACACACCAAATAGAAGATAAAATTGTGTGCATCTAGTTTTGCCAGGATAATTTTCAAAGCAGGCTTTGAAAACCAGTGTAACTTACAGCAATATTTGACAGCTAACTTATACTTAGTGTTACAAAATCACACCCAGTAGGCTTACTTGTTGAGTGCAACAACAGACTGGAAGGAGGTGATCTTGAATTTCATAGGCATGAACTCAGCATGGAACAGGAATTTTAGCCAGAGATGTTCTGGAAAAACATGGAAAATGAGCTCTGGAGATGAACCGAGATTGGGATTTGGTATGCTTTACAGGAAGGGGAATAGATGGGGCAAAAATATCCAAAGTAGAGAAGATTATAGTGAGGGAAGAAGACACTGCCCAGTGTCTCATCAACAGACCTTGATAGTTGTGGAGGCAAGTTGTGGAGATCATAATGGAAAGGATGCAAGGGTCAGTAACCTAAAGATATTTATTATGACTGACCTGGACTATGGAGGAGGGTGGCTAATTGAAAACATTATTAGGTGATGGGAAGATAGTAAAAGAACAGAGGGGGAGACGTCTGACTGTGAGAGCAGAGTGGCCATGCATGTGAACAGAGCAAAGCTGGATGTCAAATGAGGAGGTTAAGGCAAGGAACTGAGGCATAAGAATCAAAATGGTCAACAACATCGAAGTTAAAGTCCACAAGAATAAGGGAAAGATTGGATAGAAGTTCACAATTAGATACTTTGACTGTTCATCTTTTAGGATAAATAGTGAGGATCGGCAGTGATCCCCAGATTGTGGAATGGAATGCTAGTTGAATTATGTAAGGAAACAACTTACCTGTGATTTAGAAAAAACTTAAAAACTAGGCTATTTGAACAGTTTTGTGCTTTATATGTAGCTATACCATGACATTTGAAGAGTGCACTGGACCTTGTTAATTAGTCTTATGACTATTGTAGTGGGACTATTTGTGCACTTTTATTTTACATTACACATAAGGGCTCTATTGAGGGTCACTTTCAGGTTGTTATTTTGGAGAGGTTTGTTCTAAGTTTATGAGATGGCATTAGGGTCTTTCAAGAACAGCATGATTGTGCAATTACGCAGTTGTAAACGTTTGATAAGCTCCGTTTTGCAAATCCGTGTATACAAATCCTTGAAAATGCTTCATTGCTAAATTCAGTGTGTACAAACACTATTTGAACTGTCCCTCCTGTTGCAGTTTGTTGAAATGTGATCTGTGTCGGGGGACTGCTAATGTATTTCTTTATCATTGAACTCTGCCTTATCATATAACTGTAATAAAACTTCCTGAGAACAGCATAAACTGGTGGACTTGTTTAGTTTCCTGACCTCCTACACTGCATCCACTTCGTGGTTTGGATTTCACCACCTATTTGTGTGTCAGAGGTATGTAGAACATGACTAAATCAAATCATATCAAAAAAATGTGCAGAAGGAAGCTGTATCCTTAAAGCCAGAAATTAAGGAAAGTAATCACTCTTCACAGACACAAAATAACACATTACAAAGAACAAAGTGACACCTTACTAGGTGAACATTTCTCAAAGGAGGATCACTTCCTTAACAACCTCACAGTCGGAATACTTAAAATAAATTTTGAAATTAGGATGAACAAATTCAAAATGATTTAATAAGGACTTTGACATTCTCACCCACTAAAATATATAGACCCTGGAGTTTCATTTTGTGACCCCTAATTAAATAGTTTTCTTTAAAATGTGTTGACTCTTATTTCTACACTATTTCTCTTCAAAGAGATTTAAATACTATATTAAATCAACATGAGCAAACTTAAACAAGAATGGTACATTTTTTTCTTGTCAATGCTTTGTGAAATAGGGATGTGCAGACCCAAGATCTTCCATTAGTTTGTTTTTATTTTTTGAGGGGAAGGTTTACATTTTTTTTTGTTTAACCCCCAAAACCCCAAAACAAAAAAAAGTGAACTAAAATGAGACTCCCTGAGGCCTTCTTACTCCCTCCTGAGCCTCCCTGGCCCTACAGCTCCATCCTGCAAAGGAACATTTGGGCCTAGGTTTACCAAGTTGGGCTTAGCCAAGCACACTCAAGGCCTCCCCAAGCTCGTTCAATCCCTCATCTGTCCCCAGCAAAATTAGAATGTCCATGGCTTCTACTTACTCCATGTGAGGCTCCCTGGAGTCCAAAGGGCAGAAGTGATGCCCATTTGTGGTACAATTATAAATGTCTCCAGTTGTACTGAGGCCAATGCCAAAGTAATGTCAGTTCAGTGCCTGCCTCAGGCGCCACCGGCATCATTATGTTGTATGAACAAACCAAAAATAGACTCATTTGTTTTTAATGAATGCACATTCCTAATGCCAAGTTTTGTTTTAGTTAGCATTGATTATATAGGAAGGGTAATTTTCAAAGCCATTTTTGCAAGTAGAACAGTGCTTTACCTTCACAAATGGGCATTCGGAATTGCCTGCATAAGACTTCCATGCTTGTATATTTTCCCATAGCAGGGGAGGTATTCTTGGGGTGGGGTAGAAAGGGATTTGTACTTATATACATATTTTTGAATTATCAAAAGTGTGCACATAATTTTTCTTTGAAGAAGCACCCATACAAATTAGAGGTGTAAATGTGTTCAGGTAGTTTTCTGGGCTAATTTTCAAAGGAAATGTGTATGTGTCCATTGCCTTTCAAAACTAGAGGCTAACACATGGAGATTTACCCAAATATTTTATAAGCTGTGCGGCTGGAACTGCACGGTTTTATAAAACACCACATAATTCTGATTTGAAAGTATGCACATATGTTTCAATGTGATTGAATGTTTGCAATGCATTGAAAGCATTTACTTTATTTTATAAACATATACGCATGTATTTTACGCACAGAAGGCAATATAATATGCATAGAAGCCTGATTTATACACAAAGACAGGTATATTTTAAAATATGTGTGTGTACTTGAAATCACCAGTAGTACCAGTTCAATTAGTCCATTTCTAGTTCACCTAGACTCTCTAGCCCTTCACCCTGAATGCTCCACAGACCACCCAAACCTCCTAGCCAAAAATAGCAGACAACACATGAGTCCAATTTCACTAGTGCTAGTGAATTAGCAAGTGTAAAAGGATGGGAATAAGCTGCCTGATGTATTCACATGAATCTATTAGAAAATAGAAACTTCTAGACATACCTCTGACCCCACTCCAAAATGACCCTAGACTGCCCCTTTTTGGCTCCAGTAAATATGCGCATGACACCGAAAATACATGCAGAGATTTGATGCTTATCAAATACCTTGTGGTGAATACAGACTACTTACGGATATGCTAATTTTCTGCACATAACTGCTTTGAAAATGTATTCACTAGTGTAAAGACAGTGGGTAAAAATTAATGGCAGACTTTGTAGCAATGTGGACAGTTTTCAAATTACCTCCAAGATGGTAATTTTTCCAAGCTATTTCTCTGAGTAAAACAGTGATTTGTCTAGCGCAATGGGCTGTTTGAAAATGACCCACCATGTATGTGGGTCATAGTCTCGGTATATAGTGCCTGTTCCTAATATGGCACTCTCTTCCCTGCAACACCCACCACCCTTTCTGTTCCTTCCTCCTAGCTCCTGTCTTAGCTTCCCCCCTCTTGATAAAGCCGTATATGGATATTATGGCTATCAAGGACCCTCACCGGAAAGTCTCGGCCACATCCTGGGACTGGAGGAGGACTGGTGAGAATGGAAGGGTGACAAATGGCAGGACACAGGAACGGTGCCATAATGCACTGACTGATAACAGCTTTACACTGCTGACAAAAGTAAGAAGAGTGGGACCAAATACCATGCAATTAGTTCACCTGACCCCCACCTCAGTGCAGAAATCCTTCAGCATTGATTCCCCATTAAGAGGGCAATTTTCAAAGCCATTTTCACAGGTAAAACTGTCTTTCATGTGTTGAAATGGGCTTTCTGAAAATTGTACAATTTTGTCTGTGAATAAAAATATGCATTTAGTGTGGCAAAGTTAAGTTTACCTGCAATAAGGGGAGACTTTCTTGGGGACAGGGTTTGGAACATAGAATTGTACATTTTCCCAAAGTAAACACATAGTTTCAGTCAGAAAAATCATCTGCAAAATATAGCTGTTTTAAAAGTAAGCAGGTCATTTTCCTTAGACAATTTTGAAAATGAAATTCTGTGGGTCCATGGGTTAAAAAGGACCGTGGACTTTGCATGTATGGAAGCAGTCTGAAAAATGACCCCATAATAGTAATAGGTAATCAATGCAAATAAAGCATAAAATTTGACATGGTATTGTCAAGCGAAAAATTATTTGACTGCAAGGCTCAAGTGGAGACAATTCTATAATGTATTATTCATCACCTGCCAGACTTGCTCACTTTTCAACATGGCATTTAATGATTCGAGTGCAAAAGACTTCCATTGCCCAGAAGCACAGTCACCAGCAGCGGACCTTTTTTCTCACTCTGGATGTTTTAGTCTCCTGCAGTGACATCTAGACAAAACAGAAATAATAAGATGTTCTTATAAGGTCAAATTCTACAGCTCTTCTTCCTAACAATGCAACCTAAACAGAAACCTAGTTCTAGAAAAGAGCTGAAAGTAAATAGTTCAAAATATAGCAATCGGATCATTGTGTGAAATTTAACCATCAAAGTGAGGAGGCAGTATAATCTCTGTGTGCAGAGAAGACCATTTTCTAGTTATGCTGGAATTTGTTGCCAGAGGATGTGGTTAGTGCAGTTAGTGTAGCTGGGTTCAAAAAAGGTTTGGATAAGTTCTTGGAGGAGAAGTCCATTAATGGTTATTAATCAAGTTTACTTAGGGAATATCCACCTCTATTAATTGCATCGGTAGCATGAGATCTTCTTAGTGTTTGGGTATTTGCCAGGTTCTTGTGGCCTGGTTTGGCCTCTGTTGGAAACAGGATGCTGGGCTTGATGGACCCTTGGTCTGACCCATGATGACAATTTCTTATGTTCCCATGTTCTTATCTATCGATAGCTGGTTAAGATGAAATGGCAGGGAAGCAGAGGAAGCAACCTATATGAGGTTGGTGCAGATGATTCTGTTTTGGTGAGTCAGAACCAAAGGTGTCAAAAATCAAGGCCATGTATGATCCCTGAGAGGAAAGAGGCATGAATAAACAAGTTGTGATTCTCACATCATCTATATTGAGGCTTTCAGCAATCCCTAGTCATTCTATTTCTACATTCCTGTTGATTAGTATAATTATTAAGGGGAACCTATGCAAACCTTTCTAATCAGATTAGTAAATAAGAGGATGTCTGTATATTACCAATTATTTGTGGCGCTTTCCAAATTGAATAGCAATATTTATGGTTCCATAAGACAAAATAGTTCTTTATGAATATTCACATTGATTTCTTTAGAGACTGTACAATGCAAATGTGTAACTGGGGGCAACCGTGACATCACCCAGCTGAACCACCCTATCCCTTTATATAGACTACACAATAGCACTCAAAACCAAAACAGTATCAAATTGGCTAACATTGGCCACTGCCTTTATTAGATACCTAAGAGTGGAATCTAATATTAGGTAGAGATGTGATTCGGCGGAACCTTTCGGTTCGGCGATCATTATCGGCTTGCCACGGGAAATTTCGCTTTTCTGCGGTTCGGGCTGATTTTTTTTCGGCAGCCTCGAAACGAAAAACCCAAACCCACCCCAACCCTTCACATTTAATTATTTGCAAACTCTCACACTCTCAACCCCTGAAGACTTGCCCGATCCCCCCAAAAAAACTTGCCGAAAGTTCCTGGTGGTCCAGCGGGCGTCCTGGGAGCAATCTCCCGCTCTCGGGCCGTCAGCTGCCAGTAATCAAAATGGTGCCGATGGCCCTTTGCCCTTACCATGTGACAGGGGCTATCGGTGCCATTGGATGGCCTCTGTCACATGGTAAGAGCAATGGACAGCAGGCACCATCTTAAAAAATGGTGCGGGCCATTTTTTAAGATGTTTTCTACACAGACATTTAAGGGGGCTGTAATCAAAACTGCCCACATTGGTGCAATTTCTGTGGTGTTTGTACCACTAATCAAAGCAAAACTATGCAGTTTTTTTTTTAATTGCCCTCATAAAGGTCCATATTTAGTCACTGTCCAGATAGAAAAATTAGATGAATAAACGTATCTGGCTAACTTTGTAGGTAATCTCAATAGTGCAGCTGCACTATTTAATATAGCCGGCTATCTTGTTAGCCAACTAACTTTAAGACAGCTCTATGGCAGAACCAGACTTAGCCAGAAGAGTTATCCAGCTAACTCTGAATATTGGAGTAGGTTGGATAGCTTATCTACGGCTCGATCCAGTAAGGCCGCTGTAAAAACAGTGCGGTAGTGTCAGGCGCACCCTTCCTCCCCGCACGCACAGTTCTCTTCACTAACTCCCCGATACTCTCCTCTAATCGCATGCAAATGCATGCCGCGGCTTTAAAGCGGTAGGGAAGGGTTATGGCCGCGTAACCCATTTTACTGTATAGGCGCTTAATACAGCGCCTATACAGTAACCTGGGTGCGCTGGTACCTGTCATTTCAAATGACATTTGAAATGACAGGTACCAGGAAGTGTAAAAATCAAAATTTGTAAATACCTGTCGGAGGGCCGCGTGGGTCCAGGCGGCCGGCGGGATCCGGGGGGCCGGTGGTCGCGTGTTAAATCTAGGCCGCGGGCGGCTGGGCGCGGCGGCGGCAGCGGCGGCGGGGGGACACGCGTTAGTTCGAGACGGCCGGCGGGCGGCGGGTGGTCGCGTGTTAAATCTAGGCCGGGTCCGCACAGGCGCACATTCATTCATTCACTGCCGGTGGGGGCTGCCGGAGAGGCAACCCCCACCGGCAGTGAATGAATTCATTCATCCAGGCGGAGGAGCCGGCTGCTTTCGCCACCGGCTCCTCCGCCTGGATGAATGAATGCGCGCCTGTGCGACCCCTGCGTTTCGGCGCTCAAGGCAGTCACATGCCGTGACATCACGCCTTGAGCGCCGAAACGCAGGGGTCGCACAGGCGCGCATTCATTCATTCACTGCCGGTGGGGGCTGCCGGAGAGGCAACCCCCACCGGCAGTGAATGAATTCATTCATCCAGGCGGAGGAGCCGGCTGCTTTCGCCACCGGCTCCTCCGCCTGGATGAATGAATGCGCGCCTGTGCGACCCCTGCGTTTCGGCGCTCAAGGCCGCTGTAAAAACAGTGCTTTCGCCGCCGGCTCCTCCGCCTGGATGAATGCGCGCCTGTGCGACCCGGCCTAGATTTAACATGCGACCACCCGCCGCCCGCCGGCCGTCTCGAACTAACGCGTGTCCCCCCGCCGCCGCTGCCGCCTGGAACAGGCGCCCACCCGCCCGCGGCCTAGATTTAACACGCGACCACCGGCCCCCCGGATCCCGCCGGCAGCCTGGACCGACGCGGCCCTCAGACAGGTATTTAAAATTTTTTTTTTCTTCTGACAGGTTTTATGTGTCCCACATCATTACATTTTCTCGATCATCTCTGTATCGCTTTTTTTTTAAATTTTGTTTTATTGTTTTGAGTGTCTTAAGCGGTGTCGATGGATTTGTTACTAGACTCACAGTCCTAACTCCTACTAGGGGGAGGCGGTAAACTAACACGTTACGGCCGCGGCAAAACAGTGCGTTACTAATGAGATAACTTGAGCGCGCGTTACGGTATCGGAGGGGAATAGCTAATTCCTTCATTATACAGCTAATTCGTTCATTTACATGCCGGGTGCAGGAAGGGTTACGCGTCTGTTTTAAGAAGCGCTACGGACGCGCGAAACTGGAAACTGTATCGCTGATTTGCCTTACGCGTCCGAATTGTGCGCAGGGAGCTCGTTACAGACGAGAAAACTTCAACTGAATGTTACTGTATCGAGCTGATAGTTCCTTCCTGAAAGTACTCTGGGATGCCTCTAAGGTAACTGGATAAACTTTAACCAGATAAGATATCCGATTAACATTTAGCCGGATAAGTGCACAATTCATTTAGCCTGATAACTTCTGAGTTATCCAGCTAAATGACTTGAAATGTGGACTAAATTGTTCATCTAGAAAGAGAGCAACATGCAAATCAGCAAGATAAGTGAACAGCTCAGCTAATTGCCTATGATTATGTTTTGTTTTATTTTGTTTTGTTTACATAACTGAACCTATTATGCTCACCTTGATTTTTGTGATCATCTTTACTCAATATGAAATTAGTTATATAGAAATAACAGTGGCAAGTGCTATGCACTGCCAAGCAAAGGACCTGGGTTTGATTCCTCAACCTGATTTCTGCTTGCTGGGCCGGCCTGGCCTGGAGATGCTTGAGAGGCAACATTCAGCCCCAAGGGAAGGGAGTCTTGGCTATCACACAGACTTAAGGTCCAGAGGGATCTGTGGTTTGAGGTCCCTGGTCGATGACTATCACAGTGATAATTTGTACAATTTAAGAGTGGGATATAAAATAGGAGAAAAATCCTAGGTATAAGCAAATTCTACTGCTACTACTGTGTATCACATCTATAATATACACAGTACTGTAATAAAACACATACACTCTGTAAAGCTTATAGTCTAGATGAACATACATGACAAAAGAGATTCGAGAAATTTCATTCATAAGAAAATGGTTAAAATCAAAAAGCCTGTAAGAGACATAATTGAGGGTTAAAATTTAAAAGCAACTTAAAAAAGGTGGCATTTTCAATTGGATTTGATGGAAGAGAGGGAGCTTGGCACACCAATTCAGGAAGACCATTCCAAGTGTATAGTGCACCATGTGCAATGCACAGAGTTGGTGTGAAGAGTAAAGGGTTGTGAACCCTTATTGCTGCAGCATAGTTGATGGAGTCTCGAGAGCAAACCCCCAAGGCACTTGCCAACAAAGTGAATGTGCCTTGTTGTGGGACAGTCTAGAGCTTCACCTTTACCAGTCTCCTCCCCCACAGGTTGAGCCTTTGGGTTCTGGCAGATGAGAGGACTTAGGTGGGTCCCTAGAAAGGTGGTGATAACTAGAGTCCAGAAACACATCAGTATCAAGGCAGGCATCAGGCTAACAGAGTCAAAGATGGGCAAAGGTAGGGGCAGGCAGCTAATAAGATTAATCAGGCAAGGGGTCAGATCTAAGCAGCAGACAAACATAGTCAGGTCCAGGCAAGAAGTCAAAATTCAGAGAGGCAAGCCAAGGGTGGATGAAGACAATGGATGAGACAAGTAAGGGAGACAAGGCAAGGCTAGAAGACGAGGCTGGACAAGGCTAAGCAGGAAGGCAAGGCTGGATGAGGCAAAACTGGAAGACAGGAATCAGGAACATAGAAAGCAGCAACAAGTATCTCAAGCAGGAGATCCGTTGCTGAGCGTTTGATGGTCCTTCAGAGGAGACTTAAATAGCAGGGGCCAATGATATCATCAGAGGGTGTCACGGCCAAGTTTCTGCTGCAGGCCCTTTAAGTGTGGGCCGGGTGCATATGCACCTATGGGAGGCTGGGAGGAGAGGCCATCAACAGTGTGCCTTGCCATGAGAAGCGGCATCTTGGGGCCTTGCTACTGGTGGTATTCATGTCGCGCAGGGATTAGAAGCAACATGGAAGCTGCAACAAACTTGTCAGGATCCTGGGGTGAGTACTGCAGCTTGCGGGCCTACCCACGAGCTGTGAAACTTAACAGAAGTGTGTTCAGAAAGGAAGGGACAGATTTCAGTGATATTATAGAGATAGAATTGACATACTGTATTTTAGTAGTGTTTTAGATATTTGTAGAGAAGGAGAAAGCGTTGTTGAAAATGGCCCCAAGATTATAGGCTGAGGGGATTGGGAGATGACAGTGTTAACTACAGAAAGCGGAAAGAGGGAAAATGGTAGGGGTGTGCATTCGTTTTGAACTTAAATGTAAAACGCAACTTATTTTTGTTTTTTAACTTAAAAAAGTGATGAGGCGAAAACGATCGGATTTCCAACGTATTCAACATAGCTATGTTGAATACGTTGGAAATCGCGATTGTTGATCCTAAATAAAAATTTAAACCCCTCACCCTCCTTAATCCCCCCCCAAGACTTACCAAAACTCCCTGAAGGTCCAGCAGGGAGTCAGGACGCCATTTCTGAACTCCTTTGCGAGGAGCACGTGACGTCGGCGTCACGTCGGAGTGACGCGGCGTCACGTGATTCCCCGCACGTTCGCTCCGGGACCCTCATTGCACCCAAAAGGAACTTTTGACTAGCTTGGGGGGGCCTCCTGACCCCCCCAAGCTGGTCAGCTTGGGGGGGTCAGGAGGCCCAATTAAACTCTGGAATTTGGGGGGGTCAGGAGGCCCAATTAAACTCTGGAATTTGTTGCCAGAGGATGTGGTTAGTATAGCTGTGTTTAAAAAGGATTGGATAAGTTCTTAGAGGAGAAGTCCATTACCTGCTATTAATTAAGTTGACTTAGAAAATAGCCACTGCTATTACTAGCAACAGTAACATGGAATAGACTTAGTTTTTGGGTACTTGCCAGATTCTTATGGCCTGGATTAGCCACTGTTGGAATCAGGATGCTAAGCTTGATGGACCCTTGGTCTGACCCAGTAATGGCATGTTCTTATGTTCATCTTTGTGAGACTTTTCCTTACTCCAAATTACATCAAATCTTCACTGAGGAGTCTGTGCTGTTCGTACATCTCCCTATGCATGAAAAACTGACCCCTAAACCCTAAAGCACCACCAACACCTCACCTCGAATTGTTAACTGCCCCTCCTACAGAGATATAAATACTTGACTGCTAGGAGGACCTTGGAGATAGTCTTTCTCTCTCAGTCTCTCACAACTCTCAGATGTGAAATAGGAAGTATCACAGGTGTCTAAACAAAAGGTTTACTGCACAGTGACTCTAAACTCAACACTTTTTCTTATAGCAGGCATTAGACCCACAATATTACAACTTTTTGATGAATCTAGGGGAAAGAAAGGATGGAGTCCTAAGATCCAAGTGAGGACAAAATATTAAGGAGTAGCTGTCCCATGATAAAAGGCTCAAATGCTCATAAATGTATCAGGGCTGATGTAGCAGATTACATTGCTAATTTGATTAACCTTTCATTCAAAGAAGGCCATGTTCCTGTTGATCTTAAAACTGCCTTGATTAATCTAAATCTCTAAAAAGATAATCTTGATGTACACAAGCTTAATAATTACTATCCTTTTTCCAATCTCCTGTTTTTGGCTAAAATTCTTGAGAGAAGTATTAAAGCAACTACAACTTTTTCATGATGGGGTAGATTTTAAGAGGCGCGCGAACAGCCTACTTTTGCTTGCGCATCAGACTCAAGCAAAAGTACGCTGGATTTTAGTAGATACGCGCGGAGCCGCGCGTATCCACTAAAATCCTGGATCGGCGCGCGCAAGGCTATCGATTTTGTATAGCCTGCGCGCGCCGAGCCGCGCTGCCTCCCCCCGTTCCCTCCGAGGCCGCTCCGAAATCGGAGCGGCCTCGGAGGGAACTTTCCTTTGCCCTCCCCTCACCTTACCCTCCCTTCCCCTACCTAACCCACCCACCCGGCCCTGTCTACACCCCCCCCTTACCGTTGTCGGGGGATTTACGCCTCCCGGAGGGAGACGTAAATCCCCGCGCGCCAGCGGGCCTGCTGCGCGCCGGGCCGCGACCTGGGGGCGGGTACGGAGGGCGCGGCCACGCCCCCGGGCCGTAGCCACGCCCCGTACCCGCCCCCAAAACGCGGCCGACACGCCCCCGAAACGCCGCGTCGACCGGGCCCGCCCCCCCGACACGCCCCCGACACGCCCCCCTCCGAAAACCCCGGGACGTACGCGAGTCCCGGGGTCTGCGCGCGCCGGTAGGCCTATGTAAAATAGGCTTACCGGCGTGCAGGGCCCTGCTCGCCTAAATCCGCCCGGTTTTGGGCGGATTTAGGCGAGCAGGGCGCTGAAAATCCGCCCCGATGAGTATTCAATGCTAGATTTGTCACAGTACCAAGACACTATAGGTATCTCTTTTGGACTGTTTTCATAGGGGATATTTTCTGGAACAGTATTTTTCTTGGTACTCTTAGATTTAACCATGGCCTTTGATAGAGTAGACCATGCCCAACTATTACAAATACTTAAAGAAGTACAGATTAGAAATTTTGGTTTGCAGTGGTTTTCCTCTTTTCTAGATTGGAGACTACAGACAGCGATTTTCCAAAAATCAATATCAGCACTATACAATATTAAAACTGGAATCCCACAGGGATTCCAGTTTTCTGCATCTCTTTTTAATATTTATATTATGCCAACTTGTAAAGTGCATGCAGGTCTAGATGTTGATTATCATATTTTTGCAGATGATGTCAAATTTTTTGTCCCTGCACTCTCTACCTAGCTTGATGTACTCTCTACCTAGCTTGATTGAAGCTAGGTAGTGTGCTTTGTACAAATTAACTCCTTTTGTACCTTTTATCAATTCAAATGACAGAAAATCTTCAGTGATGTCAATTTTGCTGTTTGAACCTCTGACTGCATATGTAAACCCCCCTCCCCAGAAACCTACCCAACCCCAAACCCCACTCCAAGTTAAAAGTACCCCCTCTTACAGTGGTATAAATAGAAAGTGTCATATTAATTTCCATACAGAGCTTCTCTCTCTCTCCCTCTCTCTCTCCTATGGTTTATTAATAATCAGTGTATAAAGCAAAAAATAATGCAGGTGTGATAAATGTATCACACATTGCAGAAAGCGTCAATGTGGGAGCAGGGTAATTATGCCCCTTTTTTATCATAGGCACTATTTTTTGATAAATCTAGGAGTTTGGATGATAAGTAGAACTCATCCTTAACTGGCCAATAATGATCTTAAAACAGTTGTGCATGTACTAGTATTGTCCTTCTTAGACTACTGCAATGTCCTCTGTTTAGTCTTACTTCAAACAAGTTTGCATGTCCTCCAGACTGTACCAAATTCTGCTACTAGAGTAGTGTCAGTGATGCCTATGAGGCAACATATTTCCCCATGTTTAATCCAGTATCTTTGGCTTCCAATTGTCTGGAGAATAAAGTTCAAAGTACTTTTAATGGTTTTTAAAGATATTAATTGTTTAGTGTCTTCTACCTTTAATTGTGCATTGAAATTGTACCAGCCAACTTGGAACTTAAAATCAGCAACCTAACATATATTATCTACTCCTTTTAAACTTATAAAATAGGATGAATCCCATGAGCATCTCTTTTGTATGCAAGGCCCTTTATTGTGGATTTTTTTTCCTTTTCAGGTAAAAACTGAATGCTCTGTACTCTGATTTAGAAAATGGTGAAAACCTTGCTCTTTAACCAAGCTTATAACTTGGAAACATATAGCTGATCTTATTATTGGTGGTCTTTGTATTTTAGAATATTGTACAGCTTAATCCATGGTTATACAACAGTCCAAATTGAATGAAACAATTGAAAGAAACAATTTTAATAATATGAAGTAATTTTTTGACAAGTGTTCAAGGTACTGCTGTAATATTTAGCTAAATGAATGAAACAGTCTTAATAATGTTAAATAATTTTGCAACAAGTGTTCAAGATAATGTCGGAATATTTAGGCTGGGACAGGACGAACAGTTCATAGTATGTGTAGAATAATATTCTGTTATTGTTTAAATGTTATGTTGTACACTTTCATTTTATGTATGTTTTAGTGACTTCTTATATATTTTTTTATTTCAATTTGTATTCAATTTACACCATTAATACAAGCACTAATGACAAGAACATTTCTGAAGTTACCACATAAATGAAACAAGAACCTAGTAGTAAAGAAATTCAAATGGCTTACAAGAAAATGAGTCCTCATCGAGGGGGGGGGGGGGGCACAACCAAAAAGAAAAAAAACTCCTTAAATCAATACAGTCAGAAAAAAAGAGAGTACAAATTTAACAGAGCCTAAGAACTCCCCAACGATTAACCACCCAATCTTCTAAATTAGGTACCTTCCTTATCTTGGAGAAATACCCCCAAATGAGTGGGAACAAAAAATCTCAAATGTATTATTCTGATAACCAACCAGACACTTGCATGGAAATTTGAGATAAGAGGAGGAACCTAAAGCCAATACTCTTTCCCTAAACTGAAGAAAAGCCTTCCTATGCAGTTGAGTAGCTTCAGAGACATCAGAAAAAAAATTAAAATTTTTGACCATAAAATGAGAATTGTTTGTTTCTAAAATATTTCTGAAGATCCAAATTTGTATTGCTCTCAACACAGAAAGAAACTAATAAAGTTGCCCTAACAGGGTTATCATCCAGGGATGATTCAGAAAAGTTGATATATTCGGACTTGCTAACCACAAGGTAGCTATCCCATCCTCATTAGGATTATCATTTCTTTTAAATTGAGGAGTATAAAGATATTGGAGATGTTAATTATCTTCTCATCAGGTACAGATAAAATGTCCTTACAATATTTTTTAAAGAGTTCAAGAGGAGACATCAAACGAGTAACTAGGAAATGTAATAGACATACATTTTTCCTTCTCCGAATATTTTCTAATCTTTCTAAAGAATTATGCAAAGATAAACTCTCCTTTTAAAAAACAACATGAGCAAATTGTAGAGAAGTCAACTGAGAAGTTAAATTTAATACAGTATTTTCCACTGTTGATAAACAAGTATCATTAATCTTATATTTTAGCTCTAGATTCCCCATATATAAAGAGAATTGAGAAGTAGATTGAGAAAGAGTCTTATCAATATTTACCATCATTTTTCACAAATCAGACATAGAAATATTTTCAGGGTCAGTATCCTCAATGGGGCAGCCTACCAATAAGGAAATGGAGCTTTGAGTCACCCCCTCAGAAACAACAAGGGGATCAATTAAAGGTCCTTCTTTAGAGGCAAATATACCAGGATCCTCAGCAAATGAATATGCTGACCTGGAAACACCAATAAGCTGCCCAGGAGGTTGAAGGTGAGGATGGCTCGAACTCGGGTTGAAGGAGACACCTGACAAAAAATGCCTCCATTTCTAAGCCATCACTGGGCAAACTAGCCGGCCTTAAAAGATGTATCTCCATAGTATAGATGCGAGGAGGTCAAGAGTTTCCCTTTTCTCTTCTTTCTCATCCCAGAAGATTTCAAACAAAAGGGAGATTAAATTGGCATGTAAGGGCACACCCCTTTGGCAGAGTGCTAATGGCTGCATGCCATTAGGGCAGTTCTTTTATCCAGGAGGCCAGCCCCTCTCAATGATGTCAAAGGCAACATTTCGGGGAGGAAGCAGCATTCACAATGCCTAATGGTAGAGGCAGACACAGGACCTCAGTCATTCCTTCCAGCTGGTTCACTGGCACATTCCTGATAGCAGCCCCCGATTGATCTGGTTTTATGTTTTCTGATGTCTTTCTGATTTTAGGTTTTTTATGATTGTATTATTGTAAACCATTTAGAATTTTAGATAAGTGGTATATAATGTTATAAATACATAAATTTGACAGTGTCAAAAGCAACAGATAGATCAAAGAGAATAAGTAAAAGCCTTTATTATTAGCCATAAACAGATCATTGGAGACTTTGGCAAGAGTGTTTCTGTGAAATTTACAGGGCAAAAACCAAAACCAGACTGGAATTGATCAAGAACAGTTTGAGATAAAAGAAAGTCAAGACAGAGGAAGTGAATAGCATGTTCAAGTATTTTGAATGGAAAAGAGAGAAAAGAGAGGGGCTGATAGCAGGATAGGGAGGGTCCATCAAGGATTTTTTCAGAAGTGGTAAGTTCACAGTATGGTTGAAGGCAGCAGGAAGTGATAAAATGAGGATGTGACAGATGGAAGGGATGAGTGCTGTGTAAATAGAGCTGAGTAGCTGGGTGGGAATAGATTCACAGGATCATGAAGTGGGTTTGGAGGAGGAGAAAAGATGTGCAGTTTCCTCCACTGTGATTTCAAAAAAGGAGAGGGTGAAAAGAGCCAAATGAAGGGGCGAGGAATGAAGTGGAGGAGGGAAGGTAGAGGTGAACTGGTCAAGACTAATTTTATAAAACTTGTCATAGAAGTAGTCAACTATAATCTGGGCAAAGAATGAAATGAGGGAGTTGGATGTGAATGCAGTCTGAGGAGGAAATTGCTCTGGCAAAAAGACCTCTTGTTTTGGAAGCAAAAGAGTTTGTCATGTGGACATATGGAAATGCATTTTAAGACCTGTGTACACATTGCCGGCTCACGTACATGGACATGGTGATTTTATAATGTACACGTCTATATGCATATATATATGCACTTGTTATAAAATCGGCTATTTGAGGGTACATGCCACCTTGATTGCATAAGTGGGTGTGGTTTAAGTAGATATGCAAGCTGACGCAATTACCTGTTTTCCCAGGTCACTCCCAGTTCACCTCAGTAAAGGAGAGGACTTTTTAATCCCCTAGCTAACTTGCCTCCCTTTTACCGTATTAGCTCCAACCCTTAAATTCCTGCTGACTAGCCTAGATTTTTAATTTTATTACTTACCCACTGTCCACAACAGAAGTAAAGTTACACAGTAGGGGACACCGGCACACACTTGTTTTTGTAAATATTTATGTGCAGACTTCATGTTTTAGACTCAGCCTATCCATGACCTGCCCATGCCCTACCCCTTTTTTGAAATGAATGATTTGTGTGCATACCAGGAGATAGGTGCATTCTCGTGCAGTTTTTAAAATCTGTGCAGCATGTGCCAGGCCGAATCACATGCATTTTTCTCGTGGCTTTGGTGTGTATAGGGCTTTTAAAATCCACAAGATTAACAACAGCAATAGCAGACTTGAAGAAGGTCAGCATGAATTTGAAATGTATGAAGTCAGCATGGGCATGAGATTTTAACAAGAGATAGTCTGCAGAGTGGCCTCAAGAATACAGGAAGCAAATTCTGAGACTGAGCCAAAGTTGGGAATTGATGCACCTTATAGGATAGGGAAAAGGAAGGGAAAGAGTGTCTAAAGCAGGAGATACTGTAGTGTTGTAAGAAGATACTGTCCTATAAACTGATTCAGACAATGTAGTGGAGAAGAGATGAAACAGTAGTAGAGAAGCTGCAAGGGTCAATAGTCTGGAGATGTCTGAAGATATTGGTGGTGATGTAGTAGAGTGTGTGTGTGTGTGGGGGGGGGGGTAGGTGGGTTGGTTTATTGTGAAAGTTATCAGATGATGGTCTGAAGGGGCAGAACTGAGGTAGAGAAGTCAGAGAAACAGCAATTTGAAGAAAGGACAAGGTCAAAGAAGTGGCCATGCCTTGTGAGTAGAGATGGTAGAGCAGAGTTAGAGTTCAGATGAGGTTAAGGCAAGGAGATTTGAGGCATAAGTAAGTGGGCCATCAGTGTGGAAGTTAAAGTCTCCAAGAATAAGGGAAGGGGAAAATGGCTAAAGGAAGAAGAAAGCCAGGAGTCAAGTCAATGAGAATGGAGCAGGGCGATTTCTTAAGGGGTTGATAAATGATACTTACCCAGTGAGATAGTGGGGTAAATAAGGTAGATGGAATGGGGCTCAAAGGAAGAAAGGGAAGGAGATTGAAGTAGCATAAGGGGTTGAAACTACAGAAGGGGGTGAGCAGCAATCCAACACTACCACCGCTGCTTACTGTTTGTTGTGTAGAAGAGAAAAAATAATCTTCATGACAGAGAATAGTAACTGAAGTAGAGTCCTCAGAGGAAGTCCAAGTCTGAGTCAAGGCAAGAAGATAAAGAGAGAAAGATGAAGAGGTCATGAATGTAGACAGGCTTGTTTGAAATAGAGCAAGCAATTTACAGGGAACATGATAAAGGAAGAGAAAAAGGAAGGAGGAGGGGAATAAGGATAAGACTGGAGGGGTAATGGATTGATGTCCTCAGATAGGTGAAAGTTGCTTTGGAGAGCCAGCATTAGGAATGTATCCCCAGCTGAGGGTAGGAGGAGGAGCAGATGAATATGGAGAAGAGAGGTAGAAGTGTGACAAAAGCAACAAGGTTGGGATGCTGTCAGGGACAGCGGGAATGGCTGGATGACAGGAAGAAAACTTTGAAGCCTGAGAGCAGTGGACAGAGAGAAGACAAGAATGGCAGCTAATATAAAGATTGCAGAAAGTTAGGGGCAGTAGACATGATGTTAGTAGTGGTTTGCAGTAGAAAATATGAGTGGGGAGTATTAGTATCAGGAAGAGTAGATCTAGTGGAACTGTAGGATATAGAAACAGGGAAAATATCTACTGACTTGAAGTAATGCTATGGTGTGTGCCCCTTGGCAAGATGGTAGAAACCCAAGTTAGTTGGAGTATTCTTTGAGGCAGCTGAAAGAAGTATGCAGATAAACAACTGCCACCTCCCCAGCTGCTCAAAGAACACAGGGTGGAAGCAGGCCAGGCCCAAGGTAGGTTGTGGTGACTTTCAAAGTCAACCATTGTGACAGCTGAGTGAAGTATATGGCTATATTGTAAGCTCCACAGCACCATGAAGGCTCATGGTGCCATAGCCTGAGAAAGTCCAGTTCCAGTTGATCTGGAAGACCAAAAGAACAGGAAGAACCCGCAAGACAAGAAAGGTTACATAACGCTGATATGTTTTGAGGATTCTAGCTGTGGTAGAATGGACATTTAAATATTTTCGCCAAATATACACGTGGTATAGATTTGCTAAAATGTTCAGGTTGAGCCTGCAATGAAACAGTGTCATTCCTAGTCCTGGAGTAGAGTTACTGATTTAATTTTTTTCTTAGGTGTGTTCTAGTGGGCAGCCACTGCTTAGCACTGTGTTTGTATGTGCAGCTGAAGTAGAAAGCTGAAGCTGTTAGTCAGTGGCACATTGTGCTATCATTTATATAGACCAATGTATGGCAGTGAAGTTTATCATGCCTTATCTGGTAGAGATATATGCACCCGTGAGCAATAGAGAATAAAGAGGAAGGGCCCTGCTGGAATAGATGTGATGGGAACTGAACTAGCCTTTCTCTCTCAGACAGAACATCCTTCTAATTCCTTTGTGTTACATAACTGTTGATAGATTGGCATTTCTGCACAAAGAGGGCAAGAAGGGATTCATAAAAGAGAACTCAACTGGCAAGGTTGTATATTTACAGCAACAGCAGCAGCAAGCTTTTGCTGGGTCTATGATGTTTCTCTGTTACCAATACTTCTACAAATTTTTCTTCCTCCCATTATTACAGTGGAACACATTCCATTCTTCTTAATTGTGCTTATAGCCTTTCTGTTGCCAGATGTGCTGCACGTCCTTCTTTAATTCATCTTAAATAATTCTGATTTACTTTTCGGCATGGATCATTTGGATTTAATCTAAACAGAATGGTACTGTGGGCACTGGCTGTGTAGCTACTACCAGAAAACTAGTGCTGTACTAGCAATACTGATCAGGTAATCCAGATGGAGTGTCCTGATCCTGGAGAAATTAGAACTGGTTTGTTCCAACATGGATTACAGTAAACTAATGCAGTTGTCTGTATGCAGGATCAAGCAAAAAAAAAAAAAAAAAAAACAACTACAGAAATCAATGTCAAGTACTAATGGGCAGATGATGCTAGCAGAGTATCTGCAAAGTAAGTTGAAAATCACAGAGCCATCTTAATTATTCTTTTTCTGATTTATTAACGAGAAAGAGAGAAACACTTAGGAGTCTATATGCAAAGTATTTTTCCCATGGACACAAAATGAGAAAAACATTTAGGACATCAAGCATGAATAAATGTATTCTTTAACGACAGTACTACTTAATTTGCTGTTTATAAAGTACAATAGTAGCAATATTCAAACAAATTTTGGCAAAATGAATAACAGCAGTAATTAAAAGAAAATATTTTTGGTAAGGCTTTGAGGACAATGAACAAATAAGTATGCAAGTGAATGTGCAATACATAACTCTGTTATTGTGCTAGCAGGTGATTACATCTATATCATCCCATTCTTTAAATTATCATCGTTGTCACAATCATGATAACAACAAAAATCACTATCTGACACAGGCAATAATGCAATCTGTCCATATATCACTAAAAACGTCATGAACAAAAATGCAAAAAATGGCATTTGACTTTATTACAAAAAAAAATAATTCTGTACTTCCTGCCCAATCCTGAAGTAACAAGGAAAAGAAAACATTTCTAAGGGTCTTTGTGGACAAAGTACATAAGAACATAAGATGTGCCATACTGAGTCAGACCAAAGGTCCATTGAGCCAAGCATCCTTATCTAACAGTGGCCAATCCAGGTTACTAGGAAGTACCCAGCAGATCCCAAAGGATAAATGCATTTCTTGTTGCTCACTCCCAAGGATAAGTGCTGGCTTTCCCAAATCAATCTGGCTGATAATAGTTTATTGACTTTTCCTTTAGGAACTTGTCCAAACCTCTTTTAAACCTAGCAATGCTAAATACTAAAGAATTCTGGTTCTTTGCTAGTAATAATATATCCTTTACCTTGATCTAATATTGTCATGTAACATCTATTTTGGTTATGTTATAATTTTGATGCTAGAAAGGAGTATGACACTGTTTTTGTTGCTTATCACTTTAAGTGATAGTATGTACAGAAAGCCTCTGGGGAGGAATGCGTCCCGTGATATATAATACTAAGAGTGATCAGAGGACTTTGAAGTGGGATGGAGTTGTCGTAAGCCTACTGGTTCTTTCAGTCCAGCAGGGCCTTGTCACATGGATGCTGGAGAGCAGAGTATATGCTCCTAGGAATTTTCCAAAAGGCACCTGGGAGGATAATAGATCCTCCCAAAATGTCTCCAAATGGTTCATTTTGCTCATACGTGATGGGACTGAACCTCATTCATAAGTATATTGAAGATGATCTCAATCTCTCAAATTCACTTTCAATGCCCTTCATAATACTTTAGGCAAAGAGAGCTCTCTTCAGGCATTCACAGCATCAGTGTGAGATCCAGATCTGAGAAGTATTCAGTGATGAGATGTGAGTACTAATGAGCTTGTGTATGAAGACTAACTTATGCAACAAGGTTGTTTAAATAAAGAGATTAATATCTAAATGCTAAAGGAAGAAGGAGTATAAAGTGTATTTAATTTGTTGCTGTTGTTTATCTCTGCTGAGAGTCTTTTGACATTCATTTTTATTGTGAATTAAATATTGGTATCCCAGATGAATAAGGGGCTAATATTCAGCCACTGGCTGGTTTGAAAAATTAGCCGGATACATTTTTCTGACTAACTTTGACGGGATATTCAGTTGTGCAGCCGCACTGCTGAAGATACCGGACTATCTTAAAATTAGCTGGATAAAGTTTATCTGGCTAACTTTAGGGCTAATCTATGGCATATCTAGTTTTAGCCAAGTAAATTATCCATCTAACTTTGAATATCTGAGTTAGTCAGATAACACAGGATCACATTCACTTAACCACATTAGGCGTAACACAGGGATAACACAAAATATTTGTAATATCCCTTGTTATTCCTGCCCTGGGACCACACACATTTAAATGAGCTCATTAGCATACAAACATATACTAATGAACTAATTACTGCTCTAAACTATGCTAATTAAATATGCATCTTGCCGAAAAATTTGCAAGCCATATTATTTGACTAGAAATTAGCCAGAAATCAGGAGTTGTAGCTAATTTTCCATGGGTGAATTGGGAAGTTAACACATGTGCCGATGCACCCACGGCCTAGACATAAAGGGGTGCTCGGCCCAAAGAACATTGCTCCATCCTGTGATTAGTTGAAACCCCTGGGGGTATGCTTAGAACTCCCTATCTCACCTTCCAAACCGCCCTTGCACTTAACCATTGTTTTAAATTAGAAACAAAAAGAAATTTAAGATGAACAGATGCCCCACCCCACACCCACCCCTACACTCAACAAAATCTAGCCCTGGACCTCCCACCCTAGCCCACCCCCTTGGATCTCTCTTGTTAAAAAAAATGTCCCTGGTAGTTCAGTAGTTCGCCCCACTCCACCCTGGATCCCCACTTATAGAAAAAAGCCACCCTGCTGAGAGAGGGCAAAGGCCTGGGTGGTGCCATTTTGGAAAATGGCTGCCACTTGGACCTAGAGTTTAAGGTGTGCTATAGACCCCACTGCATCAACAATGAAGATTTTACAATTAAGGATGGGTTGGGGTTTGGTCTAGGGTGGGGAGGTCACTAGACACCAGGAAAGGTTTTTCAGTAAGGGGAAGTCAAGGGGGTGGGGTGGTCTGCTGAACAACCAGGGACATTTTTTCATCAAGGGGGAGGCGTCAAGGGGATATGCTAGAGTAGGAGGATCCCGGGCTGGATTTTGTTGAATGAATTGACGGGATTTGCTTCCATTCATCATCATTTATTTTGTTTTCATTTTCAAACACGGGTGATAGGGGAGAGTCTAAGCAGAATCCCAGAGTTTCTATTACTCATTAGGGAGATGTTATTTGGGCCGAGTGGCCTCTTTAAGCTATAGTGCGATGGTAGCTCACAGTCCTGGAGCCACCATCGCACATAGTGTAGAGGGCTTTTCACTGCCTGCAATATCATGGATTTAACCAAGGGAAGTCTCCCTTACCAGTTTATTAGAATTCTTTGAAGGTATAAATAGGCACATGGTTAAGGGTGAGCCAGTAGACATGGGGGTACATTTTCAAAAACAGCGCGCGTGCATACTTTTGTTCGCGCACCATGCACGAACAAAAGTAAGATGGATTTTTTAAGATACGTGTGTAGCCGCGCATATCTTATAAAATCCGGGGTCAGCGCCTGCAAAGGGGGTGCACATTTGTGCAACCTGTGCGCGCCGAGCCCGGCGTGCGCTGCCTGTTCCCTCCGAGGCCGCTCTGAAATCGGAGCGGCCTCGGAGGGAACTTCCCTTCCGCCTCCCCTCACCTTCCCCTCCCTTCCCCTACCTAACCCACCCCCCCCGGCCCTATCTAAACACCCCCCTACCTTTGTCGGCAGATTTACGCCTACCCGAGGCAGGCGTAAATCTGCGCGCACCAGCGGGCTGCTGGCGTGCCATCACCCGACCCGGGAGCTGGTCCGGAGGCCTCGGCCATGCCCCCGGACACGCCCCCGGACACGCCCCCTGACCCCCGGACACGCCCCCGGACACGCCCCCTCCCGTCCCTTGTATGAAGCCCTGGGACTTACGCGCGTCCCGGGGCTATGCACGTGCCGGCGGCCTATGCAAAATAGGCGCACTGGCGCGCGAGTGCCCTGCGCGCGTAAATCTGGCTGGATTTGCACGCGCAGGGCTTTTAAAATTCAGCCCATGGTGTATCTGCCTTTTTTGCAGGCATTTAACAAAGTGCCTCCTCAGTAAATCAAAAGATCATGAACTTGGAAGCATTGTCTTATTGTGGCTGGTAACTGGTTAAAGGATAGGAAACAGAATAGGATTTTAGAATCAGAGGTCAAAAACAGAATTTTCCAGATATCTGGATTGGGACCAGAGTTCTTTAACACATTAACAATGATATGGATAAAAGAGCAATGAGTGAGGTGATCAGATTCGCAGATGGTACAAAATCATTCACCCTAGTTAAAACACAGACTGTGATGAAAGGCAGAAGGATCTTGTAAGACTGGGAAACTGGAAATCTAATTGTTCGATAAAATGTAATATGGACAAGTGCAAAGAAATGCCCATAGGGGAAAAGCAGTTCTTATTTGTACACAATGCTGGGCTCCACATGAGGAGCTATCACTGAGAGAAAGGAGCTCAGAGCAGCCAGAATCCTCAGCTGAGCATGTAGCAACAGTTAAAAATGTAAATAGAATGTCGTAAATTATTCAGAAATGAATTGAGAATACACCTGGGGATATCATAACTTTTGAATTTTGATTTCTATATTGTGCATTATATTCATCTTCACAAGACATTATCACTGTTTATAGATTATCCATACAAATCATTTTGAATTGTTTTCAAGTATCTTTATTTGCTTTGCATTCGTTGCCTGACATACTGTTTTCTTTTCCCATAGATAATGAATGTGAAAAAAATCCTTAGTAAATCAGGCCCTTAATTTGCACAAGTATTTGATGTGTTTTTTTGTTTGTTTTTTTTTCTTGGGATGTGAATTCATTAGAAAAGAAGCGGAAACAAAATTTCCAGTTTCATTTCAATTTTTAAATACAATGAAAGAAAAATGAACAAAATACCATTCTTTTTCATTCTTTTCAGTTTTAAAAAATAAGGCCAGCATCGTAAGATAAAGAATTATGCCTGGCCCTCCCACAGTTCTGCCTGTTCCCCCACTCCTGGGCCCACTTATCCTTTTTATTGCTTGAAATGTTCATCACTGGGCAGGAGAAGGTCCTGGTGCCAGAGAAATGAGGCCAGCCCCATTGTTCAGTTCTTCTGTACAAGGAAATGGCATTGGCCTCTGTGTTCTGGCAGCACTTGCAGCTGACTCAGCAGTGGGGAAGAAGCAACTGCGAATCCCACTTGCCTAGTGAAGAAAATTTCAAGCAATAAAGAGGGTAAGAGGGATGAGAGGATCAGGGGAGGTCCAGGAGTGATTTAAAAAATATTATTTTCCAAAAGTGGCATGAAATCAATATTGTTCAAATTGTATTTTCTTTCTCTTTTTTTTTTTAATTGTGGTTTATTTGTTTGTTTGTTGGGTTGTTTGTTTTTAATGAATGAAAAGAAATGAAATGATCAAAAAACAAAACACAAACAAAATGGAAAAATCCCCAAAATAAAAGGAAACAATTTTCTGAGCACGTTCCTAAGAACAGGCTTCTTTTTTTTTTTAAATCTGAAAAATCCCTTTAGAGGGGTTGGGGGATAGGGATGCTTGGCCTGATAGCTTGCAGGGCTCTGTCATTCACCCCTTTAGGCCCATGAGTTGGGTACTGCTGTGCCACTTAACTGGCTATATTCTTTTGAATATAGCCAGCTAAATAACTTATTTGATTAACTCCAAATATAAGAGTTAGCTATATAAGTTATTTGGCTAACCTAATTCAACCCCGAAACACCCCAAATGGCCTTTATCTTATTTAGCTAAATCTTAGCCAGACAATGACTTATCCAGCTAATTTTTAGCTGATAAGCAAGGAGGGGGGGGGGGGGGTGATATTCAAAATTTACCATTTAGATGGATAACTTGTTAGCTATCTGGCTAAATAACTTTGAATATTGACCTCTCAATGAACACTAGGCATCTATCACCAATGGTACTCTTCCTGCAGATTTAATGCAGGAGAAAAGTGGATAAAAAGTTTGTTCTCTTGAGCTCTCACAGTTCTCGTCTCACTACTGTAGGACTAACTAGGCCCCACAATGTTAACTATGTTAACAGTGGAACATTCCAACATTGGGAAGTTCCTGGGGAATCAGTGTCACTTAGGAGTGCCAGAAAAGTCCATTCCCCCATCCACCCCCCCCCCCCCCCCACACACAAACACACACACATACACACTCTCTGAAGGATGGGTCTGTAGCAAAGGTGTCAAGTCAGAGTCAGAGTTGTGGGGAGATGGCTTGAAGGGATCTAAGAACAGCAGTCAATTGGCTGGGCTCTGCTCTGGATCTCTTGGATCTGCGGGATAGATGCTCTTCTATATGAGTGGTGAAAAGGAAGAGGAAGAGGAATGAGACCCAGAATTCTGGGAGAGGATTGCCTTTCTCACTAGTGAGAAATTCAGAGTGAGATAAAGGGATTCTACAGTTTTTCCTTTTGGGGGCTGAAGAGATAAAAACCTTTTATGGGAAACTCTGAGATCTTTTTGTTGTGGATCAAGATTTAAGCAGCATCTGATTTTGATCTGCAAACTTTATTTTGTTTGGAACACAAGGAGTGTGGACTGTTTATTGTGGAATATGTTCCTCTTGGGACCCTCACAATTATATTCTGTTCCCATCACCAATTCTGTTTGTCTCCAACCCTTCAATAAGTGGATTAGTGCTCAGCAGGGCTTGGAAGTGAGATCCTCTGGTTAGGGGGTGGATTTTACATTACTATGCTCCTTATTTCTCACTGCTGAAAATCATTAGTGATCACTCAGAACCAAAGATTTGGAATGGCCCATTATAGCGCCCGCCAATGGGCGATACTGTGGAAAGATGGTCCATTCATCTTGCTTTTTCAGCACTAATTAGTTCAGTCTCCAAAGAGAATTCCCCTCTGGTGCTTGACCAGTGAGGGAACCTGAATCAACAGCTCAGTCATCTTGGCAGAGGGAAAAAATAAAAGTGGCAGAATAAGGAATGTAAGTTCTTAAAAAACGGTAATAAACAACATTCAAATCATTTAATGCAAATTTGCAGGGATTAAATCTGAAAAATGGTTCCGCTAAACACCACTATAACTGACAGTAGTATATCATACCAGCAGCAACGTTTTGGCGATGTATTACACTAATACATTAGAGTGATGATTTTATGAAGACATATTAGTGTAATATATCATCAAAGCACAGGGTTTGTAGTACAACGCTGGCCGTCACAAACTAATTCTGTGCCACTAAAGCTTTATATATTTTATCCCTTTGATGCAGAAGATTGCAAAATCTGGCTTCAAAATATTGTACTGTAGCAGCACAGAAACTGTGTGAACATCCCAACAGCAAGGTGTTATAGTCACCCTTTTTGCCCTCTATCCGCGGCATACACACACCACCACCACCACCACGAGCATCACTATCACTTTTCCTTTCATGCAATCATTATTGTTATTTGGAACATAGTTAAATGATTTTCATTTTTATTCCGAGGGAAGGAATGACAAGTTCAGAGTTGAAGTTTGCAATTTAGACTTATTTGTACTGTTTGGGTGAAAACCTACACAAGATTGTACATGAGAATGTTTAAACAATTATATAGAAAACAACTAGAATGATTGGTAAAGAATGTAAAGGTCGATATTTCCTTTTACTAGACAATGCATTGAGTTTTATTTTCCAAGGAGTTTTTGTCCAGAGACAAACAAAAAATGTGTCTAACCTTCTAAAACAGAGATGGCCAACCCAACTCTGGTCCTCAAGAGCCACAAACAGGCCTGGTATTCTGGGTATCCACAGTGAATGAACGAGGTGTTGCATAACCTTTGCCTCCCCCTTTGTAGCAGCAACCAGAAATCTGATAGAAACATGCAATATAACATTTTAATCAGCATTCAAAACAGAATTAAACAACATATAATTGATAGTTGGTGTGCCCACCTTTAGCTTGCAAAACAGCTTTAAAATGAGCGGGGTAACAGTTTTGCTTTTTGGGGGTTTTTTTTGCTTGTTGCTGGAATTTTCAATTCTTTTTTTTGGCTTTCTTGAGACAATTTTAGCAGTCGACTGCCACCAAATTCCATAAAACATTCCTTGGCAGTCTTGCCACATGTCCTCTGAACCCAAATTTTGCTTCAACCTAATTTTTTGGCAAGCCATTTTTTTGTAATAAAGGTTGCTCCAGCATCATGTGCCTAACGAAGTGCAATACAATCTGTAGCTGTTTTATGTTATAGTATTTTTTGACCATAAATAATAATTTTAAGTAATGTGTAAGGTACTGTTAAATTCCAAATTGAATGGCCTACAAAATGGTACAAAAAGTATTTTAGAGGGGCACTTTGGTGGGGGAAGCAAAGATTATGCAACGTGAGATAGATTTGCAGGCTCTGCTTTCATCATATACAAATATATTTCATGCATGTTCATTATGGATATCCAGAAAACCAGGCCTGTTTGTGGCTCTTGGGGAATGGAATTGGCCATCCCTGCTCTATAAAATGCTGCAAATGATTCATAATTAGAAAATATGTTAATAGCACTCCATTCGCTATGGAGGAAAGGAATTGCACATGGAAATATAACATACTGTCATAGCAATTTTCAAAAGCCCTTTTACATGCAGGGATGGTGATTTTTAAAATAGGGGTGTGGGCACCCAAATATATGTATATATGGGCATGCGGCCAGATGCACTGAAATTTGATATTGTGCATGTGCGTATGTGTGCAAGTTATAAAATATGGCCAGGCTCATGTATGTGTTCTCCAAATTTTAAGAGAATATATGCACTTTAGGGCAATGTCGGCTTTGAGATGCTCAGGTGGGGGGATTTTATAACAGGCGCAAATACAGGCCATGACCAGTTTCACCAGTTTGTCCAGTCAATTGCTAAGTCCTTAAGACCCCCCCCCCCCCCCCCAGTTCTTTAGTCTGAACTCTCCCCAGTTAAACCAGACCCCTGAAGCTCTTCACATGTGGCTAGAAATTGTTTAATTCTGACTTACACCTCATTGATAACAGAAGCAAAGTTGAGGTGAAAAGGAGCAAGATGCATAACCAGATGTGTAGCTACTTGCACATATATCTCTTGGGCTCGACCCAGAAGGAACATATCACCCCAGGACTGGCTACCAATAGAATGACGAGCAGGGATATGCATTTATTTGAAACAACATAAATATCAATGACATTGCCTATGATGTTTCATCAAGTTTTTGTGCGTACTATTTCAAATAGCATGCACAAGTACCCCAGACAAACGGTGCAACACAGAGGTCCTAGAGACCCTCTCCCCCTCCCCCACTGCCATTGGAGGCATCCTTTTCCCAAGGAAAAGTAATATTTTTTAAATAAAGTCCAGTCACAGGCACCTCCCCTTACCACACATCCCCTCCTCTTTATTAAAAAATATCCCCCTGGGAGCCAGTTCTCCATAGCTCACCCTAGCCCACCCTCCAGAACCCCCCAATCTCATCAAATTGTCTCCGGTGGTCTAATAGGGGCCCATGAGCAACCTCTCGGATCCTGTCACAGGATAGGATCAAACGGCGGCTGACCCCCATTTTTTGAATTGTGTCCGCCAGGTCTGGGAGCTTACCTCTAAGAGGGTAACTTTAAAACATGTGCGAGCATGCCCATGTACACGCGTGAGCATGCATGCATACATATTTATATAATGTGTGCAAATACGTGCACACTATATAAAATTCATGTAATCTACCCAACAACATCTTTGCATATCGAAAATATGCAATATGTATTTTAAACATAGCCACATAAGTTTTGACTTACCTGGCTAAGTGGCGACAAAAATCTGGAGAAGAAGTGCAGTGGCAACTTATCTGGTTAAGCAGAGCTATTTAATACTTATTAGGCCGGAAACATCAAGAAAAAGCGCTATATAGGCAGACATGTAAGATAGAAAGGTAACTAGCATTTGAAGTCTTATCCGGCTTTGTTTGTTTTTGTTTTTGTTTTTATTTTTTATTTATCTGATTTTCAAATTTAAAAAACAAAATATCTTTGCATAGAAAGATAAGGAGTTACATATAAGAAATGTATTATACATTATCAAATCACATCAATTATCAAACTTACTCCTCTTATTAAAGTGGTAACTTAAATTGTGTGGGGGAGGGGGGGAGGAAATACAGAGAGGGAGTTATACCAGGAAACACCCCAATTATTTGCTGACCTGAAATACCATATTAATGTTATCATGCACGGATTAACTGGTAGGGGGTTGACCTCTCGAACTCAAAAACAGGCTAAACTGCTCAGGATTATAAAAAACAAAGGTATTACCAGAGCATTTTATAACACACTTTGCTGGGTAAAACAACGTGAAACTAGCGCCTTTTGCAATTGCTTCCTGGCGCATATCCAAAAACGTTTTTCTTTGCAACTGTGTCGCTCTGGACATAGGGAATATGCGGATTGTACTTCCAAGATAGGGGATATTGATATTTTTAAAGTAATTCTTCATGACAAGCCCTCTATCATATTCCGAGAAGAAAGAGACAAGAAGAACAGTTCTCTCTATAACCAAAAACCCTGAACTTTCCAGTAAGGTTACTAAAGTTCCCCCCTTCTCCTATTGGTGATATCTGCAACTGCGTCTGTGGTTGCCTTTGTTGGAGATATAATATTTTCTTAACCGCTGGAATCTGTTCTTCTGGGATCTTCAATATTTCTTTTAAATATCTTTAAAAAGTTATTAGCGGTATCTCCCCAGCCATTCGAGGGAAACTCAAGAGTCTTAAATTAAGTTGTCTCAAATAGTTTTCAACTGATTCTATTCTGCGTTGCATTGATGTTTGTTCTCGCATATTGATAACTTTAGAATCAGTTACCACTTTGAGACTTTCCTTTACCTCTGTTAGGGCTGAGTTTGAAGTCTTTTCCGGCTTTGTTACTTATCTAGCCTGTGTAGCACTTTTTAAGATTTATCCGGATAACTGGCGGACATCTGTTATGTGTGCATATCTGTGCTCCTAATTTTAGTAATTTTCATGAGGAAATGTAACTTGAGTATGTTCCATAGCACTTGTCGGCTTTTATGTATGTAAATTGTCACATTTTATAACATATGCAAGCGATGGAAATTACCAATTAAATCAAGTAGTCCATCAATTTGCCAAGTCTGTCTCTGTTATCAAGGCCCCACTGGTTCTTTCGTCTGCACACACACCCAGTTTACCCAGACCCCTCATCCAGTCAGTATTTTCCTGATAATTAGCAGGTATAAGTGTGTGCAGGTAACGGCCGTATGTGCTGTTACCTGCACACACTTGAACACACCTGTGAACACACCTGTGAACACACTGCCGTTGTGTTCACAGGTTTTAAAATAACACCGTATATGCGTAAATGTTGGCCCCTCTGGAACACCCTTGGCCTGTTCCTAGCCTGCCCCTTTTTTATACAAGCAAATTTATTCACACACCATTACTTGTGCATGCATTTTTTAGGTTTATGAAATAGCATTTAAGCTAGTAGCATGTGCATTTGTTCATTTTTTCACACAGCTCTTTTAAAATTTGCCTTTTATTGTAAATAACCTTTAGTGCTTTGTTACAAAGAAAAATAAATACTAGGAGCTAATGACGTAGAGAAATATGATTGGTTTTCTGAGCAAGCACCATGGAAAGTTTAATGGGAATAAACCCTTGAGGAACCCGAGTTTTGTTGCAAACTCACTGTACCATTTTTTTTAAAAGGAGATGTTGCTCATATGTCAAAAGTGCACATTTTAAAGACAGATTTGAAAGGTATCCTCCCTATTCATGGTATTGCATTTGCATGTATAAATGGATGCATGGAGATTTATTCTAGTATTTAATAAACTCTGTAGCAGGAGCTGCACATTTTATAAACTACCACGTAGTTCAGCTCTAAAAGTACACATGTATGTTTTAGTAAATGCAAATATTTCCAATTAAATGAAAAAGCCTACTTTCTCTACCTATTTTATAAACATATACAAATATATTTTGGGTGTCATGTAATAATTCTGATCTATACCATTTTGAAAATACTAGCAAGCATACTTGAAATCAATTCACCAGCACCTCTACCAGTTTACCTGGAGGATAACAACTGCTCACAGCATTATATAGTCTTCTATATGGCCACATACAGATATATGCAAGTGTTTTATTACCTATGTATACGATATATATACTTTTTATAAAATATGCATATCTCTAACCTTCTTATGTGTATGTAGACTCCTGTGTGAAAAAATGAAAATTCATATATCAATGCATTAAATGCACATCATTTTCCTACCTATTTTAAAAATATATGCAAATAAAGATGAATTTTAAAAGCCCAACTCCCGCTGAGTTGAAGGAATGAGTGAATATGTCAGGCCGGTGCATTTCGATCATATTTTAAAAGCCACCCAGATGAACATGTTCTTGCCACTGTGCACACAATGAAAAGTTAAAAAAAGGTAGGGTGTGGGCGTAGTCTGGGCGGGGCATGGGCATTCCTGGATTTAAGCTTGAAATTAGCACATAAATACTTACGGGCATTGACACGTGCCTGGGTGCTCTGCCTCATAACTTTACTTCTGCTATGGATGACATGTAAGTAGTAAAACAAAAAAATATAGGCCGATCAGCGGGGTTTTAAAGGTGGGACTAGATGGGGGGAAGGGAGGCTATTAAACTAGGCCAGTTTTGGAAGACCTATCCCTTATCTTGGCAAACTGGAACTAAATGGGAAAATGGACAATGGCATTGGCACACGTGTCTTTAAAAATCTCCCCAGTTACATGGTAGAATCGGTATTTGTACGCACTGGTGCGTACCCTCTTAAAGTTGCATGCACATGTCCATAAGGTCAGGTTATTTTATAACATGTGTGCATATGCGTGTGTATGCTATAAAATGACCGCGTCCCTGGATGCGGGCTTATGAATGCATGCACAACGCTGGCCGTCACAAACTAATTCTGTGCCACTAAAGCTTGTCTTTCTATGCAAAGATATTTTGTTTTTTAAATTTGAAAATCAGATAAATAAAAAATAAAAACAAAAACAAAAACAAACAAAGCCGGATAAGACTTCAAATGCTAGTTACCTTTCTATCTGTGCACTGGTTTAAAAGTTACTGTCTTAAAGTTACTGTCTTAAAGGTGATTTTTAAAAGCCCTACACACGCCAAAGCCAGGAGATATTAGAGATGTGAATCGGAACGGTATCAGTTCTGATTCCGGTTCTGATTCACATTGTGAAATTTTTTTCTTTCAGTCCGATTGGGTTTTTTTTATCGGCTGCGCCCGAGCCGATAACCAAAAAATACAGCCAACTCTTTAAAATGAGTTTGTTAGTATCCCCCCACCCTCTGGACCCCCCAAAATTTTTTTAAATACCTGGTGGTCCAGCGGGGGTCCCGGGAGCATTCTCCTGCGATCGAGCTGTCGGCTGCTAGTAAACAAAATGGCGCCAATGGCCCTTTGCCCTTAGCATGTGACAGGGTGTCCGTGCCATTGGTCGGTCCCTGTCACATGGTAGGAGCAATGGATGGCTGGCACCATCTTTAAAAATGGTGTGGGCCATCCAGTGCACCTACCATGTGACAGGGGCCAACCAATGGCACCGATAGCCCCTGTCACATGGTAAGAGCAAAGGGCCATCGGCGCCATTTTGATTAGTGGCAGCCGAAGCTCGAGCATGGGAGAATGCTCCCGGGACCCCCACTGGACCACCAGGTGTTTAAAAATTGGGGGGGGGGTTCCGGATTGTGGGGGGATATTAACAAACTCATTTTAAAGGGTCAGGTTGTGTTTTTAGGTTGTGTCCTTTCTTCCCGCCCCCACCCCCCCAATAATGATAAGAAAACCCACTAAATTAATCATGGGGTTTCCTATCGCTATCGGGGACCCCCCGATATCTGATGATATTGAAAATATCGGATGATATTTTCAATCGTCAGATAAACGATTCACATCCCTAGGAGATATAAATAGAAGTCAGGCCCTAGCACGCTGTGCAGATTTTGAAAACTACGTGTGTATGCGCATATCTCCTGTTACATGCATAAATGTTTTTTGCAAAAAAGGGGCAGGGCATTGACGTGGCCTGGGCAGGGAATGGCATTCCTAGATTTCTCAATGAACTCCACACATAAGTAATTACGTGCACAAGCGCGTGCCTTGTCCCCTACCATATAATTTTACTTCTGCTATGGATGGTGTGTAAGCCCTGAAACAAAAAAAACTAAAGAGGTTAGCGGGGTTGTAAGGGTTTGGGCTAACAGGGTAAAAGGTAGGCTTTTGAGTTAGGGGGATTAGGAAGTTCTATCCTTTAAATGGGTGAACTGGGAACAAACTGGGGAAACTGGTAATTGCGTCAGCATTAGGGATGTGAATCGTTTTTTGACGATTTAAAATATCGTCCGATATATTTTAAATCGTCAAAAATCATTAGAGCCGCGATACAATAACAATTCCCCCGATTTATCGTCAAAAAATCGTAAATCGGGGGAAGGGGGAGGGGGGAGGGGAAGGGGGAGGGTGGTAAAACCGGCACACTAAAACAACCCTAAAACCCATCCCGACCCTTTAAAATAAATCCCCCACCCTCCCGAACCCCCCCAAAATGCCTTAAATTACCTGGGGTCCAGAGGAAGGGTCCCGGTGTGATCTTTTACTCTCGGACCTCCGGTGCTTGTAGAAATGGCGCCGGCGCTACCTTTGGTTTTTCCATACGGAAAAACGATTTGCGGCAGGAGATCGCTCCTGGACCCCCAGGGACTTTTGGCCAGCTTGGGGGGGCCTCCTGACCCCCACAAGACTTGCCAAAAGTCCAGCGGGGGTCCGGAACGACCTCCTGCAGTCGAATTGTGTTGTCTACGGCCGGCGCCATTTTGCGCAAAAATGGCGCCGGCCGTAGACAACACGATTCGACTGCAGGAGGTTGTTCCGGACCCCCGCTGGACTTTTGGCAAGTCTTGTGGGGGTCAGGAGGCCCCCCCAAGCTGGCCAAAAGTCCCTGGGGGTCCAGCGGGGGTCCGGGAGCGATCTCCTATGCTCCTGACCTCGGGGGACAAAAAACAAAATGGCGCCGGCGCTACATTTGACCTGTCATATCAAGGCAAAGGTAGCGCCGGCGCCATTTCTACAAGCACCGGATGTCCGAGAGTAAAAGATCACACCGGGACCCTTCCTCTGGACCCCAGGTAATTTAAGGCATTTTGGGGGGGTTCGGGAGGGTGGGGGATTTATTTTAAAGGGTCGGGGTGGGTTTTAGGGTTGTTTTAGTGTGCCGGTTTTCCCGCCCTCCCCCCCATTGGACCCCAGGTAATTTAAGGCATTTGGGGGGGGTTCGGGAGGGGGGGGATTTATTTTAAAGGGTCGGGTGGGTTTTAGGGATGTTTTAGTGTGCCAGTTTTTGATTTACACAATTTTCACGATATTTAAAAAACCCAAATGGCGACGATCCGATTCCCTCCCCCTCCCAGCCGAAATCGATCGTTAAGACGATCGATCACACGATTCACATCTCTAGTCAGCATGCGTGTCTACTAAAATCTACTAAATCCAGATAATAGAAAGATTAGGGGGCACTCCATGAAGTTAGAAAGTAGCTCAAAGAAAATTATTTTTCACTCAGCTGATAGTTAAGCTCTGGAATTTATTGCCAGAGGATGTGGTTATGGCAATTAATATAACTGGGTTTTAAAAAGGTTTGGATAAGTTCCTACAGGAAAAATCCATAAACTGCTATTAATTAATAGTAGCTTGAGATCTTTTTAATGTTTGAATACTTGCCAGGTACTTGTGTCTTGGATTGGCCACTGTTGGAAACAGGATGCTGGGCTTGATGGACCCTCGGTCTGACCCAGTATGGTATATCTTATCCTCTTATGTTCTTATGAATATAGCTGGTTATGTGTCAATGACCTGTAAAAAAATGGGAGCTCAAACCTCAGGCCCCAAGTGATTATTTAAAAAGTTCCCTGCAGGACTGAGCCCCCACCCTGTCCCTCAAAATTCTCCAAGTTTTTTTTTTTACTAAAGATGAGTTAGTGCCAGGCTGCCCTCACATCCTCCCCAGTTAGCCCCACTGTTTTCCTCCATGCTCCCTCTCTCCACCCTGCCCTCTATCCTAACCCTAATCCCCCCCCCCCCCCTCCCGAACCTTACTGAATCCCATTCTGTGCCAGGATTGTGCATCCACAGCAATCCTGGCTGCTTCCAGCGATGCTCTAACGGCAATGCTAGAAGCGTAAGCTACCGGCCAAATTGCTCTCCACATTTTTTTCACAGCGCATCATCACTAAATTCTTTTGAATATAGCCAGTTCAGGCTAAAATTATCCACCAACCTTTAGCCGGATACCTTAAACCTACCCATTGATATTCAAAAAATGGCAAGTTACCTTTAAAGTTATCCAGCTAAGGTTAACTGGATAACTTTATTTGGGGGTATTCAGCAGGATGTTTATCCTGCTGAATATCCTGGATAGTGTCTCCAATTAACTTTAGCCAGAAAAATTACCTGTGTTCCAGGTTTTTGAATATTGCATTTAAGTGTCCAAATTAAAGAAATCAAAATGTGGTTTAACAAATAAGCAGACAATAATGTAAAAACTTTCATTACTTTTGAGAATTGTGGCTTTAGTTATTGCCCAACCTGTACATGGACTAAAGTATATGCATTGTTCAACAACACACATATTTGTATCAGTTGAGAGAAAGGGGAAGTGAGAAGAGATACATGCATAGATTTGACTACACAAACCTACCTGCATATTTTCAGACTGAAAAATTAAGGACATGAGACAAAATCTCCATAGATAATTTTCTTGGGGGCAATAATCAAAGCAAAAGCCTTTGCAAAATTGAACTTCGATATTGCTGGAAACTCCACAGGTAAAACTACCCACAGTTTGGACTAATGTGGGCAGTTTTGATTACTGGCCACTAAGGGGGTTATTTGCTAAACGTTTATCGCATGCATTAGGACCTTATCGCGTGCGATAGGATGCAAATAAACTGGAGGGGAGGAATTGGGCAGAGAGGGGAGGAGTCGGTTGTGGCACCACTGCTGGCGATAGTGTGAGGGACATTATCGCCGGCAGTAGCGTGGCAAATAGCACTCCCTTTTACGGTGGCATTATTCGTGTAAAAGGCTGCAGCTGACTTCAGCTGGCTGCACTGCGGCCAACAAAATTGCACCGCCGTGGTGCGAACGGCTGCGACCTTTCACAGACCTGGCTCCCCCCCACCCCCCTTTGCCCCACTCCCTTTTTCGCTGGATTCATCATTCTGCGAAAGATGATGAATCTAGCCCTAAGATGGCTAATACAATATGGAAAATAATAATTGGAAAGCAAGGAGAGTTAGTCAGACATATTTATTCTGGTTTACTAAGGGATTCCCTAATAACCTTATATTTCTATGGGAATGCATGAATGTTACAAAGTTGAAAGATTTATACAAAGATGGATGCTTTAATGCATTTAACCAAATTAAGAATGTCTCTTTCAGTTAAATCTATTTATTCCAGCTAAGGGAATGTATAACTGAAAATCAAATGCATAGCCTAATTTATTTCAATAGTTGATTTTCTTAACAATTTTTAATCTTTATTCTAGTTTTTCTCAAATGGTTTCTTCTTGTACACAAAGGGGTAGATTTTTAAAAACAGCGAGATCGCATACTTTTGTTTGCGCAGCAGGCGCAAACAAAAGTACGCTGGATTTTATAAGATACGCGCATAGCCGTGCGATTCCTCTAAAATCCTGGATCAGCGAGCGCAAGGCTTCCGATTTTGGGCAGCCTGCCTCCGTTCCCTCCGAGCCACTCCGAAATCGGAGCGGCCTCGGAGGGAACTTCCTTTCACCCTCCCCTCCCCTTCCCCTCCCTTCCCCTACCTAACCCACCCCCCTGGCCCTATCTAAACCCCCCTTACCTTTGTTCCTAGATTTATGCCTGCGAGAAGCAGATGTAAATCTACATGAACCACGGACTGCTGGCGTGCCATCCTCCGACCCGGGGGCTGGTCCGGAGTCCTGGACCACGCCCCTGGGCTGGCACCACGCCCCCCATCCCACCCCCGAAATGCCACGTCCCGCCCCCGAAATGCAGCATCATCGGGTCCCGCCCCCAACACGCCCCCTTCGACAAACCCCGGGACCTACGCACGTCCCGGGGCTCTGCGCGCACCGGCGGCCTATGGAAAATAGGCGCGCCGGCGCGCAAGGCCCTGCTCGCATAAATCTGGGCGGATTTACGCGAGCAGGGCTTTTAAAATCCGCCCATGTATTTGCAACATTCATCTTTTTTAAAGAAGCTCGGTTTTTAAATTGATCTTATACATAAGTATATTAAAGAACTGTCTGCTCTGTCACCTTCTTTGATAACACCATGTGTTTTTCAAATATCATCAGTATATGCATGTTAAAATATATTATCCAACTTCCAGTTAACTCTTGCTATTGCACTTTGGGACATGTTCAGTCCTGAAAAAAGGCACAGAGGGATAGAATTACAAATTTGTTCTGATGAGCATTAACATACCTCTGATAAAGCATGACTTTCAAATTAGCAATCAACATTATACATTATTACAGGCCAGGTCAGAAATATTTATTAATTAATTTATGTACAACATTTGTATCCCACTTAATCACAAGTTTTAGGCTTGTGATTAAGCCTAAAACTTAATTTCATAATAAAATACACAAACATGAATAATAAATATATATAAAAATATTAAATATACACAGTCATAAAAGAAAAACCAGTATCCCAAATAACAAACCAACAGGGTCATTTATCAAATCGCGTTAGGGCCCGCAATAATGCCATAACACATGTGATAAATATCGCAAATCCCATTTCATGCAGAGAGAAAGAGAGAGAGAGATTCTAGGGAGGCACACCTATTAGGCAACTTTTTATACTGCTAAGAGGGGCCATTCTGAACTAGGAGTGAGATTTTGGTGATGGAGTAGGTTTTGGGGGGCAGTTTTAACTGCACAGTAAGGTACGAACAACCCAGTAGACATCAATGAAGATTTTATGTGCTTTGGAGTGGTAAAAGGTATAAAAAGATGAGATTTGTGCAATGTACTCTCGACTTAGCTTGATGCAGTCTCTATCTAGCTACTATCTAGCTAGGTTGAGAGTACAATGCACAAATCTCATCTTTGTGTTCCATTCATCATTCCAAATCACATAAAATCTTTACTGATATCTACTGTGCTATTTGTACTTCTGACTATGCATGTAAAACTGCCCCCCAAAACCTCGGCCACCAACAAAACCTCACCGCAAGTTACTAGTTGCCCCTCTTACAGTGGTATAAATAGTTTACTTATATGAGCAACTTATAGTCAGTCTCTCTTTCTCTATCTCTCTCTCTCTCTCTCACAGCAGCACAAAATACTTGTTATGAGAAAATATCACAGGTGTGATAAATTTAATGCATATTGCAATACAATAACTATGCAGTATCAGGAAAGTTAACCTAACCATCCCTCCCTTTTTTTCTTATCACAGGCATTATTTTTCGCAATTTTATAGCAAAATGATAAATCTAGGGCTAAGGCTGAAAATCAATAAACTAAACTAAGGAGGATCAAAGAAATTAAACTTTATTTTGCCAACCTCTAAAACTGTGATCCATAATATTTGATTGTATTTTTTAATCATAAATGCAGTAAGCATGTACATAGAAAATAACTTTGGGAATATTATGTAAGTAAACTGTCATTTTAACTATATATGTATGAATATTAAATTGAGGGATAAGTTAAAATATGTGGAAAGAAGAGCAATGGTTAAATGTTACGCTTGGACTCCGGACAGGAGTCGTGCACACCACCCAGCAGGGTGGCTCCAGGTGGAGAGAGACAGGAAGCTCGAACAGAGTCAGGTACCAGGCTGGGTCAGGGCAGGCAGCAAGAATCAGAGTCAGGTTCAGGCTGGGTCAGGGCAGGCGGCAAGTGGCAGTGTCTAAGTACAGGCTGGGTCAGGGCAGGCGGCAAGTGGCAGTGTCAAGTACAGGCTGGGTCAGGGCAGGCGGCAAGTGGCAGTGTCAAGTACAGGCTGGGTCAGGGCAGGCGGCAGTCAGCAGTGTCTGGGTCCAGGCTGGGTCAGGGCACAGTAAGCAGGGCAGGGCAGGTCAGAGGGCCCGTAGGCCACACACACACACACACGGAAGGCCCGTAGGCCACACACCAATAGCGGGGCAAGGCAGGTCAGAAGGCCCGTAGGCCACACACACACACACGGAAGGCCCGTAGGCCACACACCAATAGCGGGGCAAGGCAGGTCAGAAGGCCCGTAGGCCACACACACACACACGGAAGGCCCGTAGGCCAGGTATGGAAATCAAGGAAGAAGGCCAAAAGGCCGCACAAGGCAAGGCAAGGAAAGGAAAGGCCCGAAGGCCACGCAAGGCAAGGCAAGGCAAGGATAGGCCCGAAGGCCGCGCAAGGCAAGGCAAGGCAAGGATAGGCCCGAAGGCCGCGCAAGGCAAGGCAAGGCAAGGATAGGCCCGAAGGCCACGCAAGGCAAGGCAAGGCAAGGATAGGCCCGAAGGCCACGCAAGGCAAGGCAAGGCAAGGATAGGCCCGAAGGCCGCGCAAGGCAAGGCTAGAGCAGGGAGCCCAGGTGAGCTCGATGCCGAAGCACCGAGGCAACTGTCAGGCAGGGTTAAGAGGGCACACCCAGAGCATAGAGTGGACATAGGAGATGGACTGGGCCTGTCAGGAAAGCCAGCACTAGAGGGACCCCTGGTGGTGAGGCGGTAGCACAGCAGCCACCGCCGTAACAGTACCCCCCCCCTCAAGGCCTCCCCCTCCTCCTGGATCCCATCTGTGCAGGAGGTAATCAAGAATAACGGGAGACCACTCCGGGGGTGATGCGGCAGGGTCAACTCCTTCCCGAGGAAATAAGGCAGTCCATAACCCCACCTGGGGTGATAAGGCAGACACAACCCCAACCTGGGGCAGAAAAATAGTCCATAACCCCTCCTGGGACAAGGCGGCAGGGTTAGACCCCTCCTGGGGTAGCAGAGGCGGTGCAGATTTCCATAACCCCTCCTGGGGTGACAAGGGGAACACAAACCCCACCTGGGGCAGAGAAATAGTCCGTAACCCTTCTTGAGGCGATAGTAGGACCGGTCCGGACCCTTCCAAGGTCGGCATTAAGACCGGTACAGGCCCCTCCAGGGGCGGCAGCTGGGCCAGTACAGCAGGCTCGGATCCTACTCGGGCAATTGTAGCAGGCTCGGACCCCTCTCGGGGCGTTGTAGCAGGCTCGGACCCCTCTCGGGGCGATGAAGCAGGCTCGGACCCCTCTCGGGGCATTGCAGCAGGCTCGGACCCCTCTCGGGGCATTGTAGCAGGCTCGGACCCCTCTCGGGGCGATGAAGCAGGCTCGAACCCCTCTCGGGGCGATGTAGCAGGCTCGGACCCCTCTCGGGGCGTTGTAGCAGGCTCGGACCCCTCTCGGGGCGTTGTAGCAGGCTCGGACCCCTCTCGGGGCGATGTAGCAGGCTCGGACCCCTCTCGGGGCATTGTAGCAGGCTCGGACCCCTCTCGGGGCGTTGTAGCAGGCTCGGACCCCTCTCGGGGCGATGAAGCAGGCTCGGACCCCTCTCGGGGCATTGTAGCAGGCTCGGACCCCTCTCGGAGCGATGAAGCAGGCTCGAACCCCTCTCGGGGCGTTGTAGCAGGCTCGGACCCCTCTCGGGGCGATGAAGCAGGCTCGGACCCCTCTCGGGGCGATGAAGCAGGCTCGGACCCCTCTCGGGGCATTGTAGCAGGCTCGGACCCCTCTCGGGGCGTTGTAACAGGCTCGGACCCCTCTCGGGGCGATGAAGCAGGCTCGGACCCCTCTCGGGGCGTCAGCAGGACCGGTATGGACCCCTCCAGGGTGGCAGCAGGACCGGTATGGACCCCTCCCGGGGTGGCAGCAGGACCAGTTCAGCAGACTCCGATGGCTGACTCAGGAAGTCTGTCAGTAGGACTGGTTCGGACCCCTCTGAAGACGGCAGCAGGGCCGGTTCGGCAGGCTCAGATGGCAGAGTTAGAAAGTCTGTCAGCAGGGCTGGTGCGGACCCCTCCGAGTACGGCAGCAGGGCCGGTTCAGCAGACTCAGGCTCTTCTCGGGGTAGTGCAGCAGGTTCAGATGGCAGAGTAGCATGGTTAAAGGTAGTGTGCATGGAAGACACAGATTGTACTGCCGTGGGCTTGATACCTCGAGCCAAAGTCTGATGCTCCTGATTTTGTTTCTGGAGGAGCAGTTTAGAGAAGGCACAGGCAGTTCTAGGACGTCTAGGGAAGGTGCTCGTTAGTGTCCACTTGGCAGCTGTGGGAAGCTGAGCCCTGCTAGAGCTAATCAGCTCTCTCCGTTGTAGAGAAACCTGTTCCCGAGGCTCTAGCACTGGTCTCACAGAAGCCTTCTTGGCCAGGTAAGTCCTGGGTTTTTCTACCCTCAAACTGCCAGCAAAAATGTCTGTTTTAGTTGAGCCAGAAACAGAATACTGGTTAGGAGAGCTGATAGCCTTTTCTAATTGCACAGCTGGTCCTAGAGCAGAACAACAGGGGCATTTCCACCACCCTGGTTTAGGAGCCAGACAGTTCAAACACTCCTGATAGACAGAGACATTTTTCTTGTTGCAGTTATTGCATGACCAGTGTTCCTGATCAACCAGTTCACAGGCTAGACAGTTCTGATAGCTAGGATAGTTCAAAGTTTGACAGGAATTGCAGGTATAAAACTTTAAAGAAGGAGGCATCTTGAATTAGTGAAAAGTTGACTCACCGGCAGGACACAGACCTATCTCTTCCCCTGGAAAATGTGATGGCTTCGGCATACTGTTACGCTTGGACTCCGGACAGGAGTCGTGCACACCACCCAGCAGGGTGGCTCCAGGTGGAGAGAGACAGGAAGCTCGAACAGAGTCAGGTACCAGGCTGGGTCAGGGCAGGCAGCAAGAATCAGAGTCAGGTTCAGGCTGGGTCAGGGCAGGCGGCAAGTGGCAGTGTCTAAGTACAGGCTGGGTCAGGGCAGGCGGCAAGTGGCAGTGTCAAGTACAGGCTGGGTCAGGGCAGGCGGCAAGTGGCAGTGTCAAGTACAGGCTGGGTCAGGGCAGGCGGCAGTCAGCAGTGTCTGGGTCCAGGCTGGGTCAGGGCACAGTAAGCAGGGCAGGGCAGGTCAGAGGGCCCGTAGGCCACACACACACACACACGGAAGGCCCGTAGGCCACACACCAATAGCGGGGCAAGGCAGGTCAGAAGGCCCGTAGGCCACACACACACACACGGAAGGCCCGTAGGCCACACACCAATAGCGGGGCAAGGCAGGTCAGAAGGCCCGTAGGCCACACACACACACACGGAAGGCCCGTAGGCCAGGTATGGAAATCAAGGAAGAAGGCCAAAAGGCCGCACAAGGCAAGGCAAGGAAAGGAAAGGCCCGAAGGCCACGCAAGGCAAGGCAAGGCAAGGATAGGCCCGAAGGCCGCGCAAGGCAAGGCAAGGCAAGGATAGGCCCGAAGGCCGCGCAAGGCAAGGCAAGGCAAGGATAGGCCCGAAGGCCACGCAAGGCAAGGCAAGGCAAGGATAGGCCCGAAGGCCACGCAAGGCAAGGCAAGGATAGGCCCGAAGGCCGCGCAAGGCAAGGCTAGAGCAGGGAGCCCAGGTGAGCTCGATGCCGAAGCACCGAGGCAACTGTCAGGCAGGGTTAAGAGGGCACACCCAGAGCATAGAGTGGACATAGGAGATGGACTGGGCCTGTCAGGAAAGCCAGCACTAGAGGGACCCCTGGTGGTGAGGCGGTAGCACAGCAGCCACCGCCGTAACATAAATATACTATAACATTATTAATTTGTATCACAGACCAATTCATTAATGTGTGGTAAATTTATGAACAATTTGGGTCAGATTTGAAGTCATAAAAATGGACTTTCTCAGCATTGTATTGGAGAAGAGAGCTTCTTTGTAATTGAAATATATTGCCATAAATAAATATCTGGCAATTGTAACTATACAAATAAGAGAGCTAAGAGGAAAGAATGCCAATGGATTATGGATTTTGCTTTGCCCATCTGCTAACAGAAAATTGGTATATTTACTTATATTTTTAAATTACATATTTAACAAAGGAGCCCAACACAGTAGAACAGCATGGGAGAGTGATTCCGGTTCGTTGCCATGTTAATGCCTGCCAGCTGGGACTTTGCCCTTCTCAAATCTTACTCACTTAAAGATAGATTCACCCCAATTATTTTTGCTCTCTAGAGGGTGAATTAAAAAAAAAAGAAAATAATTTTCAATCAAAGTAAATATTTATTTACAATATATATGAACATTTGATATTCTGCCTTTTAAAGTTGATCTCAAGGCAAAGTACAATACATTTAAAGGAATAGAAGCAATACAAGTGCTTACTGTCAAATCAGAATTTGCAATTAAGGAAGCATTGGGATCCAGTATAGGAAATCCCATTGGTGAATAGTTTCACGACTCAATTGATCTCTGTTATTTTTAACACAATTCTTCATAGAGGATTAAGGAAGTTGTGTTATTTATTTATTTATTTTTATTTATTATTTTTATATACCGACATTCATCTCAATTGAGATATCACACCGGTTTACATTCAGGTACTGTAGGTATTTCTCTATCCCCAGAGGGCTTACAATCTAAGTTTTTTGTTAAAGATGTAGATCATAGGGAAAGGTCTAGCTGAAAGGTTTTGCCTTAGCTTCTTTTTCCTGATCTTAAGGTAGCATGACTCCAGGCTCTGGGATATTTTTAATAAACTATACACATATGGGATCAGATTTTAAAAGCCCTGCGTGCGTAAATCCGGCCGGATTTACGCGCTCAGGGGACTTGCGTGCCGGCGTGCCTATGTTGCATAGGCTGCCGGCGCATGCAAAGCCCCGGGATGCGCGTAAGTCCTGGGGATTTGCTTGGGGGGCGTGTTGGGACGTGCCAGGGGTGTGTTGGGGGTGGTGCGGCATCTGGGGTGTGGGGCCGTGGGCATGGTGCCGGGGTGTTCTGGGGGCATGGCCGAGGCCTCTGAACCAGCCCCCGGGCTGGGGAATGGCGCGCCGGCAGCCTGCCAGTTTGCACGAGTTACGCCTGCCCAAGGCAGGCGTAACTTTTTTAACAAAGGTAGGGGGGATTTAGTTAGGGCTGAGGGGTGGGTTTGGTAGGGGAAGGGAGGGGGAAGGTGTGGGGGCGGGGGGCAGAAGAAAAGTTCCCTCCGAGGCCGCTCCGATTTTGAAGCAGCCTTGGAGGGAACGGAGGCAATCTGCTCGGCTCGGCGCGTGCAGGTTGCACAATTGTGTACCCCCTTGTGCGCGCCGACCCTGGATTTGATAACATGCATGCAGCAGCACGCACATGTTATAAAATCGGGCATAGATTTGTTCACGCTGGGTTGTGCGAATAAATCTACGCCCGCGCATAACTTTAAAAATCTACCCCATATTTCTTAAGGCCTGAAAAATATTCTATATATAAAGGAGAAAGAATCCCTGTTTTTAGGGATGTGCAATTGTTTTTCCCAAATTAGGCAATTTCAACAAAATTGCTAATTTGATATGGTTCGGGAAAACCAAAAAAACGATCAAATTTTTTCTGAAATTTCGGAAAAAATTCATTTTTGGGTTAGTGCACACTAATTCCAGATAGTGCACACTAACCTGAAAATCGGGGCCCCCGAAAAAAAAAACACAAACCACGGGAAAAATGAAATTCCTGCAGGGGGGGGGGGGCCCGAAACGAAGCCCAACACAATATTTAGACCCAAAGCTCATCTCTACCTGTTTGTAGTCCAGTAGTGCCTCCATGTTGACCACAAAGCCTAATGGGGCCATTTTCAAAATTGTGCAAGCAGGTGCAAAGCTCATGGATACTTTGCACACATTCTAAAATAGGTACTTTACCTATGAAAATTGCCCAAATAGATTTGTACCTGCTTTTTCCAGGTAAAACAGTGTACATAGTTTTGAAAATGCAAAACTACAACCATTGTTGCATCCCTCAGCCCAACCCCACCCTGGAACACCTCCACAAAAATGCACATACAGAGTAATCAATTTTTTAAAAGCCTTCTTTACCCAAGTAAATAGCCCTTTACTAGCTTTTGAAAATGTCCCTCTATTTTTATCATCTCTAGAAGCCCTTTGATATACATGTATGTATTCCCCTTGCATCATCCATTTTAATCTATTGGCAATTTTTTGTAAATCTCCCTTTTTTCACAAAGAGTAGCAGTAATATTCCATTTAAGTATATTCTTCCTGTTTGCAAAGCAAAAGTCTCTTGATTTGTGTTACTTTCCAGGATTTATGAAAAATGGCTTTCTTCCTTTTGTAATGCTGCTCATGTCTTTCCAGTTGCTGCATTTGTTCTACCATGAAAGTATCACATGATAAAACTTTTCCTCATCATATGTCCAAGCAAAGAAAGCATGAAAAAGCATGAAACACAAACCTGTGAAATAGCAGAAAGAACAATATCACAAAATTGCATACAAAAAAATCTCTAAGAGAGGGATTAAATGTAGCAAATCCAATTACCCTATATCTCTGTGCATTCCATCCTGCATTATCTCCTTGGTCTGCATACTTACCATGCACAACTGAAGAGAACCTCTCAGCATTCCACGTTTCAATCAATACATTTCTGGGCAGTTGCACACATAAGACGTGATCTATTGACATTGATGCACTCTCCTGAATTCATAAGCAACAACCACTATACATTGTTTGCTACATGCATGGCTCTTCTCCTGTGATACATAAGTGCTTGCAAAGGATGGAGAATACATTCATCCCAAGAAGGCATACAATAAATAAGATAAATGCTCCACTGCAAAACTGTAAGAAAGTTGAAAGCAAGAGTGGGGATCCAAGATGTGTGCCAGGAGATAAGGGGAGCAAGGAGTGTGTGAGTGGAAAGGAAACTGAATAGCCTATCCCTGCTCCCAACCACACTTTCTGAATCTCTGCCAAACCCCCTGACAGCCCCGGAATCTGTGACCTAGAGGCAGAGAGAAGGCAGAGCATGAACTGTAGTCTCTGTTGAGCCCAGCACTGGTACAACTGTTAGCGATTTGAATGCTAGGAAAAGTCTTCACCATCTGCAAATCTTTTTTCTGATCCTTAGGTCTCCTGCATCCTAAGAGTTTATTAGGCATAGGCAATCAGTATTATGACCCTACTGATGCTGATTGCATGCAGATTCTTAGGTGACATTTTGCAGAAAGGCTATGTGTTGCTGTTCCATTCTTGTCCTTTGTTATTCTGCCAATCAAATGTAACCAGTAGCTTCTTTATGTTCATGTCTAGGATGCATCTCAGCTGCACACTGAGTCAATTTCTTAAGCATAAAGCATCAGAAAAATGCTAATAGTTCAAATTGTTAGCCCTGTTGACCCTGGCAATATTCCTCATTTCTCTTCCCCAAATCCCACAAATTCTTCAAATTATTCTGAAGGGTTCCATAACCATCTTGACCTAACCCCTTCTCCTCCAAATCGATTCAGGATATACAGGAATTTAAGACCATGATCTGGGCAAGCAAGAAGCCTTTCTTTCACTGGAGACTTTTGGAGGTCCCACTACCTCCTCCTCCTCTAGCAGTGGCAGATTTTTGAGGATGGAATAGTTTTCACTTGATCCCTCATTTGTATCTCCCTTCTCATTTTCCTGGGGAGAGAAGGAAGGTAAATGCTCTGCTAAGAACAAGTGTAACAGATGCAAACTGAATAGGAAATGATGAAAGTAATTGGAATTTTAAAGACATTCCTGCATCAGTCACAGTGTTTTATTAGATTTCATGTGCTTCTCTGCAACGACAATATGCCTTTATCAAACTTCAGTCTGTATCATCTATAATGTATCTCTTCCTGTGTGGAATACTAAACCTCACAATTTCTGAGGGTGACTTGTTGCTCCCAAATGAATGATGGAGGATATCTGGGGGAGAAAGTTGAAGCTGAAATGGGACCCGTGGTTTGTCCAAGAAGTAGTAACCCTGAAAGTGCATATCCATCTCCCTGTGTGCCACTGCAAGACTATTCACAGCCTCCTGGACTTGTACCAGATCTTCTGCTTCCTAGTATTGTCAGTGGTTCAAGATTGCTCTCTATAGAGTTGTGGAAAATGTAAGACCACTTCATGGACCCTGACCTCCAATTTCCTGTCCTTTCTATAGTCAATGGAACATCTATTTCTCTTCTTAGAGTCTAAGCTTTGAACAATGTCCTAGCTATGAGAAGATACAAACTATTTTTGAGAAGCAGAAATCTCAAAAAGTTGCTTTCTTTATCTGGAAATGGAAAAGCAACAATGCCTAGTAGATCTTTTTTGCAGCACATAAAAATGTGGGTTGTGTGAAGGTAGCTCTTATTTTTACTTAGCATCCATTTAGGTCAGTGGTATTCTCTTCCATCCCTTGAAGGCTGAAAACAGGTCAGGTTTTTATGATCCCTTAATAAATATGCATGAAAGAGATTTGCATACAATTGATACAGTGTATATGCTAATCTTTCTCATGCATATTCATTAGGGATATTCTAAAGACTGGACCCTTTTGCAGCCCTTGGGGACTGGAAATGAATTCCACTGATTTAGATTAATGGAGATGTTACTTGTTCAATGAGATCAAGTGATTTTAAAATAAGCTCTTTATTGAGCATGTGTACCTATGTACTGCAAGCTACTTTGCTTTGCAGTGTCCTCACTTATAAGTTACGTACTGTATATGGTTTACATGCCTCTGGGCATAAATATGAAATAAAGATGGTCCTTTTCTGTGTCTTTCCTTTTAGCTAATTAATTTTGCATTTTTCTTTAAGATTGCAGATAGAATTGATTGCATTCTTGATTGGTTTTGGTAGGGTTTTGTAGCAGTGCCTTGAGAATTCAATACTTTTCTTCTTGCTTCCTATTGTTTTGGCCCAGTTAAGAAAGTAACTTTCAAATGTGTGTCCATATGCAATATGCACCCAGCAACGCGGCAAAGTGAAGGAATTGTATAACAGGTGCTTGTCCATGCCATGACCAGTTTCACCAGTTTTCCCAGTTTAGAGTGAGGGCCTCCAAACCCTCCTGGTTCTTTAGCCAGCACTTCCCTCAGTTACCCCAAACCTCTTAAACCCCTTACAGATGCCTCAAAATAGTTTTATTAGAACTTTCACCTCCATCATAGCAGAAGTATAGTTACATGGCACTGGATCTGGGCGTGTCCCCAGGCACGTGGAATGCCCAGCCCCACCCACACCCGCCCATTTTTTTGGCTGATACGAGATGTGCGCACATCGGCACTTGCACGCACATCCAAGTGACTTATAAAATCAGGTGAATCTTCACAAGTGCCAGATGCTCACCCATTTCCTGATTTTGGCATGCACCGGCTTTTAAAATTTACCTTTCTGTGTTTTTAAGCATATTTAAATTAGGCAGTGTAGGGACCAGTTAGGAAAGCAGTTTTGGCCTCTTGCCTTTAGCGTGAACTAACATTGCAGCATGAGATAGGTGGGCCTGGACCGAATGGCCAGAGCCCACCCATAACCGATGCGCCACCCCCCCCCCCCCACCGGGGACGGCGTCCCCTCAAAGGGGGGAGGAGAGGTGCGCGACCGGGCCATCACCCTCCCCCCTGTGCACGCAAAAGGCGTGGGGCTAGGCCACGCCCCCGGGGCCAGCGCACAGGGGAAGATTGGGCGACGCAGGCCGATGATGTCAACGGCCCTTTAAAGGTACGCGACGGAGGACAGGACCCCCCCTTTCAGCCCCAGCGCACGCCCAGAAAGGCATCTGGAGGAGGCAGGGATCGCGATTAGCCCCCCACGTTGGCAGGAACGCCGTATGATCACTGCAGGGTGGATGTTTGAGGCCTCGCTCGGTGATGCCAGGGCGAGGGGCACTGTCGGACTCTGGCACCGTACGTGCCGGCCGCCAAGCTGGCACGAGAGTGGCTTGCCTCTCCCGCCTCAGAAGGCCTGCCTGACAGGGAATGGGTGGGACTCCCGGGCCGAGCGCCTGGACCCTTTCAGAGCTGGGGGCCAGCTTTTCCACTCCAGCATGGCCCTGGGATCCATTGAGGGCAGCGTCGGAGGCAGCACATGCTTTTGCAGCCTGTGGGAGTCGCGATGCGGCCTAGAGGAGAGCGGAGCACGGGGCCTTCCAGTCGGGGATGGCTGCGGAGTGGAGTAGCGCTACGGGTGAGTCCTGCCCAGATGTGCAGATGGTGGCGGCGGGGTTCGGGGCGGTTTACCTTTCTGTGTTTTTAAGCATATTTAAATTAGGCAGTGTAGGGACCAGTTAGGAAAGCATTTTTCGCCTCTTGCCTTTAGCATGAACTAACATTGCAGCATGAGTGTTTTTGGTTTGTTTTCGCTTCCCATTTCCAGATGTTGGAAATGTCAGAAAAAGGTCTACACTTCTAGAAATAATAAGTAGTAGTAGTAGTAGTTGTTGTATTTATTTATTTATTTATTTAAAACCTTTTTTTATACCAGTGTTAGTCTGTACATCGCATCGGTTTACATTATAACAAAATGTTTAGAAAATACATTTAACAAGGGAAACAACATGGTAAGGGCAGGGTGCACGCAGAGAAAGTCATAGAAATAAAGCGCAACTGGCAAGAGGTTCTTAACATAAGTAACTATTGGTGCATATCATGCTAGATAATATCATAATTGCTTGTTAATATATACATTATGTACAAGAGAGTATAGAATCACAGAGTACAATGGTGTTAGAGATGAAGGCAGGTTATGGTCTAGGTGGAAGGTAGACTGTAGCAGGGAGAAATTGTTAGTCGGGGAATGCCTGTGTAAACAGCCATGTTTTTAGCTTCTTTCTGAATTTGAAATGACAGGATTCGAGACGGAGTCTTGAAGGCAGGGAGTTCCAGTGCGAGGGGCCTGCGATTGTGAGAGCACGTTCTCTTGTGGCGGATAGGTTTGCCGTTTTTAGAGAGGGCACACGAAGGGTTCCTATGTTGATTGTTCTAGTGGGACGATTCGGGTGCGTGGAGGTGAAAGGATGGTCGAGCCAGTTGGAGTGGTGGGAGTGTATGGCTTTGTGGATGATTGTGAGCGTTTTGTAGAGAATACGAGAAGGGACTGTAATTTTATTTTGACAAGTCAACCACATTTTTCTGTGGACATTTTTCTAAGTCCCTAATATGTTTCAAAATAACCCAGAATAAATATAGCCATTGCATGGAAGGTTCAGTAAATTGGTCCTGCTGTTATTATTGTGAAAGATCTACATTTAATGAACACTACCATTTAAAAACGGCATTGAGCAATACTTTCAGTTAATGGGCAGGTGCTTGTGCTACAAAAATGTTATGTGTCAGGCCTATTTTGTATGAAACCTTTGCAGACCAAGTCTCTTCCTTATTACTAAATGCTACTGAGTACAGATTTCACCATGCTAGAGTTAGCTTTGTAGACATGGGAAGTTTAAATAGGCATCATTCTTTTAAAAAAAAACATGTGGTAAATACTTTTTAGAAGAATCATGGCCAACTGTTTGTCTCTGTTGCAAATAGGGATGTAGTACAGCACGGCCAGGGTCATGCAGTCTTAAACTGAATAAACATTGCAAAGCAAAACAGATCACTAATGGTGGCATTAAAATTGCATTACTCTAATAAATCATTTAAACTCATTGAAAATATAAGATGAATGCTCAGAAAGCAAGCAGCACTGAGCATCACGCTGTTGGGGGATTATGCACGTGATCTGAGTTGGTTGAAATGTCACTACCCTCCAAAAGATTCAGTTAGTGTAAAAGAGGAAAGAAAGAAAAGAGAATTTTTTTTTTCTCTTGGTTTCAGAAGTAGCGACTTAGTGGGAAAACGTTTTTATTTTAGTCTAAACCTGTTTACCAAGAGTGATATCGCTAGAGCAAAAGACCAGAACTTAGGAAGTGATCACAAAGGAGCTATTTATTAATTGTCTTGCGCAGGGCTTCCCAAACCTCTCTGGAGACCCCACAGACTGTCAGGATTTCAGGATAGTCACAGTGAATATGCATAAGACAATTTGCTTACCCCCGTTTCAATCCGGGGCCATTGGTTGAGGGGGCCCTGACTCCTCCAAAGTAAAAATAAAGTTTAAAATATGCATGCAGTGGTGGTGATAGCAGGCCTCCATTCCCCCGGACCCCCAATAGACAGATCCCCCTCCCCCCCCGGCCCCTCCATAGACAGTTCCCCTCTTCCTCCAAACCCCCAACAGACAGGCCTCCTGACCCCCCCCAATAGATAGAATTTCCACTCCCTTAATTGAGAGGCCCCTTCCCCGCCCCACTGGCCCTGATAGATACCCTCCCCGCCTCTCAATAGACAGGCCCCCCCTGGTCCTCCAATAGACATATCCCCTGTCCCCCATCCCCAATAGACAGTCCTCCACCCCCATCCCCTGGCCCCTCATAGCAGATCTACCTTCCCCTACCCCCGATAGACAGTCCCTCACCCCACCCCCTGGCGCCTCATAGCAGATCCACCTTCCCCCACTCCCGATAGTCCCCCAACCCCATCCCCTGGCCCCTCATAGACAGATCCACCTTCCTCCACCCCTGATCCCCAGACCTTACCCCAGTCACATGGCTAGGGCAAGGTGAGTTTAGCACCAATTTGGAAAATGGAACCAACTGGGACAGGTGTATGGGTGTGCCCATCCCCAACACAGGATCAATTATAAGGTAAGGAGGTCTCTGGAGGGGGCCAGGGGTGGGGGCAGGAGGCCTGTCTATCAAGGGGCTGGGGATCTCTCTATTGGGGGGGCAGGTATGGGGGCCGCTGCTGCAGTCACACACATATTTTAAACATATTTTTATTTTGGAGAAGTTGGGGCTGCCTCAACTGGTGGCCCGGGATTGAAATTGGGATAAGTAATAGAGATGAGCTTCGTTTTTTTCCACTGGGTCGTTTTTTGAGTCGGACGCTTCGGGGTAAAGTTCATTTTTCCTCGGTTAGCTTTTGGTAAAACGAACAAAAACTAAATGGGGAAAATTGAAACGGGCCCAAAAAATGAAGCGGGAAAACAAAGCTCAAAAAATCCCACTCCAAGCATTAAAATTTACAATAATACATTAAATACAACCCCTCCCCCATCATCCCGATCCCTCCCCAAGACTTACTAACATTCCTGGTGGTCCAGCGGGGTCCCGCGAATGATTTGTCCCTCCGTGCCGTTGGGCTGTGTGGTCTGCCTCGCATCAAAATGGCACCGATAGCCTTTGACCTACTATGTCACAGGGGCTACCGGTGCCATTGGTCAGCCCCTGTCACGTGGCCATCGGCACCATCTTGTGATCCTATAATGTGACAGGGGCTGACCAATGGCACCGGTAGCCCCTGTGACATAGTATGGGCAAAGGCTATTAGCGCCATTTTGATTACTGGCAGCCGATGGTCCGAGTGCAGGAGATCGCTCCCGTACCCCCGCTGGACCACCAGGGACTTTTGGCAAGTCTTGGGGTACCCTCCTGTCCCCCACAAGCAATGGATGGCTGGCGCCATCTTGTGTTCCTACCATGTGACAGGAGCTGACCAATGGCACCGGTAGCCCCTGTGACATAGTATGGGCAAAGGCTATTGGCGCCATTTTGATTACTGGCAGCCGACAGCGAGATCGCTCCCAGAACCCCGCTGGACCACCAGGGACTATTGGCAAGTCTTGGGGGACCCTCCTGTCCCCCACAAGATTTGCCAAAAGTCCCTGGTGGTCCAGCGGGGGTCAGGGAGCGATTTCCTGCACTCAGGCCATCGGCTGCCAGTAATCAAAATGGCGTCAATAGCCTTTGCCCATACTATGTCACAGGGGCTACCGGTGCCATTGGTCAGCTCCTGTCACATGGTAGGAGCACAAGATGGCGCCAATGGCCATGTGACAGGGGCTGACCAATGGTACCGGTAGCCCCTGTGACATAGTAGGTCAAAGGCTATCGGCGCCATTTTGATGAGAGGCAGGCCACAAGCCTGATGACACGGAGGGAGAAATCGCTCGCGGGACCCCGCTGGACCACCAGGGATGTTAATAAGTCTTGGGGAGGGATTGGGATGGTGGGGGGGGTTGTATTATACTAAATTTTAATGCTTGGGATGGTTTTTTATTTAAAAAAATAAAATGTGCCCCTCCCCCTGTACAAACCCGAAAAACACATTTTTCTGGTAGTTTGGGGAAAATCTGTTTCGGGGGGCAGGGCCCCCGAACCACGACAAATTAGGCAATTTCGTTAAAATTGCCTAATTCATCATAAATGAATGCACATCTCTAATAAGCAATGACCCCCACTCAACCTCCTCGTTTGGCCGTGGTTTATTTTTTCTTTTACTTGCACTTTAAATATGCAGCAGGAGCCTCAGGACCTGCATTAAGGTCCTGGGCCTCCCGCTGCACATATGGGGTAGATTTTATAAACTTACGCGCATGCGTACTTTTGTTCGCGCACCAGTCATGAACAAAAGTACGCCAGATTTTATAAGATACGCACGTAGCCACGCATATCTTATAAAATCCGGGGTCAGCACGCCCAAGGGGGTGCACATTTGTGCACCTTGCATGCGCCGAGCCTTACGCAGGCTGCCCGTTCCCTCCACCCCCCCCCCCCCGCACCTTCCCCTCCCTAACCCACCCTCCTGGCCCTATCTAAACCCCACCCCCTACCATTGTCGGCAGAGTTACGCCTGCCCGAAGCAGGCGTAACTCTGCGCGCGCCAGCAGGCTGCTGGTGTGCCATCACCTGACCCGGGGGCTGGTCCGGAGGCCTCGACCCGTCATGCCCCCGACACACCTGCTGCCCTGCCCCGAAATTCGCACCGCCCACCCAACACGCCCCCGACACGCCCCCAACATGCCCCCTTTCGAAGTCCCGGGACTTACGCACATCCCGGTGCTCGTGCGTGCCGCCAAGCCTATGCAAAACTTATTTTTAACTTATGCGCGTAACCCTTTTAAAATCCGGCCCATAATGCTTACCAGAGAGGTGGTATTATTTTATCTCAGGTGACCACCTTCTCGATCGGTCACGATAAAATATTTAGTATCAATTTGCCTAGTAATGATCTTCTTTGCATGCATTTGCATTTTTCATGCATGCAAATCACATGCAAAGAAGTCCATTGTAATAGAGAGGATATTTGGGCAGGGACATGCAAAATATCACCTATATTGCACAATATACGTTAAAACCTATTATCTCACCATAAGGCTCTAATGCAATTTGCTGAATGACCCTGTAAGTTTGTACATGAGACATTAGAGGGTGAAGTGACTTACCCAAGTAATAAGAAATAGCAGTGGGATTTAAACTCTGGTTTCCCTGGTTTGCAACCCACTTGGCTACTCTTCCACTCCAAAAGGATATATCATAGCAATTTTCAAAAGCCCATTTACACAATTAAAGGTGAATTTTAAAAGCCGGGCATGTGCCAAAATTGGGAGGTGTGGGTAGATTTAGAACATGCATACATTCACCTGATTTTAAAAACCACCCACATGTGTGCTCAAGTCCCAATGTACAGATATCTCACATTGGATAAAAAAGGGGAGGAATGTGGGTGTGGTGTGAGCATGGCATGGGTGTTCCGAGGCGGGGCCAAGAGATGTACATACAAGTACCTACATGCAGATCCACTGCTGCAGAACTTAATAAAACTATTTCCATGCATCTATAGGAGGTTTATGGGGTCTGGGCTAACTGGGGAGGGTGCAGGCTAAAGAAGCAGGGGAGTGTGGTGTACCTAGTTCTAGACTGGGCAAACTGGTGGATAAATTGATGAAACTGGTCATAGCGAGGACATGCACCTGTTATAAAATTCCCTTACTTATACAGCTCAAACCCGATTTATGTTGCCAGGTGCACAACAGCTTAAAACTAGGCGCATATATACACATGCCTAGGCTATTTTATAACACGCATGCATATATCTGCATATGTATAACATTTCTGCATCTCTGTGCGCATGCCAACTCCCATACATATATGTGCACCTGCATGCCTGTTTGAGAGTTAGCATCCCAGGGCCTGATTTTCAGAAGCATTAACATGCTTAAAACTGTGTTTTACACATGCAAATGCACTTTACCCATGTAAAATTGCTTTTGAAAATTGCTACAGTATATGCCATTGAATTGTCAATAGGTTTTACCCATCTTAAGTACACATATTGCTGGTAAATGGCTTTTGAAAATTGTATGTGTAACTCCTTTGAAAATTCACCCATATAAGTGCACTTATGAGCATAAAACCTATTGCAAATTCAATAGCATATATCATAACATTTTTCAAAAGCTTATTTATGTGCTTATAAAGTGCATAAAACCCAGTTTTAAGCTTGTAAATTCTTTTGAAAAATACCTGCTTTAAACTGAATTTTCAAAAGTTGCACTCATAAAATGTTTGGGTACTTGCCAGGTGCCTTTGACCTGGACTGGCTACTTTAGGAGACAGGATACTGGGTTTGATGGACACTTGATCTAACCTAGTATGGCATATGTTCTTAAAATTCATTATATAAGTGTGTAAATGGCAAATACTCGAGTATATGCTATTTTAGAAACCATCAACATACACGCATAGTAAGGGTACACGAGTAAATCAATGCATATAAAAAAGGGTCAGTTCAGGAGCATTCCTGGATAGGGGGCCAACATTTACACATGCAAGTTGCTATTTCATAAGAGATTTACATTTGTAGATTTGGTAGTTTACTCGTGTATATTTACACCTGCTCTTTATCTGATCGTAAATGTCTTAAAAGTGAAATATTGACTAGGTGGGGGGCCTAGGTGAAATGGGGTGAGTTGAAGCTGAAGAGCCAGAAGGGTCTCGATGACCTTCTGATGGAATCAGCAAACAGACTAATTGGTAACACTGGTAATTTCATTGCCATGCACTTGTTAGAAAATCTCCCGACCGACATGTGTAAAACTTAACTTAGGCCTGGATTTTCTAAAATCGCAGGCCTTTAAGAATTGCATGATACCGAGGGGCGGGGGGGGGGGGGCCTGCGAAAGCCGGCAGCGATCGCACCACCGTGGTGTTATCGCTGCCGGCTTTCGCACCCAATAGCGCCGCCATGAAAGGTGGCGCTATTGGGCGCGCTACTGGCAGCGATAAGGAGTCTTACCTTTCGCAATCAGTGAAGTTGTCGCGGAGTCTGCCCTGATGCCGCCCCGACCCCTCCCCTTCCGATGCAGACTCTTCCCTGACTCTGCCCCTTAGTGAGGAGGAGCCTAAATAAATGTAATTTTTGTGGGTAAAATGTCTACATGTATATTTGTAAAGCTAGAAGTAAAGATATGTGGGTATAGTAATTCTGTGCTACTTATCTGAATAAGTTCCAACTTATCCAGATAAGTAGGGAGCACTGGATGGCCGGCGCCATCTTTAAAAATGGCGTGAGCCATCCAGTGCTCCTGCCATGTGACAGGGGCCGGCCAATGGCACGGATACCCTGTCACATGGTAAGGGCAAAGGGCCATCGGCGCCATTTTGATTAGTGGCAGCCGACAGCCTGAGAGCAGGAGATCACTCCTGGGACCCCCACTGGACCACCAGGTACCTGTAAAATATTTTTTGGGGGGGTCAGGAGGGTGGGGGAAGCAAAGGGATTAGTTTTAAAGGGTCAGGGTGGGTTTAGGGGTTATTTTTGTGTGCCGTTTTTCCTGTCCCCCCAAAATGATAAGAGAACCCCCACGATCAATATCGTGGGGTTTTCCTATCGTTTCGGGGGAGCCCCCAATTTCTGATGATTTTGAAAATATCGACGATATTTTCAATCGTCCGAAGCCCGATTCACATCCCTAGTATGTTACATTTACACTTGTAACTCCTTTGAAAATTACTTCCCCTTTGTAAACACATTAATCTCATTGTGATATACTGAAAACCTGACTGGCTGTGGGATCTCCAGAACAGGTTGGGAAGCCCTGTAGGGCCTGTACTACTACTAGTAAAACATGGTGGTGGTGGCAGAGAGCGGGCTGGGTATTATATTAATTATGGGATCTTGTTTAGTCATTTATCTAGGCTAGCAAAGAATCAGTGAGGAAGGAAATAAAGCCTATTTTGTTAAAGAGTGACATCCTACAAGAGGCCATGTTTGTACAGTTAGCAGCTGGGATATATCTTTGGATGGACAAAGGGTCTTTTTCATTTCTTCTGTAACTCAGATTAAATAAGTCTCAGTCTAACGCTAATACAGCAAGAAGCAGATCAGCTACAGAAGGCAGTAAAGATTTCTAAATGAGCAGATGGCCCAGTAGAAATTATACTAAAATGAATCAGAGATTAGGAAACTAGTTTACTAAGTGCCAAAAGAGATGAACTTCAGCTTAGATTTTGATCCCTTGTTCTCAAAGTGGAACTGAGGACCCCTTTTCAGAAAATAAATGATTTAACAAACTGGAAGATTTCCAAAAGGATTCACAATCAGCCTAAAAATGCAGCCGGAGAATTAACCAGTAGCTAAATGGAATAACAGCACACTGTAGAAGAGAGAACCATTATTCTAGAGACACACTGTAATAAAGTTGAGACATCAACTGGCGGTGACTGGAGGACTACAGAAATCTCTCCATGGGGTAACAAATAAATCGAGGGATAAAATATCAGAATTAGATGTATATGTTTTGAAGATAAATCTGACTAAAGTCAGCTCTTTTTGCACATTGCTAATGTAACTGTGTCAACAAAGCTGTGATGGATAGGAAATATTCTCTGACTTAGGGTGTTTTTAGTCATTTGTAATTTTCTAATAGTATAGCATTTGAATGAATACGTGCATAACTCACTAACTTAAAGTCAGAGGTAAAAAAGGGTGATACATGTCTCATAAAGATGTAAGGACAAGGTCAAAGCACAAACGGAGCATGTGAGGAAGTTTGATTTATGATATGGGGAAATACACATTTCATAGGAATATATATAGATTATAAGAGTCAACAAGCAAGATGTAGCTGATACCTTTCTTATTGTATCAACGTCATATATCTGTTACAAGCTTTGAGAGCTATGCTCCATGTTTCAGGAATGTGTAAAATGTTTTATTTCTTCTCGCTTCATAAAATAACTCTAGAATGAAAAGCTTCTTTTGTCTCCTGTTGTACATTTTGTTTTCCTCTAGTGATTATTTTGTGATTTTTTTTCTGTTATCCTTTTCTTTTGCTGAGGTTTCTTTTCCTACTTAGGAGCCAGTTGAGCGTTTTGTGGAAACAGCTTTGTTTCTAAGCTCTGTAACCTAGATGTTGCCAAGAAATGTCAAGGAGTGTTTGCCATACAAAATTCTAATGTAAAGCAAATTATTGACTGAAAACTGTTGTCCTAACAATCACACTGAAGAATCTATTTACTAATCTGGAAACTGACAAAAGAAAGAAGCATAAAAGATAGAATAAACTCCATGAGCTTAAAAAAAATAGTTCCTGAAGGCACATTTGACACAAAATATATAGACAAGGATCTTGCAAATACTTAGAATAGGGTTAGAATACTTTATTAGTGTATCCCACTGAAGAATGAAAAATGAATTGTACAGGGAATAGTAAGAGACCATAAAAGTGCTATTTAAAATTATTCTGTGATAATTATTTGTATTTATTTATTTGGTTACTTGTTACTCACCTTATCACATTGGTACCCAAAGAGAGATGTTTGGAATCAGTGCATGCAATTGTTACAAGACTTTCAAGACCTATCTGTGATGATGTAGTCTGACGGTGTGATCCCAGACTCAGGAGCTGGCTGAGTGCAGACAAGACAAGGCGGTAGGACTTGAACTATAGCAGGAACAGGATGATCTTTTCTTTTTAATTATATCTTTATTAATTATATCAATTACAAACCATGTAATACATGAACAGACAAACAGAGAAATTCCATTAAGAAAACTTAACCATAAAAATAGAAGTATTAAACTTTTACTAGCCCACATTAATTAAGAAAAAGAGGGGTCATGAGTAAAAGTAAAGAAAATCAATAATACAATAAACTATTGTTACTGAGATCTCAAGATTAACAGCATTACTATTTTACGAGCATTTAACTACCACTGCCCTAAGTTGCTAGAGACTCACAGAAGTCCCCAGTGTTCTATCAATCAGGAAATGATCCAGGAGTAGTGGAACAGAGAAAACAAATGTGTTATTCTGATAAGTGACCAGAGATTTACAAAGAAACTTAAGGTAAAAGCTTGCACCAATATCTAATATCCTTTGCTTAAAGAAGAGAACATGTTTCCTATGGGCCTGAGTGGCCCTTGAAAAATCAGGAAAAATCTGGATCTTTTGACCACGGAAAGAAAAATCTTTACATTGAAAATATTTTTAAAAAATCATATCCTTATCCATCAGCAAAGAGAATGAGATTAATCTCTGCTAAGGATATTGTCTATAGATGCTTCTAAAAAAGTGGTGACCCCCGGACTCTCTAATGCATCTAATGCATCTAATGCATTATCAGAAATTATTTTTCTCCTAGGAAGATAATACATTTTTTAAAGAATGGGCACTTCAACATCCTCAAAAGATAACACTTTACACATATATTTTTTGAACAAGCCTTCAGATGATAATCTAGAAATTGGAAAATTCAAAAAGCGCAAATTGCAAGATCTCATTATTTTCTAATATTTCCAGTTGATTATGGATAGTAAAATTGTCCTTAATGAAGGATATACAAGAGGCTTGAAAGGACGTCATCTGAATATTACTTTCCATTATTGATCTTTCCATTCCAAATAATATTTCTTCCTGATCCTGCATCTTGGATCTAGCCTCAGTAGTAACTGAGATATTGACTGAGTTAGATTTTTATCAAGATTAACAATTAATCTCCACAAATCTAAAAGAGTCACATTCACAGGATCTTCAGTCGTTCCTGTTGTTCCTTCCATGGGAGGAATTATTGAAGGAAGAGGGACTCTTGGAGATCCGCTTTGCAGGGGAATCCTCCTAGGAGGATAAATCTCAATATAATTCTCAAGAGCCTGTTGAGATCGTGTAGGTGCTGCTACTGTATTTAAGTTGTTATCATGAGGTATCAATCCTCCATTAGTTGAAACAGCAATAGGTTAAGGAGGTGGCTGTTTTTTCCCAGGACTAAATGTGATCCCCAAAGAGAATCTTTCACCATCTAATAGATGAATCATCCACCCGAATAACGTGGTCATCCATGGGGCCTCAATTCACTTGTTCTTTCTTTCCTTTCCCATATTCATTGCCTAGGGGTGTGCCCTTTGGCGCATGGTTTCAGCAGCATGCCACAGAGCTCAGGTTTATATCATAGAAGTATGTACACTTTGATGACATTGGCATGGCACTGGATAGGGGAAGGGTGTGCTCGATCTCCTGCAGTCCATTGCCAGCACCAAGATGTGATAATTTCTCCACTCTACTTGAGATCTCTTTACTCCTTCCCCAGAAATAGCATGATCTGACTATGATGGCCACTTTCCCCTCGGGTTAAATCCTCAGGTGATGGTGGACAGCAAGACTTGGACAGGGACAAGAAATACAAACCACAAACAGAGACAAGAATAAACTCAAACCTGGAAACATGAAGGCATCCACTGAAGCATTTCTGGACCACTGCAGGAACATAATCCATGAAGCAAACTAGAACCAGACAGCGACACAAGATATAAGAATCAATCTAATGTAACCCCCTACTTTCTTGGGGTGTTTTGAATTAAGGGAAGGTGTCTTACAGTTCCCCAGACTGCTTCTTAAAGTCCTGGACCTCTCAGATATGCCTCCCAAGAACCCTTAGGGACAATGGAATTCAGCCGATGGGGGGGGGGGGGGGGGGGGAGGTTTAACCTCCTCAGCCCCGGTACTATGGTGGGTAACAAAGTCTCAGTCCTCAACTCGCTCTCCAACTAACTCAAACTGGTCAGTATACTCACAGCAGAAGAGGTCTTATAAATTGTAAGAAACCACAGACTTACAAAGAATGGTGTTTAAATAGAAGTTTACATAGTTTGGAAAGTAAGATCCTGGCCAAAATGATAAAAATAAAAAATAACATTAAAAAACCAGAATAATAAACACAAGAGTCTCCTTATCTGTGGTACAGCATCAAATTGTTACACTCTTTTCAGTTGAACCAGGGTCCATCTCAAAATGACCTTCCCCTTGGATGGAAGAGTAATCCTCTGTAGCAACCAGCATAAGACAAGGGCTGAGATGATAAAAATCCCTTTTTCAAAAAAACTCTTCACAAGTAACTCTAACAGACTCTCACATTTTTATTAAACAGCAAAAATCTCCAGATATTCTCTGCTGTTATTTGGGCTCAAAAGTGAGAAAACCTCCAGGACTCAGCCCTTCAAGATACCAGGGGTTTGCCATTCTCTCAGAAACTGGCCTAAATAGTAGGGGTATGTATTCGTTTTCGACGTATTTGCAATCCGCAACGTATAATTCCCTATTTGTTGTATTTCTGGGGTCACGAAACGTTTGGCGAATCCCCACAAATACAACATATCTAACGAATAAACCCCCCACCCTCCTGACCCCCCCAAGACTTACCAAAAGTCCCTGGTGGTCCAGCGGGGATCCTGGCACGATCTCCTGCACTCGGGCTGTTGGCTGCCGGTATTCAAAATGGCACCGATAGCCTTTGCCCTCACTATGTCACAGGGGCTATAGGTGCCATTGGTGGCCCCTGTCACATGGTAGGAACAATGGACGGCCGGCAGCATCTTGTGTCAGGAGTCCCCCCCAAGACTTGCCAAAAGTCCCTAGTGTCCCTATTGTCTAATCCAAACAAGCTAAACAAAGCTTCATTTTAAGAAAACATTTTTTTTTATTATACATGACTAAGGACAATAAGGGAGAGTTAAGTCACCCTTATAGTATTATAGTAACAGAGTGATGATGACCAAAAGGACCAAATGGTGCATCCGGTCTGTCCAGCAAGCTTTTTATGGCAGTGTATGCTACGCTGTGTAGGTTACCCCCATGTTTCTCTTTTACTGGGAGATGAGTCGTCTTCAAAATTCAAACAGTGCTGCTTGACATGCATTGCTTATGATCTTGGCCATTGAAACAGTCCTGTACTTTTTCCCATGTGTCTGTGTATCAGTACCTTTCTGTGCCGTTCTCCTATACCACCAACTCCTGAGTCTGTACTGATGTGCCTTATGTCTAGAACAGACTTCCTGAGTCCATGTGTCATGTTTCCTGTCTAGCTGTATTCAGATTCAGTTTAAAAACTCACCTTTTTCAAGCTGCTGTTAAATCCTAAGCACTTCTCTACAATAAATACACTTCCCATAGATTTATTTATCATGTATGTTTGTCTGGACTGGATTGTAAGCTCCATGGAACAGGGACTGTCTCTTATGTGCATCTGTACAGTGCTGCATATGTCTAGTAATGCTTTAGAAATGATAAATAATAATAGTAGTAGTGTGAATGTGGAAGGGGTTAAAGAAGTGATTTCATTATTTAAAAAAAAAAACCTGACATAGAAGTCTCCACACATTCACACATACAAAATCCACACCCTGTCCTTTTCACAGAATGATTGTAACACTGAAGAGATATTTTAATAAAATAATGTTGGGGAAAAAATTGATACTGTAGTAGCTTTTACAGCATTCATAAATAAGAACATGATTAAAACATTGTTATGTGCCTTCTTTTGAACCTATATTCCCCTGAAAATTTGAATGAGACAGCTAATTAGATTACTGGGAATTCCCTCGGTGCATTGCGCACATCTCGGTGAAGTTAGAGAAAGAGTTCTCTCGATTACTGGTCCAACACTTGGGAATTCCATGTCTGGAGCCTTAAGAATTAAGGCCTAGATTTATCAAAATGCAGTAAATATTGCATGCAAAAGGAAAAGGGATGCATTTTATGATAATAGCCTGTTTATCACAAAGTGTGCTATCTTAGTGCTTCACATAGGTATTACTGCAGAGTGTGATAACTGTTTCACACTTTGTAGTAAGTACCACAATTGCTGCATCACAGAGAGAGAGACAGAGACAGAGAGAGAGAGACTAGCTATAAGGCCCTTTTAGTACTTAGGTATTTATACCTCTATATGAGGCCCACCTAGTAACTTGAGTTGAGGTTTAAGTAGTAGTGTAGGGGTTAGGAGCCCCTTTGACATTCAGAGTGAGACGTACGAACAGAACAGTACACTTTTTTGAAGATTTGATGACCTTCGGAGTGAGGAAACTCACATAAAGATGAAATTTGTACAATGTCCTCTCAACCCAAAAATCAAGGGCCCATGAAAAAAAAAAGAACTGCGGGAAAAACTAAGTTTCCCACGGGGGCCCGAAAATGAAGCCCAAAATGAAAAAAAAAACCCCAATGAACATATGCTGTGTATGTTTTTATCATTAAAACCACTTTGATCGCCTCTGTTAAGGCGGTATTCCTTGGTATGCCAGACCTTGGAGAGTGTGGGCTAAATAAATCAGATAATAAATAAATAAATAAATAAATAAATAGGTTTTTTTCAACAAATAAATTCCAAATACCTGGTGATAATTCAACTATGTTAAATGTTTGAATCACAGTCTACTTTCATATGAAGAAATCACCCAGTCACCCTATACTTGCTTATCATTTCCTACTTAACTGCTCTATTCTTATTGTTGTTGTTGGTCCAACAGTTTCCTCCTGCTTCTTTAAATTTGAACTTAATCAGAACCAACCTCTATTGGGCTACAGCTCTTTGAGCCTTCATTTGCTACTAGCTGGGCTTTTCTCCATTTTTTATGTTTGTCTCATAGGTCACCCCAGCCATTACAGTGATGGTCATCATCTAGGGGGCCACAAAGGGGTCATCATCTAGGGGGGCTAACATCTAGGTCATCATCTAGGGGGCTAACAAGGACCCTAAGCCTGGCCCCTTGGTGTCACCAGTGATTCATGGCTGAGCCTCCCTCCCTACTAGAGACTGTGAATGCTGCCTCTATGGGATCTCCAACTTTGGGTGGCCTTAAGAGCAGCTGCTGAGAATCAAACTTAGGTCTTCTGCATGGCAGTAGATCACACTTGCCATTGAGACACTAGGCCAGCCTCAAGTGTTTGTTGCATGATTCAAGTGGTTCATTTTTATTCCCAAGTCTCTTATTGTGTATTTAATTATTTATTTTCTGTTCAAATTTGTTTTGGGTTTCATGTTTTTAGCTGTTCCTTTGCTGCCTGATTTTGTCTATTCTAATATAATATTATGCATGTTTAAGATGTAACCCGCTTAGAATGACATTGGGCCTTATTTTCCAATAACGCATTAGGGGGCGTTACCAATGCAAATGAGGCTTCTTTCGTGCAGTGGGGAAACATCGTGTGCGGCGATGTTTTCGCCATTTGCGAAAACATTAGCACCGCACATGATGTTTTCCCACTGCACGATGATTCTTTCAGTCTTTTATCGCGGTGCACAATAATTGCCGGTTTCTAGCACGATATTTCAATAGTCCCAGACAGCCTGAGAGAGAGAGAGAGAGAGAGAGAGAGAGAGAGAGAGAGAGAGAGAGAGAGAGAGAGAGAGAGAGAGAGAGAGAGAGAGAGAGAGAGACTGACTTACTTACTATAGTGCCTATGCCCTACATAGGTATTTTAACCCCTATAGGAGGGCCACCTACTAACTCGGGGTGGGGATTAGGTATGAGCGTCGGGGGTTGGGGGCCACTTTCGCATTCCACATGAGACCTACGGACAGAACAGTGGTCTCTAGTGCAGATTTGCTGGCTGTCGGAGTGAGGACGCTCACTCCAAGAAGTGGTTTGGGCAACGTTCTCTCTACCTAGCTTGATGGACACTCTACCTGGGCAACAACATGCTAGGTGGAGAGAATGTTGGCCAAATCTCCGCTTGGAGTGAGCGTCCTCACTCCGACGGCCAGCAAATCTGCACTAGAGACCACTGTTCAGTCCGTAGGTCTCATGTGGAATGCGAAAGTGGCCCCCAACCCCCGACGCTCATACCTAATCCCCACCCCGAGTTAGTAGGTGGCCCTCCTATAGGGGTTAAAATACCTATGTAGGGCATAGGCACTATAGTAAGTCTCTCTCTCTCTCTCTCTCTCTCTCTCTCTCTCTCTCTCTCTCTCTCTCTCTCTCTCTCATATATGGTGGTAATCCTTTTCAGGCCTATAACGTGACTGCGGCTGTTTTGCCGCACAGGTTCCCGCTTTACATATGCTCCGCCCCAACTCTGCCCCCTGAATACCAAATGATTCATTTGCGAATTTATCGCACGCGGTAAAGTGCTTGGAAAATGAGGCCCATTGTTTGTATAACGCGCGACCATGAGTAGTTTTCAAAACAAATAGCTTTTTGCAGTAAACTGATGTCTTTAAATATCTATTTAATGCAATAATAAGAATAACAGTCAAGTAATAAAAACCGTATCCTTTCTGTTGTCTAAAAAAGCAGGAGGAAACTGCAGGGGCAACAGAGAAATACAACCAGAAGAGATTACAAAAATTAAAGTAGCAGGTTTTGTTTGAGCAAGCTGTGTACGATTGAAAAGTCAGTTTGGATTGAAAGATGATTCTAAATTGCATGCCATATGAAAAGAGACAATGGGGAAGCCACCAATTAGTAGAAAACCCTAGAAAGCAGTGGGAAGGAAAGTAAAAATAAACCACTTTAAAACAGATTTACAGTACAGGAAATATAACACTCCATTGAATCTGACTAAAATGTAGGAAGAGATGCTTCATAGGACAGAAGAAGGTAAGATTAAGAAGGGACAAGATTTGAGTTTAATCTGCATAAAAATATTTAACACAAACATTAAAGATACAAATTCAAGGGGGCACATGTGACGTGGAAAGAAAAGAAGGCCAAAGACTGATCCTTGAAGAACTCCAAAAGAGGGTGTAGGCAGAGCAAAGGTCATATTCTTTAGCAAAGTCAGAAAGAGCAATCTGGCAGATAAGGTTCTATTTAGTGTATGCATAATTCATACATCTGTTTAATTATACATCCCTTTTATACTGCACTTGTGAGTTAGCAGGTAAATATGTGTTCATGACATTGCAAGAAAAAGATATGAAAAACAACAATGAGATTTTTTTGGAGAACAAAATCCCTCAGTTGAAGTTACCTTTACTACCACAACAAACAGGGAAAAAAACCCACACACACAAAAAGAAATCATGAGTAGAATGAGACTGAGTAAATGAAATTTCAATAGGAGGTAATATTGCATAACAAGAAAGAAATTGGGAACAAAAAGTTGAAACTGAATTTGAAAATGAAGCAAGAATGGAATGAAGATTAAGACAAATGAAGAAAGAAAAATGTAGGAAAGACAGAATGAAGGAGAGGGAGAGTTGTGATAGAAACCCAGGTGACTGAGAACTGGTTGTGCTTCCATTAGGCAAACTAGGTGGTCGCTAGAAGGCCAAACAAACATTGTGGGGCAGCAAAATCCTGCCCACTGCTGGCTGAGCCTATCCCGCCAACAGCTGAAGAAGGAGAGGCCCAGGCATTAGGAGTGGAGAGAGGGGAAAACAAATGCTGGGGATTGGTAGAGAGAGAGAGAGAGAGACAGGGGTACAAGGGGGAGGGGCAGGAGAGCAGGGATACTGGAGAGTGGAGGTACAGATAGAGTAGTAGGAGTGGGAACGGAGAAGATGCTGGTACTGTGGTAAAAGGGCAAAAGGATTGGAGTTAGGCTGGTATGTTAGGCATGGAGAAGAAAGGAGAAAACTGTTGGGGGGAGAAGAAGAGATGCCGGGCAAAGGGTGAAGACAGAGATCAAAGAGAGGGTGCTATTCCAGAGCTAAAGCCATCAAAGAAGTGAGCACTGTGCTGGAGCTGTCATCAATAGGTAAGACTCAGCAGGGGGGGAGGGGTGCAAAGCCAGGGCTTTGCCTAGGGCATCTAATATCCTTGCACTGGCCCTGGGAACATGGGGAAAACAGAATAGCAGGAGGAGGGAGGAACTGCACAAAAGACGTAAAGAAACAGACTGATGAAGCAATGATAAAAAAATATAGATATAAATAGACTTCAAAGATCTTGAGAGTTCTTTCAGGCCGCAATACATTGATTTTCATTTTCACTCATTTTTGTTTCAATTTTATTGACCTCTCCTTCATTCATGTCACCTGGAAAACTGCTTTTAATGTGTAGTTCACGTCTCCTTGTTGGTTGAATTCTGGAAGGGAATTTGCCGGTTGGATTGAATTTTTCAGTAGGGCTGCGAAGTCATTTGAAATGAAATGGGAAATACAGATGATATTTCAAATTTTGTTTGAAATATCAGGAAAAAACAAAAATGATAGGAAAAACAGAAAATTTCCTGTTGCTTTTGCTATCATTTTTTTTGGGGGATGGTTAAAAACATGCAAGGTTAAAAGGGGGGGAAAAAAAAACAGAACCGATCCCCAAATCTTCCCGTTTATACAAAAACAGAGCTCCACCCATCAGCATAATCTGCCATCCCCAGGACTCACCACAAATACCCGGCAGTCTAGCGAGGAGCCTGGGAGCAATTTCCCGCTCATGGGCTAGTGGCTGCGCTCATTCAAAATGGTGCCGGCCGCCCTTTGCCCCTACTATATGATGGGGCTGTCCAATGACACTGTAGCTCCTGTTACAAGTTAAGGGCAAAAGACAGGCAGAGCCATTTTGAATGAGGGCAGTCGCCAGCCCATCTGCGGGAATTGCACCCAGGGACCCTGCTAGATCGCTGGGTGTTTGTGGAGAATACTGAGAGGGTGGGCAGGGGTGGTCCTTGGTGGGGGAGGGGGCTCTGTTTTTTTGTATACATTTTTTTGTTTTCTGTTTTCTTTAATAAAACGGCACAACAAATATAAAAAAAAATAATCCAGGGGTGGACCCGAAATGGAACAAATTCTAAAGCACCACAACATTTTTCAAGGCTCCCACCCCTATTTTTCAGTGTCCATCTTCTACCAGCAGGAACTGACATTTCAACAGCAATTCTCTTCCTCCCAAGAGGCTTAAGAACATTTCTTTCCTAAAATATTAAGTATGTAATAGTGGAAATGACAATTTTGAGAGAGTTCAGTGAGGTTGCAGACCTGAGGGTAGAAAGTACCAATGGACCTGCAAGCCAATTTTTAAAGAGAAATTCACCTTTAAACCTCAGTCCAAGAGGGAATGCTGACAGCTGAACCTTCATTTGCTGGTAGTAAGTTTGGACTTTCTGGGAAGAGCACTTAAAGCTTGAGAAAAAAAGTTCTTGGAGGGTTAAACTTTTATTGCAGTCTATACTGTATGTTTGTTTTAAGATTCGTATTTGTCTGTGTTAGAAATGTTTGCAAAGGTGACAGTGCTGCTTCCTGGGCATCCTGCCCCCCCCCCCCCCTCCCTTCTCATTTTTTGATATATAGCTTATCATCCTACTAGGAGGAAAGTCTTAAAAATAAATAAATGTCATTTTACAACAATATTCAATTAACCCTGATTTTAGTGATGAACACATTTTTGTCATGTTGCTGATCATTCACTAACATTAATAACCTAGTTATCAAATTTGAAAACCATATGGATACATTTTGAAAGGACCACGCAGGCTTCCATGTGCGCGCGGTTCCCGGTGCGCGCACATGGATAAAATCTGAAACCCGCGCACACATGTGCCTGATGTTATATCGGCATACACAAGGGGGATATTTTGTTTAAAAGCATGTGGTGACGCAATCGGGCCTTCCCCAGTTCCCTTCCTGTCTGCTCCAATTAAGGAGCGGACTGAGAGGGAATTTCTCTAACCCCCTATCTATCCTTCCTTCCTTTTCCCCTCTCCTCTCCTCTCCTCTCCTCCCCGACCCCTAAACCCCACCTGCCTACCCAATTTTTTTTTTGTTTCGGAACTTACCTGCTTCATGGAGTAGCAGTAAGTTCCGTGCACCGGCAGCTGGCTGGTGCGTGCTTCACCGGGACAGCCCCAGCCCCGCCCAGCCCTGCCTGTACCCCACCCCAGCCCTCCCCTTTTCAAATACCCGGCTCTTCCAGGTGTACCGGCAGATACATGCGTGACCGGGCCATTTTGAATATGCGCTCAGCCCGGCCAAACGCGTATCTCCAAGTATTTGCATGTGCCGTGGATTTCAAATTCCCCAGAAAGATTTTAAAAGACAAACTATTCATTTAACATTTAAATACCCTAATCACACTTAACAAATCCTTAAACTCAGACATACCTACTCCTTAATCAGCCTTTAAGACTTTATCAACTCAACAAATTAAGATGCACACAGAAGCCCAGCAGCAGGATGGGGTCTATCTAGTCTTTTGCACTGATTTCCACATGTATGATTATCTCCCTGTTGGTGAGATTTTGTATGTGTGCCTCAGTCAAAGAGCTCCTGGGTCTCAGAGAATGAGTCCAATATCTAGAGGCCAGAGTGGCAGACTTGGAGAAGCTGAGGTAGTCAGAGGTATATAGAGGAGCAGTCTAGCAGCCCTTGTACTGCTTTGGAAGAGCAAGGTCACTTGGCAGGAGACTATCACCTTGATGGAGCAGAAAGTGATCCTGTAGTTAGGACCTGCTCTCCAGGTGATGCTTTGTTCTCTTGCAGCAAAGATGTGCCTCTAGGGATCCATACCTAGAAGGGAAAGATTAGGATAGACATTGTAGTAGATGATTTGAAAATTAGGAAATTAGATAGCTGGATGGCTGGTAGGAAAGATGATCACTAGGTGGTCCTCATGACCACCTAGATAAGATTTTAGAGAGTGCTGGGGAACAGTCATCTCTTGAGGCACATGTGGGTATCAATGACATAGGAAGGTGCAAGAAGGAGGTTCTAGAGGCTAAATTTAGGCTCTTAGATAGAACATACAAGTGAGGTGAAGTTCTGGATGCCATCAATGACTTCATGTGGCAGTTGGTCATGGAACCAATGAGAGGGGGAACTATACTGATCTTGATCTCAGTGGAATGCAGGACCTGGTGAGAGAGATAAAGGTGGTGATCATAATGTAATTAAATTTGAAATAATCACTGGAGGGCAACTGCTAAGGAAAACTACTACAGTAGCTTTTCCCTATGAAAAGGGAGACTATGATAAAATAAGGAAATGTGATAGAAAAAACTAAAAGGAGCAATCAGCAAGGTTAAAAGCTTACAAAAGGCATGGACACTCTTTAAAATGACCACCCTTGTGGCCCAGAAAAAATGTATTCCATACATTAAAAAAGATTGAAGGAAAGTCAAACAACTACCAGTGTGGTTTAATAGTAAGGTGAATGATACAATTTAAGCCAAAACCCAAATGAGGAAAAATTGGGAAGACCATAATAGAGATGTGAATCAGAACCGGAATCGATTCAGTTTCGGTTCCGATTCAAATCTTATAATTTTTATCGTCCGGCCCGATTGGTTTTTTGTTTATCGGCTGCACCCGATTAGTTTTCCAAATGGAGAAAGGGCCTCATTTTCCAAAATTATCGCATGCCTGTGTTACTTTAGAAAATGAGGCCCAAAGATTGTTAGTGGAGTGCCCCCCCATGGTCTGTTCTGGGACCTGTGCTATTTAGCATATTCATAAATAGGGATGTGCAATCATTTTTCCAGAATTAGGCAATGTCAACAAAATTGCCTAATTCGGGATGGTTCGGGAGAACCGGAAAATGATTGATTTTTTCAGAAATTTCGGAAAAAATTCATTTTTGAGTTAGTGCATGCTAACTCTGCCAGGTAACCTGAAAATCTGCCCCCTCCCCCCCCAAAAAAAACCCCTGAACCACGGGAAAAACAAAATTCCTGCGGGGGGGCCCGAAACGAAGCCCGACACAAAATGTTTATCCAAAGCACATCTCTATTCATAAATGAGCTGCAGAAAGGAATGACAAGTGAGGTGACCAGAATTGTAGATGACACAAAATTGTGTTGAGTGGTTAAAACTGCAGCGGATTGTGAAGAACTGCAGAAGGATTTTGTGAAACTAGAAGCCTGGGCTTCTAAATAGCAGGTACAATTGAATGTGGACACATTCAAAGTAATGCATGTAGGAAAAATTAATCAGAGCTACAGGTACATGATGCTGGTTTCTGTGGTAGAGCCTTTGTTTACAATACCTTGGAATCATCGGCTCAGTGTGCAGTAGGGGTGTGCATTCGGATTGACCGCATTGATTTTTTTACTTAAAAAATTGATTCGACATAAACGATCGGATTTCCCACATATCGAACATAGATATGTTCGATATGTGGGAAATTGCGATTGTTGAGCCAAAATAAAAATATAAACCCCCTCACCCTCCTTAATCCCCCCCCCCCCCGACTTACCACAACTCCCTGGTGATGGAGCGAGGAGTGAGGACGCCATTTCTGCAATCCTTGGCGAGAAGCATGTGACGTCGGCGGCACGTCGAGTGACGCCGGCGTCACGTGATTCCCGGCTCGTTCGCGCCGGACGGCTCGTTCGGCCCAAAAAGAACTTTTGGCCAGCTTGGGGGGGTCAGGAGGCCCCCCCAAGCTGGCCAAAAGTTCTTTTTGGGCCGAACGAGCCGTCCGGCGCGAACGAGCCGGGAATCACGTGGCGCCGCGTCACTCAGACGCGACGTCACGTGATTCCCGGCAAGTTCGCGCCGGAAGGCTCGTTCGGCCCAAAAAGAACTTTTGGCCAGCTTGAGGGGGTCAGGAGGCCCCCCAAGCTGGCCAAAAGTTCTTTTTGGGCCGAACGAGCCGTCCGGCGCGAACTTGCCGGGAATCACGTGACGCCGCGTCTGAGTGACGCGGCGCCACGTGATTCCCGGCAAGTTCGCGCCGGACGGCTCGTTCGGCCCAAAAAGAACTTTTGGCCAGCTTGAGGGGGTCAGGAGGCCCCCCCAAGCTGGCCAAAAGTTCTTTTTGGGCCGAACGAGCCGTCCGGCGCGAACTCGCCGGGAATCACATGACGCCGCGTCACTCGACGTGCCACCGACGTCACATGCTTCTCGCCAAGGATTGCAGAAATGACGTCCTCACTCCTCGCTCGATCACCAGGGAGTTGTGGTAAGTCTGGGGGGGGGATTAAGGAGGGTGAGGGGGTTTAAATTTTTTTTTTGCACATATGTACATATACCCAACTCATTGGATTTTTTTTATGTCCATATTGGCCGCAAGTGGGACCCCCTTTCGGACATAAAAAATATGAACATAAAATTTTGCTCTGCACATCCCTAGTGTGCAGTGGCAATCAAAAAGGCATCTAGAGCGTTAAGAATTATTTGGAAAGAATTGAGATCAAAACCGAAAATATCATAATGCTTTTGTATAGATCCATGTGCGACTGCACCTTGAGTATTGTGTGCAGTTCTGTTTGCCCTTCTCAGAAAAGACATAGCAGTTATAGAAAAGGTACAGAGAAAAGCAACAAAAATGATAAATGGGCTGGAAAAGCTCCCTTATGGAGAGGCTAAACAAGTTAGGGCTCTTTAGCTTGGTAAAGAGAAGACTGAGAGGGGATATGATTGAAATTTTAAAACCATGAGTGAGGTGGATCAGGTAAATAAGAACGGTTTATCTAACCTTTCAAACAACACTAGACCTATTTGACTCTGCATAAAATTAGCAACAGACAGATTTAAAGCAACTCATAGGAAGTATTTTTTTACTCAGTGCACAATCAAGCTATGGGATCTGTTGCTAGTGGACATGGTTAAGGCAACTGACATAGTGGGTTTTAACAGAGGATTGAACTAGTTCCAGAGGAAAAGTCCATGAACAGTTATTAGCCAGGTAGACTTGGGAAAGCAAGTGCTTATCCCTGGGACTGAGATACAAGAATTAGCTCATATTGGGGACCTGCCGGGTACTTGAAATAACCCCACTTAACAGAAATATGGGGGTAGTCTGCATGGCACAGCAGATACTACCATAAGACGCTTGCTGGGCAGACTGCCATCATTACTATGTATGTTTACTATGCTTCTGTTTAAAAATTGCTTCCCTGAAAGAGACCGCAGGTACAGAAGTACCCCCAGAGTTTGTAGGTGCTTATTCCTAACCAGAAAGTACACACTGGGAGAAAAATGAACTCCCCATACATATCTTGTTGATCTGAACCTACCCCCAGAGTCACTCCATTACGCCATGGGGAATGCATCTTCTTTTCTCCTGAGTATGGGGAGGGCAATTTTCAATGGAGTCTTCTCTACATGTAAACACCAGTTTACTCACGGAAAATCCCTTTGAAAATTACCGCCTTAAATGATCAACATTATTTATTTTTTGGTAGTTTGTGTCAGTACTTTGCACAAAATATTCATTGACAGAATGTCATGTCTTCTTCACTGTGTGAACTAAAACATCAATCCCAAAATAGTTTAAGTGGCAAAATATGCAAAATATGAATATTGTAGATGAACAGTAGGTGAAGACATCGGAAATCTAGATTGGGAAGCAAGACAGTGAAAGAGAAAAATAATTCAGGATTTTCAAAACCTGTCATGGGAACCCCATAGTCAATCAGATTGTCAGGATATCCACAATGAATGTGCATAAGATAAATTTGCATATACTGAGTCTCCATGGTATGCAAATTAATCTCATGTATATTCTTTGTGGATATCCTGAAAATCCAACTGACTGTGGAGTCTCCAGGAGAGATTTGGGAAGCCCTGACTTAACTGGTTGCAGAAATTGGTGGATTCAAACTATACGGTGTAGATCCAGAAAAACATGGATGGCTAGGGAGATCAGGGATTAGATGCAGCAAAATTTACCTTGGGGAAGGAAGAAGAAAGGATAAAGGACCATGGCTAAAAGAAGCTATGCATCGGAATTGAAGGATTAGAAAATGAAACATGATATTATTATTGAACATCCATTTGTGTCTTTAGCAGCTATAGTACCTACAATTGATAGAAAAGCATACTTAATTTTCTATCTCTGAGCCTTCTTCAGCACAATTTGCTCAATTTTGGTATATAGAAACATTTCCAGCGAAACGTTATGTGTTGACTTTAGGAAATTCAAATATTTGCATCCTATGTTTAAAAATAGAAGCTTGAAGGCCCTACATATCTTAGGAAAACTGAATACAATCAATTTACTTGGATTTGACAATGGCACCCACTCTGAATCAAGTAATAAGTTAGCTTTATTTCAATATACATGACTCTGATTACCCATTTTTCAGTATCAAGGGACACTTTCCTGGGTCAGACCAAGGGTCCATCAAGCCCAGCATCCTGTTTCCAACAGGCCACAAGAACCTGGCAATTACCCAAACACTAAGAAGATCCCATGCTACTGATGCAATTAATAGCAGTGGCTATTCCCTAAGTAAACTTGATTAATAGCAGTTAATGGACTTCTCCAATAATTTATCCAAACCTTTTTTGAACCCAGCTATACCAACTGCACTAACCATATCCTCTGGCAACAAATTCCAGAGATTAATTGTGCGTTGAGTGAAAAATAATTTTCTTTGATTAGTCTTAAATGTGCTACTTGCTATCTTCATGGAATGCCCCCTATGTATCTATTATCCAAAAGTGTAAATAACCGATTCACATCTATTCGTTCAAGACCTCTCATGATATTAAAGACCTCTATCCTCAGCCATCTCTTCTCCAAGCTGAACAGCCCTAAGCTCTTCAGCCTTTCCTCATAGGGGAGCTGTTCCATCCCCTTTATCATTTTGGTTGCCCTTCTCTATATCTTCTCTGCACTATGTTATCTCATCCTAGTTTGATGGTACCCTGTTATAGAGTCTAGGTTACTAAGTTAGAGTGAGAAAACTTAGTAGAAATTTCATCTTTGTGAGACTTTCCTCACTCCAAATTACATCACATCTTCACCTCAGTGTAGTGTGCTGTTTGTACGACTCACTCTGCATATAAAACTGGCCCCTAAACCGTAAACCACCACCAAAACCTCACCTCAAGCTACTATCTGGCACTCTTATAGAGATATAAATAGTTGGCTACTATGACCAATTTATACATAGCGTTTTGCTCTTGCTCTCGCTCTCTCTCAGTAATAGCTACCGGCCTGGGCACATCATAAGCTGCAAAACAGAAGTATCCCAGGATGCAAAATGTTTACCACATCCCAAAATATACTACCTATGCAAAGCACTGTTAGCACATGGTGCAGTAATTATAAAATAACCATAAACACATCCCTTTTTCTTACCACTGGCATTATCCATGCATTATTCAAGTATTTTGATGAATCTAGGGGTTAGTCTGGAGTTCCATCCCTGACTTATTTTGTCCCTATTATGGTCAACAGTGGTGGTTGAGGAGAACACCATAAGTAGACAGGGTTTCCCGTGTGGAATGATGAACCCTGTGCTACAGGGGGCCGGGGGGGGCGAAGTAGGGGGCAGTCGGGTAGTAGCCTGCAGCACGCCGCACCACGGCAGTGCAGTTTTGCCTGCTGCAGTGTGGCCGACTGCAGGCTATCGTGGGCAAAGCACCACCATAAAAGGTGGTGCTATTCCCTATGCTACTGCCGGCGATATTGTTCAAAACATTATCACCGGCAGCAGTGCCACCGCCGATTACCATAATTCCTCCCTAACCCCACCCTGACTCCTCCCCACCCCTAATGCAAGCCGCGTCCAAGAATCGTCCGAGAAGGGTTAGGCCCGCACAATCCATTTTACTGTATAGAGCGCTATACAGCGCCTGTACAGTAACCTGGGTGCGCTGGTACCTGTCATTTCAAATGACATTTGAAATGACAGGTACCAGGAAGTGGAGGGTTCTCCTACGCTCGGGATTGCCAGTCCTCTCTACCCTCCTCCCGAAGCAACGAAAGTGAAAAAGGAGAAAAGCGACATGTGAAGTGTAACTTACTTTTCTTGCAGCCCTCCTCCGGAGATGCACTGTGGCTCCCCTGCCTCCCGGGGGCAGCCGGCGGCGAAAGCGGCCCCACCGGCAAAGATGGATGCCTGCACGGGCCCTCTGACACGATCGCTCCAGCTGCGGCCATTTCTCCTGCGTGCATTCAGCCTGTGCGTGCAATTTGGCTGCTCAAGGTGTGACATCACTACATTTGGCGTCACGGCGTATGACGTCGGCGTTCGCTGATGCACTGCCTTGAGCGCCAGTGAAGGTGAATGAATGCAATTTGGGCGCTCAAGGCAGTGCATCAGCGAACGCCGACGTCACACACCGTGATGCCAAACGTAGTGACGTCACGCCTTGAGCGGCCAAATTGCACGCACAGGCTGAATGCACGCAGGAGAAGTGGCTGCAGCTGGAGCAATCGTGTCAGAGGGCCCGTGCTGTCTTCGCCGCCGGCTGTCTTTTGTTCCAGGAGGCAGGGGAGCAGCGGTGCGTCTCCGGAGGAGGGCTGCAAGAAAAGTAAGTTACACTTCACATGCCGCTTTTCTCCTTTTTCGCTTTTGTTGCTTCGGGAGGAGGGTAGGAGGGTAGAGGAGGGTAGAGAGGACTGGGCTGCCCCTTTTTCGCTCACCGGCCAGGGCAGGTGAGCGAGGGCTGGGGGAAAGTTTGCCACCTACCCTTACCCCTGCCTCTAACGCAGGGGTAAGGGTAGGTGGTAAGTTAGCAGGTTAAACGTGCGGCAAAACTGCAGGTTTAAAAAGTGATAATCGGGGTGCATTACTGTATGGGAGGGAATAGCTAATCCGATCGTTTACATCTCATATACATGCCACGGGCGGAAGGGGTTTCCCATTGATTTAAAGAGGCGGTAAGGATGGGTTAAAAGGGTTAGTGAATTGCGGGTTGGACTAACGCTGCCAAATTGTGAGTAGAAAGCGGGTTAGAAGCAGAGTAACCGTGGCCGCACTTTATTGTATTGACCTGTAAGTTACTGCATATTGCAATAACTTTTTTGCACTTTGAGATAAGTGCTAGCATTGTGGTATTTCCTACATACAACCACTGGGGGGACCATGTTTACTGTGTGTGTGTGTGTGTGAGAGAGAGAGAGTGAGGGAGTGAAGAGAGAGAGACAGAGACTAGCCATAATGCCCTCATACTAGATAGGCATTTATATCCCTATGGGAGGCCCACCTAGTAACTCGAGGTGAGGTTTAGGTATTAGTGTAGGGGTTAGGGGCCACTTTGACATTCAAAGTGAGAGTTTCCTCACTCTAAAGGTCCTCAAATCTTCACAAGAGAGCACTGTGCTGTTCGTACGTCTCATTTTGAATGTCAAAGTGGCCCCTAACCCCTACACTAATACCTAAACCACACCTCGAGTTACTAGGTGGGCCTACCATAGGGATATAAATACCTATCTAGTGTGAGGGCATTATGGCTAGTCTCTGTCTCTCTCTCGCTCTCTCTCTCTCTCTCTCTCTCTCTCTCTCTCTCTCCAGCATTTGAGAACACATCACAAAATGTAATAAAGCCTTAACACAGCTTAATGCTACTGAAAAAGGTGTAGCTAAAATCAGTATTAAAGCCATGCAATAGAGCTTTGCAAAACAGCAAGGGCCAGATTTTCAAAGGGGTACATGCGTAAGATACGCGCGTACCCCCCGAAAACCTGGCCCAAACACCCCCTGCGCGTGCCAAGCCTATGTTGCATAGGCTTCCGGCACGCGCAAAGCCTCGGGACACACGTAAATCCCGGGGCTTTCCTGGGGAGGACGTTTTGGGGGTGGGGGGGGGGGGGTTGCGATCCGCGCGTCATTGGCGGGCGTGTCGAGGGGGCGTGTCGTGTTCAGCACGTCGTCCAGGGGCGGCGCCGTGGGCATGGTTTCGATCCGGGGAGAATTCCGGGGCATGGCCTCGGCCTCCGGTCCAGCCCCCGGACCGGAACATGGAGTGCGGCAGCTGGCCCGGCGCGTGCAAAGTTACGCCTGCTTCGAGCAGGCACAACTTTCATGATAGAGGTGGGGGGTGGGTTTTAGGGCCGTGGGGGTGGGTTAGGTAGAGGAAGGGAGGGGAAGGTGGGGGGAGGGAACAGAGGCAGGCTGCGCGGCTAGGCGCGTGCAGGCGCCGACCCTGGATTTTAATGGAAACGCGCGTATCTATTGAAATACCGCGTACTCTTGTTCGTGCCTGGTGCGTGAACAAAAGTACGCGTGTGCGCAGATTTATAAAATCTGCCCCTAAGCCCACTCCTCCTGTTTTTCTGATTTACATCACACCATACGTTATGGTGCTATTGCATGCGTTAAAGGTGCTTAACACCTTATAGTATTTTCATAAATGATCCTATTAGAGACTTTCCTGAATCATAAAGCACAGATGTAGGTCTGGTCTAGGTTGGTGGCTATGCTTGGACAGTACTGTACAGAATTGTTTATTTTTTTTCTTCTTTATACTTCTTGATTAACCTCCATAGATGGGGTCTTGTGAAATTGTTTCTTAGATTCCCTTAAAGTATTTTCCTTGTATTTTCTTTATTGTAATTTATTTGTCTTATGTTGTTTTTATTTCAAAGTATTTTAATTCAAACTTCAATAAAAATAAAGCTAAAAAAGAAAAAGAACCATATAGAGATATATGGACTTGTTTGGGCTACTTACTGGAGCTGGCGGCATACTCGGAGATAGGGGCTGGATCAATATTTTTCTCTCTTTCTTGTATGTTGGTAGTTTTGGTATTGCTTCTCGAATGTACCTTTATATTTATGTGATGCTTCATGTGCTTCAAAAATAAAAAGTGTAAAAAAATCACTAATGAGCCGATTAGCATGATTCTTTAGCCCTTTTACATTATTTCTGTGCACAGCTTCGCAAAAGCAAAACTACACACAGAAATGGCAAATAGTTAAAATTCACAAGTGTGATTTGCATACACTATTTGCATTTTTCAGTACGTAATTGTATTATGAGAGCATTTGCAGATTAGTATGTCAGCCTCCTAGTCTTGAGACTCATATGAGCAGCACTGCACATCATGGAGGAATATTTATTTCATGAATAAAAGATCTCACTGTTCCACAAATCAAAGCATCATTTTCTACAGTGTGCTTCCTATCATAGTATGATTTGTCTTTTCCAGACCAATAACTATCTAGAGGGGGTTGCGCTAAAGGTGGAATAGGGAAAACGTGAGCATCTTTCTAAGAAACTGTCATCATCATGCAACTGATATCTGACTGAGGCAGTGAGCTACCTGATAGGCCATTGGTAGCTCTTGATTCTCATATACATTACGTTACAGGGCAACTGACTGTACTGGGAGAGTGCTGACATGTGGCATACAGAAATGGGAACAGCCGCAGAAGAAAGTACAGTAGAAGTCCCCCAATTTAGCAGCTGATAGCACTTGCATGAGAGAGGAAGGGAAAGGGCCTAGCCACAAGGGCGGCTCAGCTTGCAAAAAAGAAGCTGATGATTTAATTTGTGCCTGATTTTTGTTTTCTGCTTTATAAATAAACATTTTATATTGTTCTTTTAGATGTTGCTATAGTTGTAGTGAACGTTCCTGGCTGTTTCTACAATTTCTGTGCCATCACTTTTGATCTTCTGAACTACACAAATATATTTTTCAAGTATCACAAGACTTCTAACATTCCAAGTAGCAGTAGCTTTATGCCAGTGTGGGTCTGCTTGTCATCCCACCATACCCCCTGCAAGCTTGATTCTTAATGTTATTAATACTACAATCCCAACAATCGGATTTTGTGTGTTCAGCATCACAACAGTTATACTCAAAGGCACTGGCAAGGCTTGATCACAGGGGAGATAGGATTTTTCCCTTGCTCCTGAGCCACAAATCGACAATAGCAAATCCATGATTCTATGATCTATATCCCTGATAGCCGCATCTAGTAGACTCTTGAAGGAGTAGATTGGCTAAGCAAACATACATAAAGGTCAAGCTGTACATCATCATTGTATATTTACGACTCACTTTTCCAGCCTGAGAGTTCAAAGTGAGATACAATGTAGGATTACTTTTTTATGATTAGTTCATAGTAGATGGCATAAATTAGTACTGTAGGAGCATTAAGTGGTAGTGGGTTAAACAGAGACCCGCTGAGTACGGTGAACTATAAATAGTTCCACCAAGTTAGAACACTGGATGTGGTACAACATAGTAGGTTAAATATAGTACAACTACTGGTTGGAATTAACTGATTAAGTAACATGTAAAATAGGGTTCTAATTTGGCTATTTAACTATGGCATTCCTTAAGGAACTGAGGGGTAGATTGAGTGTGATTGTGTTGGAGGGTTGAGAGATTTCTGTACAGTTGGCAAGGTTTATGTCTATGGTTGGGCAAAACGCTGCTTCAAACAGCAATATTTTCACCACTTTTCTGAAGGAAAATGTTCCAAAGTAAGTCTGATGTGAGAGGTAGAGTTTTACATGGGCTTGGGACCAATCCTCTACTATAAGGAGTTGTTCCCACCTTCTGGATGGCTGTCTAATGCATGATACCATGGACTGTTACCTTGTGTTTGGACTTTGCTGTTCCAGTTTGCAGTCATACCAACATTTCTGTCTTTAGTAACTCTTGTGTTCCTATCTCTGGTAAGCTGCTGTCTTCATGTTTCCAGAACCCTCAGAATTCCCTCCTTAAATTGAGACCTTCTTGAATGTCTGAGGGTTCGATATCAAGGTTGCCTATATCATGGTTTGGATCTCTAATTTTCCCCAGTTCTAGTCCAGGTCTGGCCTGTCTCTAATAACCATGCCTATGTAATCCTTTCTTCAGGGACCTCCAAGAATGCAGGGGAACACTGTTGTCCCCAGGGCCAATTTTACTCACAGCTCTCTGTCTTTTTCCACTCTCAATCCACTCAGTCCTCTACAGGCCCCAGAGTGCCAAGGTTCTTTCTAGTGGGGAGGAGGATTTAACCTTTGGGGCCCTTAGCTCACAGAGGTGGCTACCAACACAGTCTCTTGAGCCCTTAGGGTTTTCTTTTGAACACTTAGGATATCCTTGCTTTAGGGCACCTCTGACTCTTAATGAAGGCTTTGAACATTCTGCTGGGGCATTCAACAAAAAATTTCTCCAATCAAAAATATCTGAATTACAATTCACAACAAAATGCTCCAATTTATCTTCTCATTAAAAAATAAATAGTGCAAAGCTACCTCTTTCCTCATTTCTATCAACTCATCAGTGTCCCTAATGTAGGAAGCAGTAGGCAAAGACTCAACTTTCTAGATGTTAGATGGTGGACTCCCAGTGGGGTCTTGGATCTTCTTATCCATCTCTCTCCTTCTGATGGTATAACTTGGACTTCTGATGGTAGAAATTCACAAAAAAATGTTTTCAAAATCTAAAATCTCTCCTCCTTCTCAGTGGGCAGGAACTGATGGCCAAATAATTCCTCCCAAAAGCAACAGGAAAAAAATTCTCTGCAAAAATATCTTTCTCTTCTTCTCTATTCCACCTCGTACTCTGGCTTCAGAGAAATGAAATACCTTATCCTAACCTTCCACAGGCAGGGCTGACAATCCTCCTGGGGCAGGTTCTCAAAAAGCAAAATTCACGGAAATAAAAACACATTTCTCCCCAAAACTCCTCATGGTCTCACTAAGACAAACCCTTCCAGTCCAGGGGAGTATTGGCCATGGAAGAGTCCCTTCCCCTGGATCAACCTAAAGCCCCAAAATTGGGAACAACCCACACAAATCCTTAATTCAATACTGCCACTCAACAACCAAAACCCAAACCCATCCTTCTCCTCATGCACAGCTTGCTTTTAAGGAGCTGGCTGACCAATTCAGGCAAGCTTCAGTGGAGATGTCTACAAGGGATGGTCTGCAAAATACTCAATCCTAGCCTAGGGCTTATGCTAGGGACAATTTAGCCATCGAAGGACCAAGATGGTCCTTTGCACCCGTTTTCCTATTTCTAATCAAGCCTGCAATCTAGTTTTAGTTACAACCTGTATTTGTCTTTAGTGCTTCAGTGCTTTCAGCTTATTTGTTACCACATAATTCTTTCTGCTGTATGATTTAACTGTTTTTCCTGTGAGTTCTGACTTTGTTATTCTGAATAAAATATGGGGAGCAGGGGTTGACAGATGATGACGTCCTGTAGAACTGTTGAATTATGCTAAGTGAATGGTTGTTCCTTGTTGGATTCTTCTGCTTACCAGGATGATATGCATGCATCCATGCATCCATGAAGAAAAGGATATGGCATATGCATTCAGCTGGAACATAGTATCCTTTTAACCATTCCCATAGCTACAGATGCACCCTTCCATCATAAAGTTGATCCTTCCTGTACTGGAGAAGGGGGTAGCTCATACCAATATGAGAGTGTTGCCTTGATTTGTGTCTATCCAAAAAACATGTAAATAAGAATAAAGTAAATGGTCCATCTCACCACATCTATGAAATGATGAGACAATAAACTATGAGAAACCCATTAGGTACACTTTCTTCAGCCCTTTTCAAGACAGAGCAAGTGAATTATTAGCATTATATAAATATTATGTAACCATAAAATTGATAGAAAGAAGTGTAATAGAATTTCTCTGGTTGATCAAGATGAAAGAAATAGAGAAGGGCTTGCCATGAAAAAAAATATTGTCTCTAGTCCACTATAAACATAACAGCACAAGAAATGCCATACTGGGTCAGACCGAGGGTCCATCAAACCTGTTTGATGGGTAAGACCAATGGTTTTGTTTCCAACAGTGTCAATCCAGATCACAAATTCTTGGCAGGATCCTCTTCTGAAGTCAACTTAAATGATGGGAGCCAGAGGATTAGGCTGGGTTGGGATGACTTGCATGGTCGGCACTGTCTGCATCAAGGAAATCTGTTGTTTGTCCAGTTGCCCTTGCAGGATTTGCTGGTGGGCTCACTGGCCTTGTACGATGCTGTAGGGCAATTTGCATATAATAATTTATATAGCATATGCCCTTTAGGACTTGACTGAGTCTCTCAAAGAATAACACTATTCTGTTTGTGTTAGATAATGGAGATTTTATTACGTTTTTTTAGTACTATCACAATGAATTTATCAACTTCATGATTTTCAGATGTTAAAAAGGATGACATGTTCAGCAATTATCTCAAATAGGAAAATACTCTGTTCTTATAAAGTCAGTAAAATATTAGCGTATCAAATAACCTGAAACTTGCACTTAAGAAGTTAAAGGGATACATATTCAAAAGCCATTTAGATGGATAACGGGAAAGTTACCCATTTAAATGGCTTAGCTGCATATTGAAAAGGCTTATCTGGCTAAATTCTAGCTGGATAACGAATTATCAGGCTAGAATTTAGCTGGGTAAGTCGGGGGTATTCCTTGGAGCAGGAGGTAGGTGTTCCAAAGAGGAGCAGAGTTAGCCAGTTAACTTAGCCGGTTAACTTAACTGGCTAACTCTAGATGCACAATGTCTAAAGAAAGACTAGGGGGCACTCCCTGAAGGTAGCATGTGGCACAATTAAAACTAATCGGAGAAAGTTCTTTTTCACTCAACACACAATTAAACTCTGTGATTTGTTGCCAGAGGATGTGGTTAGTGCAGTTAGTGTAGCTGTGTTTAAAAAAAGGATTGGGTAAGTTCTTGGAAGAGAAGTCCAATACCTGCTATTAATTAAGTTGACTTAGAAAATAGCCACTGCTATTACTAGCAACGGTAACATGGAATAGACTTAGTTTTTGGGTACTTGCCAGGTTCTTATGGCCTGGATTGACCACTGTTGGAAACAGGATGCTGGGCTTGATGGACCCTTGGTCTGACCCAGTATGGCATGTTCTTATGTTCTTATGTTCTTACCACATATCCGGCTAACTGTAACTTATCCGGGTATATTCAGCGGCACAGCTGTGCCATGGAATATCCCAGTGAAGTTATCCGGATACGGGTATCCAGCTAACATCTGCTTAGCGGCTGAATATTTACCCCAAAGATTCTAACTACCCACAGATAGGAATTTAAATACTCAACCTTCCAGTTTGAAGCCTAAGCTTAGGAACTTTCTCAGAGGTGGCTGGGGATGCAGTTATCTGGTCTTATTGCTGCTGAGCATTTGGCTATGTCTCTGCACCTAGTTTAATATTAAGCGTCAAGCCAGCTGTGTGAGGGAAACCAGGATTGTTCAGCCCCAGCAGCAAGAAATGGCAGCATGAGATGTTGGTCTGCTTCAGGTGATATTTGTGGCTCTTCTCTCCTTGCATCTTTCTCTATGTTTTGCCCCCTTATAAAAGGATTAATTTGCATTTTTTAGTTCATTAATGCAAATCAACTAGCTTTAAGACCATCAGTGCAATTGGTCCAGCTCATCCAGGTTTATTTTCAAACAGGCAGGTCATCCCTCAGCAGAGAGACATTGACCATAAGGTTTCTGGCAAACATCTGTTTAATAAGTATCGAGGCTCTGATAGGCAAATTTGTGTGGAAGGGCTATAAAGCCTAGCCTCCCTGGTGCCTAGCCAGGTCTGTTTTTCACAGAAAAAGTGTTTTATTGTCCTTGTTTTTCTGTGTAGAAAATAGTCTTCTTGTTTTCACTCTGTGCTGAAAAAGATGTCAAGTATCCCAAGTGCTTTTGCAAGAAAGACTCCATATTGTCAGCATACACACAGCAGTTAGAAGGTTTTTCCGGGCCTTGTTCCTACAATGCCTTGTAACTACTGTTTCCCTTCTGTGAAGTCTTGGAATAATTGCACCATGCTAGTTTTGACATTTTTGGCAGAAACCAGAACCTCTCTGTACTTCAAAGAAGGCATTTATTTATTTATTTATTTATTTATTTAAAATCTTTTCTATACCATCATTCGGTCAAGCACCATCACAACAGTTTACAGAGAGGCACATATAATTAATGTTCACTTTGGGAAGTGCTATCTTACAGAGTGCCAATATAGTTTCAGTTACATGTTTCAATAATACAAACTATATGCAAGGTGTCATGGAAGTTTCCATATGTATGCTTATTTAAACTATCTAGCATTTAGAGTTAACTTGTGAGAAAAATAATAAAATATGCAATTACGTATCTAGGTGACTTTAAGCTGTGAGTTGATGTTCCGTTGACTGCTATTTCATATTTCTATTCTCCGTTTTCATTGTAAAAAGCTTTTTTTTAAAAAGCCAGGTTTTAAAACTTTTTTTGAATAGTTTTAAATCACTCTGTAATCTAGTTTTGAGCAGCATTGTGTTCCACAAAATTGGACCAGCTAAGGATAGGGCTCTCACTCTAACCTGGGTCAGTCTGGCTGATCTGACTGAAGGGATGGTTAGAAGGGCCTTATTGGCTGATCTAAGATTTCTCTGGGGAACATGTAGGCATAGTGCTGTGTTTAACCAATCTGCTTTTTCTCCATTAGTTAGTTTGTGAATTATGCATAGTGTTTTATATTGAACCCTTTTTTCTATTGGCAGCCAATGAAGTTCTACAAGTGTTTAAGCAATGTGGTCTCTTTTATTTTTACCCGTAAGTACTCTGGTGGCAGAGTTTTATAGGATTTGGAGTGGTCTTATCGTTGAGTACGGTAATCCCAGAAACAGTGTGTTGCAGTAGTCTGTGCTGGCGAATATAAGTGCCTGTAGAACTGTTCTAAAGTGTGTTAGGGTTAGTAAGGGTTTCAGCCTTCTTAGTACCATAAGTTTGGCATAACCTTCTTTAACCTTCAGTGATATGTGTTGCTTAAGGCTGAGTTCCGTGTCGATTATTACATCTAGGTTTCGAGCTTTCTTGGCTAGTTCTACTTTTTTATCATTTTTAAGTCTGATTGGGGTTTGAATCAATTCAATGCTTTTTCACTCTAGGTGTATAAATTCTGTTTTTTTGATGTTGATTACTAGCTCCATTTGGTTAGTAGTTGTTTAATTATATCTAGATACATCATTGCTAGGTTTAATGTTTTTTCAATTGTTTCATCTATGGGTAGAATTAGTTGAATGTCGTCGGCATATATGTAATGTGTGATACCTAGTCCATAAGGTAAACAATAATATGCATGTCCTCCAAAACAACAGTGAACCCTACTACAAATAATCAGAGGTAAATCAATAAATACCATATCATAACTCATACTCAATGAAATCCAATCCTTTATTTTGTGATTATAATGGACCGATGTATCCTATAAATGTAAGCACATTAAAAATAAACACACCTAGATCTCAGTTCATCACACCCATACCACAACACATCATGCTTTACCCTGCCATCATTACAACCACATTATTACACTCTCATTTATAACATAACTTACACTCACATCCCATAAAACCAACAGCTTATTTAACTCTGAAATACCCTGGTCTTAACAACCTTGAAATCACATTCTCACTGATGACTCATATAACAGGTCAATATCATTTTAAACACTGTACACCTTTTCACATATGTATCTCTTGTATCAAATATAATGGATCAATGTCCTTTTGAATAGGTATTCCCCTAATCTCCATCAAGTTCTTAATCTTGCTACCTTGTAAATAATTTGCTGTCAGTTAACTTCCCCTCTTCTCGCTTCCAGCTCCCAGTTATTTATTTCCCTGTTTTATTGTAACTGTCACTCTCCTTATAATGCTCTTGTTCCAGTTGTTTGAGTTCTCTCTTACCTTGCACACTTTGTTAAATGTAAACCGGTTTGATGTGATTCATGTCATGAAAGCCGGTATAGCAAAAATAATTAATAAATAAATAAACAAATAAATAAATAAAAGGACATAGTCCATTATATTTGATACAAGAGATACATATGTGAAAAGGTGTACAGTGTTTAAAATGATATTGACCTGTTATATGAGTCATCAGTGAGAATGTGATTTCAAGGTTGTTAAGACCAGGGAATTTCAGAGTTAAATAAGCTGTTGGTTTTAAGGGATGTGAATGTAAGTTATGTTATAAATGAGAGTGTAAGTTATGTTATAAATGAGAGTGTAATGATGTGGTTGTAATGATGGCAGGGTAAAGCATGATGTGTTGTGGTATGGGTGTGATGAACTGAGATTTAGGTGCGTTTATTTTTAATGTGCTTACATTTATAGGATACATAGGTCCATTATAATCACAAAATAAAGGATTGGATTTCATTGAGTTATGATATGGTATTTATTGATTTACCTCCGATTATTTGTAGTATGATACCTAGTCTAGCCAGGAGGTGACATAGGGGTAGCAGGTAAATGTTAAATAGTGTTGCTGAGAGTGACGATCCCTGGGGTACTCCTGTTTTTAGCTCTATTTTGTCTGATATTGTGTTTTTTAATTGTACTTGGAAGTACCTGTTGTTTAGGTAGGATCTGAACCAGTCAATTGCTTTATTTTGTAGTCCTATTTCTTCAAGCCTTTTTAGTAGTATGATATGGTTTACTGTGTCAAATGCTGCCGACAAGTCTAACAGTACCATGAAGTAGTGTTTACCACTATCAAATCTGTAAGACAATGTACTGCGAAGAAGAAAATATTCTTCTTTTTCTCTAAAAAAAATAAAAAAATAAACACACACTTATCCTGTCCAGTTTCTGACTGTTCCTTCTAACTGGGTAGGATTAGGCCCTTTAGTCCAAAAGATCCAAATAGTGCTGTCAATGCATCCAGGCCTAGAAGCAAAAATGAAAATGAAAGAATGGGTCCCTGTTCCATGCCATGCACTTCTCTACCATAAGTGAAAGCATGGAGTGGTCCTCAATTCAGGAAAGCATGCCAGAAAACAGAAAAGCAGCTGGGCTTTGGATTTCAACAGAAAAACACTTTTATTCTTTCTATTGATAGAAGGCAAAAAGCCTGCTAACCGCAGCAGTGCCTCATCAAAAGTCAGGCATCCAAATATATAGGACACCAGAGCTGCCAAAGGGGAATCATTTTTAAGCAGGAGATTTTCAGCATACGCTTCCTCTGTCACAGCTCCACCCATGCCCCACCCTCTACTGGTTCACTCCAAGTCTGCGCTTTTACACCCATTCCCTCTGCCGCCCCACCCCCACCCCCCACCTTGTAACTCAAGCATACTGTACTGTTGTAGATGTCCTGAAAAGCAGACAGACTGAAGGGGTGGTCTCCCCAAGACTGGGGCTGAAAACCAGTGACCTAGAGAGGATTTCATCTGTATCTTCTCCTCTTCTACCACTCATCCTTTTCCCCCCTTAATCGACTGGGACCCTGGTTCGTGTCACTCTGGCTGTCACGAGAATGCAGGACAAAGGGGACAGGGCTAAGAATGGAGTTAACAAGCAGCAAGAGGTAAATAGGCTTCTACCTCTTCTCCTTGTACTTGTTTTACAGTGCTAAGTCAGTAACATGTAACTGGCAGCTAAATTTTTGCAAGGAAAGTAAGCTGCCTCAGAGGATACTCTCTGTTTGAAGATTTTGTTTTTCTGTCCAGGGCACAGTGTTCTCTAACACAGAGAAGAACAGTTTCAGAGACACCCCTCCCCCTAGAGCAATTCTCTCAGCCCCCCCCCCCCCTCCCATGAGCAACTCATTTAGCAAAGCAATGCCTCAGCTATTCAGGGCTGTTGGCTGCATTGTAGAAACCTTCACCTTCACTCCCCTAACCCTGGTGCTACATAAAAGAGCCTGAACCATGCTTCTCTCTCTGGCACCCCAGCCTCTCTAATGCACTATAGGGAAGTAGGAGAAATAAAAAAGGCAATTCCATTTTCTCGAGGCAACAGAGTCCTTCTGGTACTTGTTCCATGCAGCTGCAAAATGCATGGGCAGAAGGAGGAGGAAATGTGGGTGGGTGGGCTATAGCACTGGGTGGCAGCTTAGCGGGCCCCAGCAGGAGATGACCTGCTAAAGCAGGAGCCTCCTGGAGACTTGGAAGGTATGGGGCTCTGGCATAATCCCTGGGCCTTTTTCCTCCTGTTCTAGTCCTCTTTGCTCCTTCCTGAGTCTGGGCTTTGATTCCTCTCCCCTGGGAAATGCCCTGTGGCCTGAATTCCCACTCTGGGTATTTAAAGTGATCTTGCCGATGCACCTCTTCACATGTAATTTTAGGTGGCCATGTTTCTCCCTGCCCCTCTACCCTTCTTGTGCAAGGTTACTGAGTATTTTGTAGTGCACTTCCTTAAATGCCCGCTATCCTCAGAACAGAATTAGTATTGAATGATGCTTAATAGTTATGGAATGCTGAAATGTGCTATTTTTTTAAGGGAATGATCATCCTTGATGGGCAGTGCTACTCATATGGGAATAAGTGCAAGGCAGAATTTTGCACAGTTTGCTTGTTTGTTTGTTTATTTGTTGTGGGTGAGATGTTTCACATACACACAGAATCTGATGAACTTAGCTACGACAGTGTTTTTTCCAGCAAGCATGAAAGACTTGTTTTTTCCTTTTTCCCCACTGGCATTTATGAATTAGGGTCAGATAGAGCAGGTATTTTTTTGCATATTTAAATGAGGTAATAGGATGATTGAATTGTAGGCTAGTATTTCTGGCCCCCTCCCCTTAGTCTGTGCTGGCATCTTTGTCACAGCATGCCTATTTTGCTTCCTCCATCCAGTTCTTAATGTTGGCGATGTCAGGGGAATAACTCTGCTTATTGGAAAAGGGATAATGAGGGCCATTCATAATATACTGAAGCCGATAAAGAATTGCACAATTCCGAGCGGTGCCCACTCTAAAAGCCCAAGTAAAGGGGTTTTATTCTGTTTTCCAGAGATATGCAAGATCTCCAAGCCACTTTTTTGTTTTGAATAAAGGATATGAATATTTTTATTCACTAAATTTGCCAAGTAATTTTTGGTCGTAAATTAGTCTAAGTTTATGATTTTGAGTAATTTAAGGTGGTAGGGTTTTACCATATTCTGAGTTAGCAAGTGCCATTACCCATATATATATATATATATAAGTCATATCTAGATGCTGCTGAAGGTTATAGTGCAAATTGGTACTCTCTGACCTCCCTTTCACAGTCCATATGTTTCTGGCAGAGATGAAATGAAATTTCTGTGACTGTTTCCCTGTAGGCGAATGGAGGGAAAGGAAAACACTAACAATTCATTATATCAGACTTAAGATGACAACCCAGAACTTACTTAATACCTATAACACACAAACAAATACAGCTCCCCTAAGACACGAATCTAAATACAGAGCACTTTTTGAAATCCATGTTTTGATGTGTTCCATGAAATATAGAATATGATAGCAAATAAGGACACTTTCGAATAATAGAAGGACTGGGGGGCATTCCATGAAGTTAGCAAGTAGCACATTTAAGACTAATCGGAGAAAATTCTTTTTCACTCAACGCACAATAAAGCTCTGGAATTTGTTGCCAGAGGAAGTGGTTAGTGCAGTTAGTGTAGCTGGGGTCAAAAAAGGTTTAGATAAGTTCTTGGAGGAGAAGTCCATTAACTGCTATTAATCAAGTTTACTTAGGGAATAGCCACTGCTATTAATTGCATCGGTAGCATGGGATCTTCTTAGTGTTTGGATAATTGCCAGGTTCTTGTGGCCTGGTTTGGCCTCTGTTGGAAACAGAATGCTGGGCTTGATGGACCCTTGGTCTGACCCAGCATGGCAATTTCTTATGTTTTTATTATGCTTATCTAGTCTTTCCAATTTCATTCTTGGAGCAACGGTTTAGAGCTCAATTGGTTTCTCACTATCCCTTCACTACTTAGCAATAAGAGTTCCTCTAGGGTGCGTGCGCATGTTATAAAATTAGCGGGCTGAACACAAGGGGAGGTAAAATTGTGCAAATTCACATGGGGGCGTATCGCGGGCTTCTCCAGTTCCCTACTCCTACCCTAACCTCCCTTCCCCTTCCCCTCTCCTACCTACCCTTTCTCCTACCTGTGGATGTTTTTCTGTTGTTGCTTACTGCTCCAGCAGAGGAGTAGCAACTTGTGCGTGCCCTGATGCCCTTTCCCAGCACAGCGGCAAATGGCCACTGTACTGGCCGCCTCCAGCCCTGCCCCTTCCCGCCCCCCTCGACCGTCCCTTTAACGGGCCTGGCACCTTGGCACGAAACAGGGGTTACGCACATGACCAGACCCTTTTGAAGATGCGCACAGCGCGCACAAGGCCCAGCCAGGCGCGTAGCCCCCATTTTGTGCATGCAGAGGGTGTTTAAAATCAGGCTTTAAAAACATAATTCTGCACTTTTTACATTAGATATTAACTGAAAAGCACTTAACCACTCCTGGAGCATTTTTAAATCACTTTTCCTTCTGTCTTCTCACTAAGGGGTTCACATTCTGGTACATCTGCAAAAAGTGTCATCCTTTCTTTCTAACCCTTTCATAATATCACTCACAAAGTTATTGAACAGAACCTGCCCCAGGTCAGATCCCCGAGGCACTCCACTAATCACAAAGTGAATTCCCTTTATCACCCTCTATTGACTGTCACTCAACAAGTTTCCAATTCAGTCCACCTCCTTGCGGTATTCCCTCAGGCTGCTTAGTTTATTTATGAACCTTTTGTGTAGAACAGTATCAAAAGCTTTGTTGGAGTCCAAGTGTACTACATTAGTGCATGCCCCTTAATATAGTTCTCTGGTCATGCAATCAAATACATTGGATCTGATTCATTTGATACTATCTCCCTCTAATCAAGGGCTAGTGCAACTATTTATGGCTATATCTCAAGTTGGTCCATTAAACATCTAAGCTTGAAGTACCGTACAGAATCATATGAGTATACTGTAGCCTATGGGTTACTGTCCTCATTCCTCCCCCGTTCTCTTTCTCTTTCTGGGGGAGTGACAGGCTACTGAAAACGAATGCTTATTTACATATATATACTTTCCGAGAAGCCCAGGAAATCACAGCCATTTGTCTTAAAGCTTTATATTGTCATACCTTTCAGATGTACTACTTCGAATAATACAAACATCTTATGCCTCTTAGGTGAGAAACTTGTTATACACCACTAACACAATATATACTTATAATGATTGAAGCTTAGCATGTTATATGTGAACTCAGCATAATACACATCAGGATAACTTTGATTTGCTTAGTGTTATTAATAAACTTTGCTAACTATCCATAACATTTAAGAAATTAACCTTAGGCTCATCACTGCAGCTTGTTTCAGTCATAGAGCAGTGAGCTGGAGTTCCTGAAAAGAGCTTGTGCCATGCTCTCCAGAGTGCTGAAGCTCGTCTGCTGGGCTGAAGGGAGGAGCCAAGGCCATCTACTGCCAGGGTTAATGGAGCATCTTCAAGAGGCATTCACGGAGCGAGATGCCAGTGGCCAGTGGTTGGTGTTCCACCTTCACGGAGCGGAAGGATGGAGGGCTGCCATCTCAAAAAAATAAAAAACAAACAAACAAGCAAACAAAACAGGGGTGGGTAAGGGGCAGGGGTGTGGCCTGCTGGTTGCGGTGGTTGCTACCCCTGATTGAGCAGGATGTTCACTAGGATGGCGCTGCTCTCTGCATTGGTGGAGAGGTGGAAGGGAATTGGGGCCGGAGGGTGCTGGAAGCCAATAGAGACGGGTGGGAGGGAGAAAAAAGGGGGGGAAAAATGGATAAACTGCGTAGCTTGCTGGGCAGACTGGATGGGCCGTTGGTCTTCTTCTGCCGTCACTTCTATATTTCTATGTTTCTATGCTACCTTCCAGAGCCTCTCTCCTCTGCTGTTTTTTAAAAGCCAGGATATACAATTGCAAGAGTTATACACAGTCAAACAGGAGCATGAAAAGGGGACTCTTCTTTACTTTGGACTGCTGGACTCCCCCTCTCTGGTGCGTGATCTCCAGCCACATGCATCTGGTCTTGTGACATCTTGACCAGGGAGCTGACATGGCTGTGCAACATAGTTCATTTGCCTGATAAGCCCACCTTCCAGGATTGGTGGTTCTGATCTCCAGGCAGATTTGAGCTCTGCTGCTGGTCTTGGATCTGTTCTACACACACACATACACGCACACACGCACGCACACACACACACACATACGTGCGTGCGCACACACGCACACGTGCACACACACACATACATACACACACACACACACTCACACACACACACATGCACAAACGCGCACACACAAGCGCACACACACACAAGCGCACACGCACACACGCACACACACACACATGCACGCGCACACACACACACACATCCCTGGCCTGTTTTGTCCTAGGTCAGTTTGTTTATGTAGATAAGTTGTATTCCTTCATAGGGGCCTAGTTAAACAGCATGAGCTGGCAGACCAGATAACTCAGTTTCTGGCCAAAGTTCAACATCTCTGTATTCCTCTCCTGGAACACAGCTCAGCGTCCATATTGCAAAGTCAGAATTCATATTTTGCTGTATACAGAAGTGAAACTTCTGGTGTCTCCATATAGTGCTCCATAAAATATTGTGGTCCATGTCTTGATGACATCAAACCACTCAGTATTTCAGCTCACTGACAAGTGCAATACCGCAAGGTACAAAGAAGAATGCGTGTATATTAGAAATGCCTCCAGAATAAGTAAGTTTAGAATTGGAGAACTTTAATATTCAGGGATTCTTTTTTTAGCCCACAGTTTCCTCCTGTTTCTTTATACTTCCAGCAAAATCAGACCCAGGGGTGGGATCTGGCACCATGGGCCTTCATTCACAACCACCTGGAGAGTTTTCTCCTTTATCCCCGCTATGCTCAACATTCCTAATCTGATTATTACAGTGAAGATCCTGGGTCAGGGGCAATGCACCAGGGCTCTGTCTAGGATCAGGCAATCATGTTCCCTGAATCCAGCCAGCAAGTGTCACTCTTATGCAATGCTCATGACTCTCTCTTCCCAGGGGCTATGAATACAAACTCCACAGCACCCTCAGCTATGGCTGACTTGAAAAGCTGAAGACCCAACTCAGAGATCAAACCAAGAACCTTCCACATGCAGTGGATAACACTGCATGTGGAAGGCACTGCATCAGCTTCAGGGAGTGTTTTGTTTTTTTTTTTTGTTTTCTTTTTAACAAGGAACCCTCAAGCCAGTGTCATCATGGTTCATGCCCATTGTGTGCACACAGTTCATGTGGAACTTGTGTCATAAAAATAAAATAACCTATCTATCCAGCTATGTCTCATTTGAATATCACCCTCAGATTGTCTACAGCAGTATTTCCCAATCCTCTCCTGAAGGCACATCTAGCCAGTTGGGTATTCAGGATTGCCACAATGAATATGCATAAAGTAGGTTTGCATACACTGATTCTCCAAATAACTTTACCTCTATCTGGCTATATTCAGAATATAGTCAACTATGTTTAAAAATAAATAGAGATCAGCAATGGCCCTGATTCCTCACCCACCCATGCAAAATATTGAAAATAATGCCAGGGTCTCTGCGGCCCAATTCCTTCATCCAAGTTTTAAATAAATCTTATTATTCTGCTCCTGATCCCCCCCCCCCTTCCTCTTCAGCAAAAGATTGGGGCACTCCCCTACCACCAAAAGCATGTTATGTATTGCAACAAAGTGAAGATGTCAGCGCTGGTACAGCTGAGAGATACCAATGCACACCTACATATTCACTTCACTCTTTAGGGATTGAACATTGTCCCTGAAAGCTGGCCAATCCTTGATGAGAACCGAAGGAGGACTAATTTGCAACCAGAAAAGCTGACCAATGCCTAAGGAGTGAAGTAAATAAATGAATGTGTAAGCACCAGTACCTCTCAGCAGTACCAGCGCTGACATAGTCATCCTGCAGGAGGAGGTACCAGCTTCTCCTCCTTCTACTGACAAACAGTATATGGATAATGTTAGGGTTTGGAGATGGGGGTGACAGGTTGTTACCTCACTGTGGGGCGTTACCCCACTCTTTTGCTGAACATCTTTTTAAAACAGGGGCAGGGGTATTGGGCCACAGAGGCCCCTAACATTTTTTTTCATTATTTTAGGGGATTGGGCAGGGGCATCAGGGTGTGAATGACCCATAATTGTCTCCAATATTTTGGTGGTGAGGCAGAGGGAAGCGAAATAAGGCCACTATTGGTCTATTCTGTTTTTTTTTTTAATTTACCCACCTATGTTCCGAATACAGCCGGTGGGGTTGCAGTTATCTGGGTGAATCTTACTCAGATAACTTCAGCCGAGTGCATTTAACGGGAGACTTGTTCCATTGAATATTTAGGTAAAGTTATCCGAGTAATTTTACCTGGATAACTTTGTCTCTCGTTGGCCTACGGATATGGGCCTAGTAATTGATTGGCATGATGCATCGGGATACATTTTTTTAATGTAGCCAGTTATTACAGCTCTTTGTTGTAGTACATCATGATGATGCAGCAGAAAGAGATACTGGGGATAATGATAGCAATGCAAGACAGGCAATTCATGCATTAAAACTGAGCAGGGAAGCATTATGAATGCAAATCTACAGTCATTTATCATCAGAAAAAAAACAGATATGCTCCAAGAGTGTAGAAATATTTACCTGAGATTTTAGCTTTTTTATATAAATATAAAGTCTTATACTTGTAAAAGCAAAGGAATCTACTGAATTGACAGTTTTAAACAGATTATAATACTTATAATTTCCATTCTAAATGCCACCTACGTAGATACCAGACCTGATCGGCACAGTGTACAACATAATATTGCTTTAAGAGAGAATATTCCTTTCATGAAATCAAAATTTATCTCTTTCCCTACTCATTTTTTGTTTCATTTTTCAAAAAGCAGAGCCATAACTTGTAGGAGTGAGCCATAGCTAGAAGACCCAACTCTATAGGTTTCTATGAAGGGTAAATGTCTTCAGTTTTTCAGGTTTCAGTTGGACAGCAGCACTTAATTGGGATTCACTGGCTGCTTGGCTCCTCAACATGCATATTTGCCAAACATATTACAGTAGACTAAGAAACTGTATTGTTCTCTAATATATGAGGTTTTCTAACATTCTTTAAAAATATCTTAAATTGGGAAGGGAACCATCTCAGTAAACAAGATATGATTGGAAGGCTAAAGAGTGCATTTGTTGCTACATGAGGGGGATATTTATTTTTCATATTTTGATTTATATGTCACTCTCCTACAAAAAAAGAACAAGGACAGCTTATAGTAACTTATAGATAAAATACAATAATATAACAATTATAATAAGAATTATTGTGTTGTGAACGAGGGTGTTTAGTGTGCCCTTGGGCCTCAGCCCGGGCCCAGACATTCAGGGCCGGACCGAGGGTTGATGGTGGCTCCACATGGCTGACGGACTGACCCTCTGCCAGGCCTGCAAGCTCACTGAGCCAACAACATGTGATGTTGGTAGGGGAACAGTCCTCCGACTGTTCCGAGCCCTTTCGGACCTGCCGCTTGATCGACATTGGAGCAGCAGGCCTGGCCTGAGGTTGAGGGCAGACGGAGGCCTTGACACGTAGACGGGACTATGACTGATGCGATGGCATCTCGGACAAGACTGGGCTGATGCGACGGCATCACAAGCATGACGAGGAACTTGTTCCAAACAAGACGAAACATAAGGCAGGAGGACATTGGCACTGTCTCTCAGGGCGCCCTACACAGCCCACCTTCACAGGCGGACCCAATGGGCTGGTCACGGACCACCCTGTCCCACTACTGAGAACGGGACGAGCGCAGGGCAGACCCAGGCAAGGAGGAACTCCAATGACGAAGCCAGTGTCATCTGAAGCTTCCCCTAAGGCTGGCAGGAACAGATGCTCCAGGGCGCAGGGACGGATCCCACCTGTTGGCCACTCCTAGCCCAACAGGTCAGAAGGACCGGAGCTCATGACGAAGACGCAGGGAAGAACATCCTGGCAGGCAGACACAATAGGATGAGGAAGGTCATGGCAGAACATCAGGACATGGTCAGGGACCTCAGGCAAAACATCAAGACACAAAGACGTAGTATAAAAGCAGACGAGATGAGGAGTTCCACTAGGAACAGAAGACCTTACAAGGCTCTGGCAGGCCAGAGCCTCCAGAGGGAAGTCACGATGATGCAAGGCAAAGACAGACTGAAGTTGAAGTCCTTTTATAGGGCTGCAGACCAGCAACTCCCTGGGAGGAGTTTGGCAGGCCCACACCTAGCTGGCCCTATAACTACGGAGAAGTGCTATGGGCCGGCCCCTAGGGAAGGGCGTGGCACAAACCAGGAAGTCCATGCAAGCACAAGCAGCCTCATCCAGGCCCCACAGACATCGAGGCCTCCCAGGCCTGGAGCAAATCCTGGACAGTTCGCAGGCGAGACCCTGGCTTGGAGCAGCCTCCAGGAAGAGGTAAGGAGCCTCCTGTAGCACCACTACAGGAGGGTTCATAACATATTGTTCTTTTAAGGGTTAGCCTTCTTGGTAGTTGACCCTATTATCAGATAACAGAATTGTTCATGACTCAAATTAGTTATCTAGCATGAAGGCATGCTTAATTTATTCATGTTTTAAATAATATTCTGACTATAATGACCATTACCAAATGAACTATGACTTTTAGGAAATTAAATTTTAAATGTAACTATTCATGGTTTCTCAAATAGCTTTTCCATACTTTGTTTCAGCCTTAAAACGTCATCAGAGTTTTTCTAACATAGCCAGTGAAATATGCAATATTTCCTTTCTTAAATTCTGAAATAATGAAATCCAAAAATGTGAACATGAAGATGTAGGTTTATAAAATATCATTGTCACCTCATTTAGATTTTGAAGCAATAAAAATGCCATGGTGATGCTAAAGATATAACAAGTTGCACCTCGACACACTCATATATACACGTATTAATATTCAGTGCTTAGTAACAGGTGAAATGTACATCATTAAAAATATGCTTCTTTAGAGTGAAAACTACTTTCTCTGGCACTATTACAGAGATATCTGATGAAGGGGCCAAAATCACCACAAAAGCTAATATAAAATAGCATGCATGGACTGTAAGAAAACTTTATTTTATTCCTATCTCCAAAGTCCATAAAATCACAAAATGTATTATTGAACATTTCTACCAGCCAATCAGCTGTGAGATCCAGTGACTATAATCTGAAATTAGGGTCATTCTCGGGCTCATAACTGAAGTGGTGTTTAAGAAAAACAAATGAAAAACTAATCCTATATTTTTTATGTCTAGTTTCTAAAATGATATTCTCCCTTAATGGCAGATTTTAGCTTACCTTCTGTTACAATGCACTTTTCTACACTTCAGGACATCTGATTGCAATTGTAGACGACTGTGTAGTGGTAAATCCTCCTACTACAGGGAATATCTCTCAGTTAAAATTCTAGAAACTTTGTTATTGAACAGCTGTATGGCACTTTATCAACAGTGTTTTTTCTATGCTGAGCAATTGCAAAGATGTATAGGGTAAGCCATAGTGACTTATGTCACATATTTCTAGTGGTAGTTGTTACATTAGGATGGGGAAAGGAAATGCCATGGTGATGGGCTAAATTAGCACATCACGAAGAGCTACACATACTAGTTCTTCTCAGAGGGAACATAGAGAATTGCAGTAATTTATGCTACAATGACATTTTGCTTTTTTTTTTTTTGCTCAGCTTCAAGCTGCACTTTAGATCCATATTCACAGGAAGGATAACTTTCAAAGAACTCCATGATCTCTATTTATGCGCATATATGGTCAAGCAGAGATCTACTTGTTGTGTTCTTGGACCCTTGGGCTGAGGTGGGATTGGTGCAAGCTGCAGGGAAGAGCCCTGCAGGTTCCCCCATCAGCAGGCAGACCGGACAAAACACTGACCCAGCTGGAGCTTTGCCAATACCAGTCCTTATTCCCCTCGGGTTGAGCCTTTGGGTGTCTGTGCTGGCAGGACTTTGGTGGGGGGTCTCTGCTCTGCGCAGCAGAGGAGATCCTTGGATAGCAGGTTCTTAGGTAGATGGCAATCAGGCATGTTGAGAAGCAGGCTGAGGTCATGGCAGGCAGCGTTCAAGCATTTCAAGTAGCAGGCAGAGGTCAAGCCAGGTATCTATCCAAAGGGAAGAAGGGATGGATAGCTGGGGAGGTCAGGTGGAGAAGCACAGAAGGTAAAGAATACTGAGGATAGGGCTGAAGTGAAGACAATGGCAGGAGCTGAAGGCAAGCTAGGCTGAAGACAAGACTCTGTAGCAATACACTCTACACAAAGTAGTGGGTCCTGTTGCTGAGGCATATTGCAGCTGGGAAGCTACCTTTTATAGGATAGCCTCAATGATGTCATCTCTAGGGGCTGCTGGGGCTTTCCCACTGCACTCCCTTTAAATGTGGCAGCGTGGCACATGCATGCACACCTAGGTGGAGGAATGGAACACTGGAATTGATGGCATCCTGCCACATGAAGGCCCAATGGTTCCTCGTGGCATCTGCAAGCAGTGTCCCGAAACATGAAAAGGCAATGGTGCTTCGTGGCCTCAGCAGACAGCTTGGGGCTGGAGATAAGGATGGCGGTTCGCAGAGTTAGCTCATGGACCACTGGACACAACACTACTACAGCAGAGGTTGCCAACCCCAATCCTTGAGAGCCACAAACAAGCCTGGTTTTAAGGATATCCACAATGAATATGCAAGAGATAGATTTGGATGCATTGCCTCTATGGTAAGCATATCTATTTCATGCATATTCATTGCAGATAACCTGAAAACCTGGTCTGTTCCTGACTCTCAAGGCCCAGAGATGGTTACCCCTGTACTACAAAATTTTATAAATGCATGTATCTAGTAGAGCAGATTATAAAATACTCATATGTCTACCCCACCCAACATATGCACGTATGTACATAAGAACATAAGAAATTGCCATGCTGGGTCAGACCAAGGGTCCATCAAACCCAGCATCCTGTTTCCAACAGAGGCCAAACCAGGCCACAAGAACATGGCAATTACCCCAAAATTAAGAAGATCCCATGCTACTGATGCAATTAATAGCAGTGGCTATTCCCTAAGTAAACTTGATTAATAACAGTTAATGGACTTCTCCTCCAAGAACTTATTCAAACCTTTTTTGAACCCAGCTACACTAACTGCACTAACCACATCCTCTGGCAACAAATTCCAGAGCTTTATTGTGCATTGAGTGAAAAAGAATTTTCTCCGATTAGTCTTAAATGTGCTACTTGCTAACTTCATGGAATGCCCCCTAGTCCTTCTATTATTTGAAAGTGTAAATAACTGATTCACATCTACTCGTTCAAGACCTCTCATGATCTTAAAGACCTCTATCATATCTCCCCTCAGCCGTCTCTTCTCCAAGATGAAAAGCCCTAACCTCTTCAGCCTTTCCTCATAGGGGAGCTGTTCCATCCCCTTTATCATTTTGGTTGCCCTTCTCTGCACCTTCTCCATCACCACTATATCTTTTTTGAGATGCAGCGACCAGAATTGTACACATTGGTCCTGAGTCCATCTGGCTACATGCTAGGAAATATGTTTGGTTATGTGTAAATACCTGGAATGCATTGAAAGCATGTACTTTTCGTACCTATTTTATAAATATATATGCATATATTTTACACATGAAAAAATATAACTTGCTTCTGTAAAACCCTGATTTATAGGCAGAAGTAGGCATACTTTAAAACATGCATGCAATCACCAATTTGTCAATACCACCACCAGTTCATCCAGTACTTCTCTGGGTCATCCAGACCCATCTAGTCCTTTATCGTATTTCCTTCCACTTCACCGACGTGACACCCAACTAATAGCTGACAACCGATGAGTCTATATCAATTGCGCTAGATGCAGTAATTAGCATGTGAAAATTAAGAGAATAAGTTGCCTAATGTATTTACATCAGTCTCTTAGAAAATAGCAATTTACATGTATACCTCTTAGCTCCCACCCCAGAAGACCCCTAAACCACCCCTTTTTTGCACAGGTAAATATGCGTGCAAAACCAGAAATATGCACATATCTTTGATCTTTATAAAATAGCTTGTGTGTGAGTACAAGCGGCTTATGCACATATATATGCTAGCTTTACTCAAGTAACTTCTTTGAAAATTCACCCCTAATGGGTTTTATCCCATTCTGTGTCTACGCAAAATACCATAGTGATTCAGACTCATAGAGATCAATATTCAGATGGTGTGTCTGGATAAGTATGAGATTTAGCCAGGCAACCATGCATTTTAAATTTACCCGCTCTCTGAAAGTCTCTGTCTTATCCAGCTAACTGTTTAGCCAGATCAAAGTTAGCTGGATTAGTTGGAGGTGTTCTAGGGTAGAGATATGCTAGTTGGATAAGTTATCCAGTTAACTCTGGTCATGCTAGAGATAAAGGCCTAAAATTAACTGGATAAGACTATCCAGCTTCCCAGGACTTTATCCAGCTTTGTTCAGCAGAGTGCCTAATCAGCAGCACTCCACTGAGCATCTGTGACAATTTAGCTGGATAGATTTTCTCCTTTCAATGCTGCTGAATGTTGAACTCTTAGGGGTAGATTTTTAAACAAGTGCATGTGCCATCCATGTGTGCGCACTACCTAGCACGCGCGCATGGACGCGCCGATTTTATAACATGCGCGTGCCGGCACGTACATGTTAAAAATCTGGGTGCCGTGCGCACATGCGTGCCGGATTTTATAATCTGCGCGCGCATGTGCAGGCGGCGGGCGCACGGGGTGGAGGACTTAGGCATTTCCCACGCGGTAACACATCCCGGCCTTCCCCAGTTTCCTCCCAGTCTGCTCCCAGTTTCCTACCCCCCATCTTACCTTTCCTATCCTTACCCTCTCCTCCCCACCCCCTAAACCCAAGTTTTTTGGGGGAAGGGGGTTTACCTTTTTTCAGCAACTTACTTCAGCTCCCGAGCTGAAGTAAGTTGTGCATGCCAGGAGCCGGCCGGTGTGCGAGGCTCCGGGACAGCGAACAATGGCGCTGTCCCAGCCCACCCCACCCAGAACACGCCCCCCAGTCCTCCCCTTCCAAGAGGCCCAGCACTTGAACGTGTGCCAGTCTTTATATGCATGGCCGGGCCTCTTGGAAAATTTGCCCGGCACGCATAAGGCCTGGCCACACTCGTAAAGGCCAGAATTTACACACGATGAGCATTTCAAATCTTCCCTTTAGTGTCTCTACTAATCTTTCCTCTTGTGCCTGATTTAACAGCAACTCAACTGAGGCTCTCAGACTACCCACAATCTATTTCATTTTTTCTCAGTTAAGGATAAAAATGAACAAAATTTATGAAAGACATAAAAGAGATTCTAAAAATGTAAATGTTTATACTTTGTCTATATTTGTATATATTTACACTTTGGTAACAATTCCTAAAGAAAAAGCAAACCTCAAAATATGACTCTACCGCCCACATAGCTTGGCCTGTAGCACTCAATCCCTACTGGAACTGCTGAACGACGTCCCTTCCTCTACACTTCACAGCCTTTTCTCTCCCTCCTTGCAGATCCTGACAAGCTCTTAAGAACATAAGAACATAAGAAATTGCCATGCTGGGTCAGACCAAAGGTCCATCAAGCCCAGCATCCTGTTTCCAACAGAGGCCAAAACTGGCCATAAGAACCTGGCAATTACCCAAACATTAAGCCTATTCCATGCTACTGTTGCTAGTAATAGCAGTGGCTATTTTCTAAGTCAACTTAATTAATAGCAGGTAATGGACTTCTCCTCCAAGAACTTATCCAATCCTTTTCTGAACTCAGCTACACTAACTGCACTAACCACAACCTCTGGCAACAAATTCCAGAGCTTTATTGTGCGATTAGTCTCCGATTAGTCTTCCCTCCCCCCTCCTTCCTCCTCCACTATAGGTAATTACCCATATCTCCAGTGATGCTGCTGAGATCGGCGCTCTCCATTCTACCCCCTACTGATGTATGTCAGTTCTGCCCCTTCGACCTTCTAAGGCCCTTCTCTCTCTCTCTCTCTCTCCTGTCACCCCTCTCAGCGGTGTCAGTAAATGTTGTGTAAAATAGGGCTATAGTTGGCAAGGTCAGCAATACAAAGTAAGAGGATTTGGTGGCCTCAGCGGGGAGCATTTACGTTGAAGAGAGGTAGATATGGGAAGGATGGCATTGAAAGCCATGGGAAGATATCAGAGTACCAAGGGAATGAGTAGAGAGGGAATGAGCCCAGGACAGAGTCCCAAGGGAGACTGAATGATAGCGGAATAAAGGTAGAGGAGGATCCACCAGAGGACACAATAAAATTGCGATGGGACAGGTATGCCAAGAACCAAGACAGAACAGAGTCCTGAAATCCAACTGAGGACAGAGTATCAAGGAGTATGTCAAAACCAGCAAATAGTTCAAGGAGGAATGTGCCGAAAATCGGGCTTTTTTCGGGGGGAAGGCTGCATTTTTATTTTTTTGCCTTTTTTTCAGTTTGCTTTCATTTTAGTTCACACAAATAGTGTTTTGCACACTAATCAAATTTAACATGCACTAAAAAATATTTAGGGTGAATTTTAAAAGCCCAGTGAGTGCCAAAATTAGGAGATGTGCGAAGAAGTCAGGCTCACGCGCATAAATGCTGCGACATGCACATCTCAAAAGTTTGTAAAATGGGCGGGGCTGAGCATGGTCTGGGAGGGATGTGGGCATTTCGGGGCCTCTAGAAGGTCCCCTGCCATGAAACTTTACTTCTGCTATGGATGATGTTATGAAATAAAAGGATCGAGCCATTTCTGAGGGGTTTAAAGGGTCTGGGGTAACTGGAGGTGGTGTACAGCAACCTAGCTATTAACTGGGCAAACTGGTGGATGAACTGATAAACTGGGAATGGTGTGAGTGTTACACTCGGTGGTGGACCCTTGTCCTGGGGCAAGGATGGAATGGCTCCTGAAAGGGAACAGGAGGTAACTGGCCCCAGGGGGCAGAGCACTGAAGGAGACAGAGGCTAGGTAGAGCTTCACCACTGGAAGCCGGAGGTCCCCCCGGGAGGAGCCCGTAGGGACCCGGGCCACTTTGACTTAGGTGGGCCTTGCAGGGTCTCCTGGGAGAGTGGAAGTCCGGCGTGCCCACAGACACAGGGGGAACGCGGTCGGTTCGAGACCAGGGTCAGATGGAGAAAAAAGGACCAGAATAGCGTAGGCAATGACAAGGCTAGGAACAGGGCCAGAATCAGAAAACGTGGCCGGGCAGGCAGAGGTCCAGATCCAGGAGTCAGTCCGAGGAGTGATCAACAAAGTAGAGGTCAGGTTCCAGAGGTCAGACGAAGTCAAAGGCAAGCCGAGCTCAGAAGGCAGGCAGCAGGCAGACGAGTCTAGGATCAGGCTGAGGTCAGATACAGGAACCAAAAGAGCACCTACGGAAAAAGAGAGCAGACAAACCTTGTTGCAAAGGCAAGCTCTGATTGCCAGAGCTTGCCTTAAATAGGCCTGTCATGATGATGTCATCCAAGGGAGCCGGCAGCCCTCGAGTGCCGCGGCCCTTTAAAAATGAGAGGAATGTGCGCGCATGCGCCTGGGAAACCCCGGGCAGGAGGAGATCTCGGCGGCGGCATCTTCGCCGCAAGGAAGGCCCGTGAGGAGGGTGACGGCGGCTCTCCCATGCCGCAGAGAACCCCGGACACCGGCGGGACCGCGGGGGAGAGGGAGTGCTGGCCGCGCTCCCTTTGCGCCACGGCGGTGGAAGGTAAGGGGGGCCAAGTTGCGGGCCTGGCGCAGCCAAGGCTCGCAACAGTGAGTGCACGCCCCTTTTAAAACCCTTTGGCTTTCACGGTAGAAGCAGGATTTGTGTGCCCATGCGCGCACCCTCTTAACATTTGGTTCACAGGCGCACGTAACCGGGTTATTTTATAACATGTGCGCATATACGTATGCAAGTTTTAAAATAGCCGCGCCCCTGGGCACGGGCCAACGCACATGCGCCAATGTGTGCAGTGCATCGGTCCCTGTGTGCACTAAAAAACAAAAAAAACCATTCCTAGTATCAAGGAAAGGTCCTTGACTTTGCCACGAATAGGACCCAAAGAACTTTGTCAGGGGCCGTTTCTGTGGACTGTAGTAGCCAAAAGCCAGATTGGAGTGAATCAAGAATAGCTTTAGATGAAAAAAAAACTCCTTAAGACAATGAAGGTGAACGGCAGGCTCAAGTAGTTTTGATGCAAAAGGGAAGAGGACGATGGGGGTAATAGTTAACAGGGCAGAGAGGATCTTGTGAGGGCTTTATGAAGAGTGGTATCATCACAGCATTTCTGAAGGCAGAGGGAACAGTTGCGGTGGAAAATGAAAGACTGAAGAGGATAACTGCAAAAGAGCTAAATCTTGAGGAGCTGGATGGGAATGGGTTCAGAGGAACAAGTAGTGAGTTTGGAGGGGGAGAGAAGATGGGCAGTTTCCTCCCCTATAATTTCGGAGAAGGAACAGAGGGTGCCAGGGCCCAAAGGAAAGGGAGAGAAATGATGTGTGGGAGGTTGAGGTAACCTGGTAAAAAAAAAAAAAAAAAAAAAGATTAATTTTGTGAGCCTTGTCACAGAAGTCACTATAGTCTGGGCAAAGAGAGAAGGGGAGGGGAGCAGGATGCAGTCTGAGAAGGAAGGTGAGCGTGGCAAAGAGATGGCAAGGATTGGAGGTCAGGGAATGTGTCAGATGGCTATAATGTTTATTATTATTAGGAGTAGGATAGTGAGTGCAATGGCTGGAATATGCAATGTATGAAGGCAGCATAGACACGGGATTTTAGCAAGAGACCCTCTGCAGAATGGGCACGGGAATGTGGGAAGCAGATTCGGCTGCTGCACAAAAAGATTCCACGGATCTTCTGGAATGGCAAGAATCTAATATTCCCAAGCAGAAAATACAAAACTTCCATCAGAATTCATCTGGCTTGAGTTTAACCTCAAATTATTCACACATTACTAGCATACATATATCAGATTTATGCCAGAGCTATTTCCAAACAGAATGTAAAGCCCTTTTGTCATGCCACACAACACTGTTAAAAGCCGAAGCGGGAGTTGAAATATTGCTGGTCGAAGACTTCAGGAAAAACTAATCAAATCCTTTACACTAGTAGGAAACAAGTTATGGGCCAAAACTGTTTTATATGTTTTCTACTAAAATATAGCATAACATTTTAACGCAAGTAATTTCCCATGGTATTTCCTGAACTGTGGTACATGAGCACTGCAGTTTACTAACCCTGCATGCATGCTGGCAGAATGGGTTGCTGCAGCCAGAACATTATTTATATTCCCAGCCATGGCAATATGCAATCATTACCCAGGGCCACAACTGAATTCCTTCCTCTCCTCTCAGCACAAATCAACCCCTCAATACTCCCTCCCCATAGTATAACTCCCTTCCCCCAATAGAGGCTGGGTCAGTAGCTCCACCCCCTAGGGCAAACCCGACCCCCCCCCCCCTCCCCGAATGCAGCAAGAAAGCACACCCATAACTCCGCAGGTCCCCTTCTTCCCCCTCCCCTGCTTATCCCAAGACAGCCTGAGGGTTTTCCGGTCGGGAATGATGCTCAATCACGCTTTCCCCACCAGCTCTGAAATTCTTAACATGATAGCTGACCCATGGCTCCCTTTTGCCCCACATCTGAGAGACAAAGAGGGGCAGTGGGTAAACTGATGCCATTTTGAATTTTGGTGCCAGCAGCAGGGCAGGAAGGTTTCTGCATCGCTCCTGCTTGGAAAATCCTTGGGTTGTCCGGAGGTGTTTTTGCCGGATTTCTTTTAGTCTTTGATTCCAGTTGAGCAGCTGGGTAGAGGTGCTCCAGTCTGAGTTAGGTCTTCTTCTAATTTCTGTTTGTCGATCATTTTGGATTGTTTTATGGATCTATCTTTCAAGGCTGGTGCAAGAGTATTTGGCAGCCCCAGATGTATTTGGCACGGTGCTTCCTCCTCTTGGCTGCGGTAGCTCCAGCATTGCATCCCCTTCGGGCCTTTTGCCACCTTCTAAATTTTGTCACGCCAAGTGACTGCCTAATTTGCCATGTGGGAGCACCGGCCCTGATCTTTCTGGCTCACCATGACTGTATGGTCTGTATGGGATATAAATTTTAATAAATATGAAATCAATATATATGTAAATGGGGGAGGGGTGTTGGCAACAGGAGGTGGGGTTGGGAGAAAGGGAGATCTTTAGGGGAATTATACTGGTGAGGGCTGTAGGTGGAGTCTCTCTAGAAAGGTCGTAGGGGTGACTGATGTGTGCCAGGAGGTCCAGGGAAAAGTTGAACTTGAGAATGTTGATTGACTTATAACGAGTCGCCTACAGAGTGACAATTGTTTAAATCAAATGCCATTATAGATAGGTATAGCAGATAGGGCCTTCTAATTACTATGCTACATTACTAACCTTTTCAAAGGGCGAAAGGATAAGTATAAAGAGAGACCCAGCAAATAGGAGGTTTTTGTGAAGTTGTTCTATTTCACACAGCTCCTGTCTACTCAGTTAGGTAGTTAAAAAATCCCTTATTTAGATTATGCCATTCAGTCACCCAGTAAAAAAGAATTATGATTTAAATTGATTCTTTCAGGAAGTAATGTTGTTATTAAACAAAGGCTTCCAACGCTCAAATTCTGTCAATTCCTGAATCCGGAGCTCTCATTTCATTACAGCTATTTGTTTTCAATGGGTGAAAGCTTTCTAACACGCATAGCACAAAAAAAGAAACCCTCAGTGCTCACTTCAGACATTGCATGGTGTGGCATTTTAGAGTTTAATTAAAATATCTCATTCTACCAGCAACTCAAAAATGAACTGAATAAAAACCATATGAGGTACCAGCTTCATTTTCCCCTTGTAAACTTCTTTTTATTGAAAGTTTGACAGATAAATGGATTTTGTTCCGACATAAAATGTTTAAAAGATGAGAACTAAGTAATTGTAACATATAGAGTACAGTATAAGGGCTGGGCTGCCTTCAATTGTTTTACCATCCTTAGAAGGTAACTTTGGTACCGGCACGTGGGCTCTCATATACGTGCGCTCATGGTATAAATTAGGCTGTACGTGCATACATGTGCACACAATTTTATATGGACATGTGCATGTGCACGGAAATGCCACCTCTACCGCATAAGTGCGGTGGGGGGTGGGAGGATTTTAGCAGACACGCATGCTAACACAATTACCAGTTTCCCCAGTTCGTTCCCAGTTCACCCAAGTAAGGGATAGGACTTCCTAACACCCCCTAGTTAAATAGCCTCCCTTTCACCCTGTTAGCACCAACCTTTAAAGCCCCCGCTGACTTACCAAGATTTTTTTTATTACTTTCATGTCATCCATGTCAGTAGTAAAGTGACACAGTGGGGCCCCCGGCACGTACTTGCGCGCATAGATACTTATGTGCATATTTCATGCTAAAGTCCCAGAATGCCCATGTCCCATTCCTTGTTTGCTCCTTCTTATTTGTGAACATAGTGGGAGATATGGGCCAGATCTTAAAAGATACGCACGGGCGTAGATTTGTTCGTGTAACCCGCCGCGAACAAATCTACGCCCGATTTTATAACATGTGTGCACTGCCGCACGCATGTTATAAAATCCAGGGTCAGCGTGCGCAAGGGGGTGCACACTTGTGCACCTTGCGCGCGCTGAGCCCTAAGGGAGCCCTGATGGCTTTCCCAGTTCCCTCCGAGGCCGCTCTGAAATCAGAGCGGCCTCGGAGGGAGCTTTCCTTCCATCATCCCCCACCTTCCCCTCCCTTCCCCTACCTAACCTGCCCCCCAGCCCTACCTAAACCCCATCCTGACCTTTGTTGCAGAAGTTATGCCTGCCTCTGGGCAGGCGTAACTTCTGCACGCCAGCCGGCTGCCGGCGTGCCATTCCCCGGCACGGCCGCAATGAAGGAGGCCTCGGCCCCATCCCCGGACTGCCCCTGGACCCCTGCCACGCCCATGGACCCGCCCCCTTCCCGCCCCTTTTCAAAGTCCCGGGACATACGCGCATCCCGGGGCTTGCGTGCACCGCTGAGCCTATGCAAGATAGGCTCGGCGCGTGCAGGGGCAGCTTGGGGCAGCTTTTCGGGGGTTTACGCGTGTAACCCTTTGAAAATCTGCCCCTATGTGCGCACATGGTCGACTTTTAAATGCACTCGGGGGTGCATCGGCTGGACGCATGGAATGGAAGTTAATGACAGTATGAACAGATAGGCTTTTTTTTTTTTTTTTTTTTTGCAAAAATAGAAAGCTATTAACAATTCAGTTGGCTAAACATCCCTCTTGGCTTTAGAATGCAATATCATTTGACATTTCTAGCTACTAAGCCAATTAGTGAACAGACGTTTTATTATTATTTGTATTACTGTTGCATTTCTCATGGCACAAATATCCAACGTTTCTTCTGCAAAATGTGTTTTTTCTTTTCCTTACAGCACTGTTTGCTCTGCACAGAAGGCAGGATTTTATAAAGTCTAACATTAATCTTAAAAAAAACAAAACAAAAACAAAGAGAACAGCTAATTTAGGTACCTACTTACTAAGTGCATTAATGTGGTCATGTGTCCTAAACACTAAATTCAGCATTTAATGCAACTTAAAATCACTTTAATGTATGTTATTAGCAATATAATAAAAACTGAGTGCAACACAACTAAAATATTAATGAGTTGCATCTTATAAAAATACATGCAAAGCAGCTCATTAGAATTGAAAACATGGAGGATAACTTTCAAACAAATGTATGCGGTTGCATATATGCATGTGAGCAGATCTAGTACTTTATAACCTGTGCATTTGATATACTCACATTTTATAAAATACGTGCTCTCTCTTCCCTACCATATACACACATATGTAGTCTTACGCATGCATACATGCAATGCATTAAAAGAACACATATCTTTGCATTGAATGTGTGTACATTTCCTACCTATTTTAAAAATATAGGCGCATATACTTTTCGCTCAAAAATAAAGTTACTACTCACGTAAATCAGTGCATTTTATAACATGCATGGCTCAAGGAAATTACCAGTTTTACCAATTAGTCCACCAGTTCGCCAGTCATTCTCCAACTCATTGAGTTCCTCCTGGTTCTTTAGCCCAAACTGCCCCCCAGTTCACCCAGACCTCCCACCCAGTCAGTACCACACAGTAAACATGTTTACAATCACTTATGCCAATAAGTAGCCAGCATTATATTATGCAGGTATGCTGGCAAATCTACATGCATAAGTGTCTTTTTTAAAAATAGCAACTTATATATGCAAACGTTGGCCCTGACCCCGGACCACCCCTTGTTTATATGTGTATGTGTGCACATGAAAGAGAAAATATGAGCATATTTTCGACTTTTATAAAATACAGAATACGTGAGTAAAGGCTAATTATGTGTGTAACGTTTTGAAAATTCACCCTTTAATATGGATTGCAATGAACCCTGTGACCTGCGATTAGCCTAAGATAGTTAATTTTATCTCTAGAGGTATAGTTCATTTTCTCCTGAGAGCATCAGCAGGTTTAAATGCCTGTCAGGTTTGACCCTTGGGTCAAACCTGGCATCTTTCAACCTTTGAAAAGGCTAGTAATATAGCATAGTAATTCTACAGTGTTGTGAATTAGAAATCCCTATCTGATATAACTATCTGTAATGGCATTTGATTTAAGTAATTATCAATCTGTAGGTGACTCATTACAATGGCACAAAATACTGAGGCACTTAGGCTTGGATTTTCTAAGTTCACAGAACTTACAAAAATCCGGCGGTAATGGGGGGTGGGAGGGCGAAACAGGGGCTGGGCCTGTGAAAGGCGGCATTGACAGCACCACCGCGGTGCTGTCGCTGCCGGCTTTCGCAAACCAATAGCGCCACCATGAAAGGTGGCGCTATTGGCCGTGTTAATGACGGCGATAAGGCTCCTTACCTTTTCGCCATCAACGATGTCTTCATGGCGTCTGCCCCGGTGCTGCCCCGACTCCTCCCCTTCCGGTGCGGATGCCGCCCAGGACCCGCCCCGATCTAGGTATCGCACGCGATACCTTTGGAAAATGACCCCCTTAGTGCAGCTGATTCTAGAATGATGGTTGCTTAAGTCAATCAACATTCTCAAATTAAACTTTCCCCTTGATCCCCTGACACAAATCAATCACCCAACACAAAGACATCCCCCTACCTTCCAGAGAGAATTCCCCTACACCCCTCCATTAACATAATTCCCTATTGTAATGACATTCTCACTGAATAACCTAGAACAAGTCACATATCCTTCATCTAAACCTTACGCTCTTAAAGGTGAATTTTAAAAGCCCAACGCATGCATCAATTAGGGGATGCACAAATATGTTGGGCAGGCAAACGCTGAACAGAAACTAAAAGCTGAAGATTATACACACGTACATGCCACTCTGCACAAATGAGGAGTGGATGTGGTTTGGGTGGAGCATGGGCATTCTCTCTCTCTCCCCCTCCCTCTCCCCAAGCCCAGAAATGGCCAAAATGCATTTCTAAAAATGTATTGAAAATTGGGTTATGGCCATTTCGGACATATCACACAGCTTAACACCAGGGAAAAAGTTGAAGTTATTTCCGGTATTAATAGCATGTGTTATGCTATCGCACGACCCAGTATGGCCTCTAATTTAACTAAAACCCGCCCAAACTCCTCCCCTGATCCCTCCCACTTCTAAAATTTACATTTGTGTCATGCACTACTATACTTTTCACTTGCATTAACTCCTTAACGCATTTTGATAAATGATCCTATTTGTTTGCAAGGTCCACATAATCAGGCCGATGCAATATATTGCGCCCAGCATTATGCACTGCTTAATAGGGATGTGAATCGTTTTTGAACGATTAAAATTATCGTCAGATAATTTTAAAATTGTTCTAAATCGTTAGAGTGCACGATACAATACAAATGCCCCCGATTTATCGTCAGGGGCATTTGTATTGTATCGTTAAATAGGGCACGGGAATTATTTGGGGGAGGGCGGGAAAACCGGCACACTAAAACAACCCCTAAACCCACCCCGACCCTTTAAAACCAATTCCTTACCCTTACCCTCCCCCACCCTCCCGAACCCCCGAAAATGTTAAGTTACCTGGTGGTCCAGTGGGGAGGGTCCTGGCGCGATCTCCCGCTCTCAGGCCATCGGCGCCATACTGGCAGTCGATCGCCTTTGCCCTCACTATGTCACAGGGAGCGACGGTCGCTCCCTATGATAAAGTGAGGGCAAAGGCGATCGACGCCATACTGGCAGTTGATCGCCTTTGCCCTCACTATGTCACAGGGAGCAATGGTCGCTCCCTGTGACATAGTGAGGGCAAAGGCGATCGGCACCATTTTGAAACCTCCAGCACCGGCACCGGCACCGAGGGTATGATTGAAGGGATGGCTCCCAGACCCCCCGCTAGACCACCAGGTACATGTAAAAGGTTTTGGGGGGGGTCGGGAGGGTGGGAGAAGCAAAGGGGTATTTTGTAAAGGGTCGGGGTGGGGTTTCTTTATCGGGCCATCGGCGCCATTTTTATCAGTGGTAGCCAAAATGGCGCCGATGGCCCGAGAGCGGGAGATCGCGCTGGGACACCCCCCCCCCACTGGACCACCAGGTAATTTAACATTTTGGGGGGGGGGGGGTTCGGGAGGGTGGGAGAGCAAAGGGGTCATTTGTAAAGGGTCGGGGTGGGGATTTTTTTATCTGCTCAGGCCTCACTAAAAAATTAACAATGTGAATTGGAATCGGAACCGATTCCAATTCACATCTCTAATGATCCGATTTTTTTCTCCCACCATCCAAACCTGATCGTTAAAACGATCGGGCACACGATTCACATCTCTACTGCTTAACCCTCAGTTGAATATGTGTTTTGTCCCGCTAGAATAACTCCTGATGCAATAATGGGATTAGCTCATCCAAAACATGCATCCAAACAGGCACGTACCTAATAGTGCTGATCATCTGTAAATGCCATGTAGATGAGGCTATTAGCTATTACCTCCAATGTAGAAAATCGCCGCTTGGCTAACACACCCTTTCGAATAAGGAAAATTTAATGCCAGGACAGAGGAGGTATTATGCCGCGAGTCAAGGATTCATTAGTGATTATTTAAAATCAAGCAATCCTCACCAGGAAGACAGAGAGGCTGCAGTTTAGCGCAAAGAAGAGGAGTTTGGCCTCTAAATTTCAAGGTTGAGAGAGAGGGTAATGCCAGCAGCTAGGGCAGGAAGTCATGCTGCAGTCGCTGAGCTAAAAGCTGCCAGTCACTGCTTAGAGGACTGGAGTAGCATGAAAAGCAGCCTCCAGGGGGCAAGGTGCTGACAGGGGTCTTGGGGCTGTAGTGAAGTAAGTGAAGGAGTGAGTAAATGAATATTAAGTGTCTGGCACAATATTAATATATTCACTCCTTCACTGACTGCCGATTGGTCTTTTCACTGTCACATGTCAGTAACAGGACCTATCCCCTTTCAGAAAGCTGTCCTGCAAGGGGATTGTCAGTGAAAAGGACCAATCAGGTACAGCCATTCCGGGAGGGGGGAAAGAGCTCTGACCAGATTGTTGTGGGTGCCCAGCCACTTCTCCTGAGCACCCAATACAGAGCACTAGGGACACACAAATTAGCCATTGTGTGTCTTTTTAGTGCAGCAGCTCATTTGAGTATTTCATCGGGTACCCAGGAGAGGAGAATGTGTGTGCTTTGAAAAAACGTACGCCCAGTTTGGACGCACATTTTTTCGTGCTTTATATTGCATCAGCCTGAATGTGTGAAACTTAACCATATCTCCTGAGATATAACTTTCCTGCTGGTGGCCACATTAATGATGTCACTGAACCTACTGAATTGTTCCTTCTTCCAGAAAGGGACATGGGGGGATATCAGGTGGAGTTTTCCACATTCTCACTGGTACTTTCTCTTTGGATTGGTTAGCACAGGAAAATCTGAGATGCAGATCACGACCTGCATTACTGTCATCATGTTGACTTTAACCTGGCAATGGTAACACAGACCATGATCCGTATTTCATTAGTTTGCACATAAGATATTAAAGCCCAATGTAATAGTGGCATGAAAACTGGCAAACAACGTATGCTACCATGCTGATAATATAAGTTACCTCATTAGTACATAGACCCCTTAGTGAATAATTGACAGTACTATAATGACAAATATTGGGGTAGATTTTGCAAGGTTGCGCGCAGGCGTCCATATACGACTGTCAGTGCATGATCCCAAGCACAGTGGCAAATGGCCACTGTGCCTGGGGCCTCTGGCCTTGCCCCCGACCTGCTCCCGTACTGCCCATTCCCCACCCCCTCCCCACCCCTTTTTGCAAGCCCCGGGACTTAGATGCATCCCGGGGCTTTACGCGCGTCGCCGGGCCTTTTTAAAATAGGCCCAGTGCGTGTAACCTTTTTAAAATCCGGCCCATTCTGCATAAGGTGGATAGAGAAAATGCTAGGTAATCGAAAGCAATTCAATCGTTAAGTCTTTGAAGTCTAGTGCAATAGTTTCCAATGGAGTATATCAGTGCACCCTACACAGTCACAATATTTACAATTGAATTTGCATGAGATGTAGGACCTTTAAAAAAAGAAATAGTTTACTTCAATAATTGCTTATGGAAAAAGGCTTATTGAACAAGGCCCTTTTTTTGCATATACTAGCTCTCCGATGTATGCAAATTTATAGCCCAAGAGCCAGACCTGCAAGAGTACTCCCGAGAAGTGAACTGAGATGCACTGGTCTAGTGATAGTAAAGAAATGCTGACTTCTAAGGAACAAGTTTTTCAGTTTTTAAAGTGAATGCATTAAGGCAGTGTTTTCCAACCTTTTCAAACCCAAGGCACACTTACATTAACAAAAATATTGTATAGCACACTGACCTCTTTGGGGCGGGCAGTGTGGCCATGAAGAAGACCCACAAGGACAAAAAAAGAGCTGTGGAAGCATTGAAAGCCCTACCTGTCTCTCTTCCAATTTTAAAACAAAGGGTGAGAGGGGGCAGAGACACTCATAGCGCCCTCTACAGACAAGTTCAGGAAAAGGAAGAACTTGATGTGGTGCAGGCAGTCTGTTCAGTTAGCCACTTTGTTTCCTTGACCCGGCTGCCAGAGCTCTTCCATTGCTGCCCAACACTCAGTCACATCAAGTGCTCACTGCATGCCTTTCCCATCTCACTCAGCCTGGGGATAAGACAGAGGCTGGAAGGACCCAAAGAAAAAGGTTCAAAAGGAGAAAGATGAGGAGGTGCTGTGTGCAGTGTGTGTGTTCTGCACAAAGTGGAGCCTAGCTATCCAGATTCTGCATGGTGCCCATAAATTGCCATGCTCTGGGGCTCAAGCTATGGCTGGTTACAATTAAGCCCTGGAAGATGTCACGGTACTGCAGACAGTGCGGAAATAATTAGGGGAGGAGCCATTTTTATGCGGCCCATCCTCTAGAGGCTGCTGGAATGGACGTGCCCCTTCAGAGGTTTTATAGCAGCTTTCTGCTAAGTTGCAGTTCTGGAGGAAGGTTGCAGATTTTTCCTTAGTTGTATTTTTGGCCTACCTGGGGACCTGGGCTCCACCCAGTCTGGGATCTTTTGGGACAGGTTGAGGGCTCCACTGCTATGCTCTTCTGCCAAGGTGCAAAGTTATTGTCCTAGGAATATTTTGGATTATGGACTTTTACATGGTAGGAGCCTTGCTGGAAACCTGGGCCTTTCCTGAATTCAGGGAATGGAGAACCCTGTGTTTGGGACCTCCAGGGAGAGGGAGACCAGCCCTCCAAATTGGTGATCCATTGCAAGGGGCAACTCCAGTGTTATTTCCTTTTTGGGGAACAAGAAGAAATTATTTTGTGAAGATCTGGGAGAAAATATTTTCTGCCCCTCTTCCTACCCATACAAGGAGCTATGAAGATATAAATCCAGTTGGTATCCCTTCCAAAAGAGATCTCCATATAAAGCCATATACTTGATTCTTACCTGTTTCCTGCTAACTCATTTGTTCTGTATTCCTTGCTATCGCATCTGATCTTTCTTAACCTTTATCTCTTTCCCCTCCCATTTTCAGTCTGTCAACTTATCTATCTACTCACTCAACTAATACCCTTCCCTTAAATATTCTTTACCGCATTCTATTATTCCTCTCTACTTAATATATCACTCTGTCTTTTTACTAATCTTTTACCTTCAACCCTTACTTTATCTTTGCCCCTCTCTACTCACTCCTTTTACCTGTTTATCTGTTTATAACCTTTGATTTTGCCCTCTATATATTTGTATATAACCCATTCCTTCCTGACCCTCCTTTTTTCTGACCCTTCCTTTCCCTCCCCATTTCATTTATCTCCCCTCCCCACTTTCCCCCTTAGATTACTTTTTGATTTTAGATTAAGTTATGCTGCTATAGTTATCTATATTATATTGTTTTACATTATCTTTTTATTAGCTAAATAATTCGTTCTTGTTACTGTTTTATATTGTTTAATGTAATTTAGAATTCATCTATTATTATCCTGTTATATGTACACGCAATTGCGTATTTTTGTTCCTTGTACACCGACGTGATATCTTTGATGAGCGGCGGTATAGAAAAACCATTAAATAAATAAAATAAATAAATAAAATAAATCAAACTAAAAGGAGAAAAATCTACTAACTGTGAGTAAGATCATTGAGGACTCTCATCCAGAGTCTTCACTCCCTGGGGAGAGAAAGAGGATTTACTCTCTGTGCAGAGACAGGGTTTTTGCCATCTGTGGAAGGGGGTTTTCCTGAACATCTGAGGGTTACCCTGCTCACTGGGACCTCCACTTTCCCTATTCCAGGAGGGTGGATGGATCCCTTGCCTGCTTAAAGATTCTAGCGCAGAGGAAAAGGATTGTAAAATGAGCCAGAAAGGCTGTGGTGCTGGATTCATATTCAGTGTGCCATTATTCAATCAGTGTTTACAGTAAAGACTTTCATTTTGGACACTAACCCTGTGACTCCAGCATGTTTATATGGGCACACAGCACACATAGTGAAGAGAAACTGTCCCTCTCCCAGGGACAACTAGAAGGATGTCAGTCATCCCTGCACTGGGCCCTGAAAGGAAACCTTCCCTCCCAATCAAAAAGGATCCTCACCCTGGGGAAATGGGCACAGAGAAAAGCTAGTCAGGGTTCTTGCCCCAAAGAACTTATAAATGTTTTTATGTCCCTACCCATGCAGGACACACACACTGGGCGGGGTTATACCAGGAAGAAGAGGCATGCCTGATTACACATGTTCTCAGAAAGGAGCTGGTGTCTTTTATTACTGCAATTGCAGGCATGCCTGATTACAGGTGTTCTCAGACGCTCACAGCAGGTGTCTTTTACTGCTGCGAGGTCCTGAGAGCCGAGCCTAGGTGCTGGCCTGGATCTGAGTATCAGGCAGTGCTGACTTTTCCGGGGCATAACTGATCGAGTCTGAAGGCACACCGCACTAAGGTAGCGGTTTTCAAATCCATTCCTGAAGTATCCCATTGAAAAAAAGGTAATCCTAAAATTGCCTTTTAGAGGCCTCACAGAAAAAAAAGTACCATTGCCCTCTGAGTGCCCTTCACAATGCAGTATCTCTCAGTTAAGCTAGCCAGAATGAATAAGCAAATTTTAATGTTCTTAGTATCATGAAGTGCTTCTCTTCAGAAGAATTCAATTTTCGGATACAATCATAAACAGAGAATGAAGGTGCCGATGTCCAATTTATACTTAAGGTAAATGATACCAGTTGAACAAGTATTTTCCTTGAAACTGCAGGAAAATGACATGTGCAATCTTACTGTGCTGACTTAAGTAGGGTAAGCACTATACAAATGATCTCTAACAGAGATAAAATAGGTATATTTTTCATTTATAAGCTTAAACCTCTTAACCACACAAGCTTATTGCCTTGTTGTTGTTTTTAATTACATAGTATATATCTAGGGTGAATAACTCTGATCCTTGAGGGTTACAAACGAGTCTGCTTTTCAGTCTAAGTATAATGAATTCATGATGTGAGAACCATGCTGGCTTGCAGCGCTTAAGAACAAGATTTGCATGCCCCAGATGCATATGATGCATACTCTCTGCTGGTGATATTTATAGATCAAGAATTCTTAATTTCAGTCCTCATGGGCCACAAACAGGCCTGGCTTTCAGGATGTCCACAATGAATATTCATTAGATATATTTGCATACATTAGTACAAGAACTAGGTTAATTTACATTTTTCTGTCACTCTGAAAATGAAATCTCTTTGCAATTCTTGAGAACTAGATTAGAGAACTACCAGTTATATATAAATAAAGTTGATAGATTATTATATAAACCACCCATGTGAGTGAACATTATGGGCTTTATATTTTCCATAAGCATAGGATGTAGAAAAATCTTTTAAAATGAGTACCCTTTCATTATATATATATATATATATAGAGAGAGAGAGAGAGAGAGAGAGAGAGAGAGATGTATGGGTATGGGTATGGGTAAGGTTTAGGAATATGTATTATTTCAATCCAAATAGGAAAAAACATGACAAGTTAGTTGATTTTGGGTTCAGTTGGGGTCAACCAAACCAAATGAGTGAAGTCCCTGAAAAATCCAAATTCTTTCCTGCTCATTCAGTTTGGTCTCATTAAAGTCAATGGGTAAAGGAAAATAATGCATTTTTTGTACTCCAAGTCAGGCAGGGTAGAGCCCATTGGGAATGGGGAAAGGAAGGAGCAGGTTCAGTCATTTTTCAGGACTTTTTCAATGAGCCTGTTCCAGCTGGCAGCTGTAAGTCATGATGTCATCAGTCTTATTTAGATGAAATGAAACTAAGAGCACTAACAGTGACCATTTTGTTATGCCATTCCTTTGTTGGATCTCAGAGAGAGAAGGCACTGATTCTGAAGTTCTTTGCTTTAAACTTCACAGAAAGAAAAAAGTTTATTTAAAAAAAAAAAACTATTTAAAACTATTTAAATGTGAATGCAAATTTTTGTGTTATTGTCACTGATACTATACCTAATTGTTATTTGGGGTATTACCAAGTAGCAAAGAGAATCTGTAATCTCCCTGAGAGGGATATACTATGCATAGTTAGGATAAGTCTATGACTACAGTTGACACTGTGCCAGTTGACACTGTGATAGAATACTAATTCTTGTGTGTTTTACTCTTGCACTGAGTTTGAATTATTTTTTAAGAGAATTTTCAAAAGTATTTCCACTTGTAAACTATGGTTTATGCATATAATTCTGCTTTTGAAAATTAACTGAGTGATTGTAGAGGGAAAAGTACATGCATAACTCAGTTACATAGGTACTTTTTCTTGCACTTACAGTAGACATTCCAGGGAGAGGAGGTGAGGCGGGAAAAGAATATATGGGGCAGATTTTAAAATGTACGCGCGCGGCCTACATTTGTGCACGCTACCCGACGCACAAATGTAGGCCAATTTTATAACATGCCCGATTTTATAACATGTGCGCACAGCCGTGCACATGTTATAAAATCAGGGGTTGGCGCGCTCAAGGGGGTGCACACTAGTACATCTTGCGTGCGCCAAGCCCTCGGGCAGACCAGCTGGCTTTCCCTGTTTCCTCCGAGGAAACTTTCATTTCCCCCCCACCTTCCCCTCCCTTCCCCTACCTGTCCTGCCCTCAGCCCGAAAACCCCCTGTATCTTTATTTCACAAGTTACGCCTGCCAGAGGCAGGCGTAAATTGTACGCACCAGCCGACTGCCGGCGCGTGATCCCCCTGCCCAGTGGACTTGCAGAGGCCTCTGGCCACACCCCCGCCCCACCCATTTTTTCAAGCCCCGGGACTTACGCACATCCCGGGGCTTTACGCGTGCTGCTGGGCCTTTTGAAATTAGGCCCGGTGCATGTAACCCCCCTACACGCATAAATACTCCTGGATTTACGCGCGTAGGGTTTTAAAATCTGCCCCTATATGCATATACAGTACTTTCAGTTTTTTAAAATACATGCATATATGTACAGGCAGAAAGTTACACTTGCTCAGGAGCAGATGTAACTTCCTGTACGCATGTGTATGTACGCACTGGGAACACCCATGAATTTTCAAAGCAGATTTATGCACATAAATTTACTTTGAAAATTCTGACTAAAATCAAGGTTACTTTGTACCCATAGACTTTAGCCATTCACAGTCTGTTGTATATCTTAGTGTATGGAATCCCTCAGCAAGCATCATTGTGTATGGAATCATAGGGGCGGATTTTAAAACGAGCGCGAATAGCCTACTTTTGTTTGCGCTCCAGGCGCAAACAAAAGTACGCTGGATTTTAGTAGATACGCGCGGAGCCGCGCGTATCCGCTAAAATCCTGGATCGGCGCGCGCAAGGCTATCGATTTCGTATAGCCGGCGCGCGCCGAGCCGCGCAGCCTACCCCCGTTCCCTCCGAGGCCGCTCCGAAATCGGAGCGGCCTCGGAGGGAACTTTCCTTTGCCCTCCCCTCACCTTCCCCTCCCTTCCCCTACCTAACCCACCCGCCCGGCCCTGTCTAAAACCCTCCCCTTACCTTTGTCGGGGGATTTACGCCTCCCGGAGGGAGGCGTAAATCCCTGCGCGTCAGCGGGCCTCCAGCGCGCCGGGACGCGACCTGGGGGCGGGTCCGGAGGGCGCGGCCACGCCCCCGGCCGCCCCGGGCCGTAGCCACGCCCCCGGAACGCTCCCGACACGCCCCGAAAACACCGCGCGGTTCGGGCCCGCCCCCGACACGCCCCCCGACACGCCCCCTCCGAAAACCCCGGGACTTACTCGAGTCCCGGGGCTCTGCGCGTGCCGGTAGGCCTATGTAAAATAAGCTTCCTGGCGCGCAGGGCCCTGCTCGCGTAAATCCGCCCGGTTTTGGGCGGATTTACGCGAGCAGGGGGGCGGGCCCGAACCGCGCAGCGTTTTAGGGGCGTGTCGGGAGCGTTCCGGGGGCGTGGCTACGGCCCGGGGCGGCCCGGGGGCGTGGCCGCGCCCTCCGGACCCGCCCCCAGGTCGCGTCCCGGCGCACAGGAGGCCCGCTGATGCGCGGGGATTTACGCCTCCCTCTGGGAGGCGTAAATCCCCCGACAAAGGTAAGGGGGGGGTTTAGACAGGGCCGGGCGGGTGGGTTAGGTAGGGGAAGGGAGGGGAAGGTGAGGGGAGGGCAAAGGAAAGTTCCCTCCGAGGCCGCTCCGATTTCGGAGCGGCCTTGGAGGGAACGGGGGTAGGCTGCGCGGCTCGGCGCGCGCCGGCTATACGAAATCGATAGCCTTGCGCGCGCCGATCCAGGATTTTAGCGGTTACGCGCGGCTCCGCGCGTATCTACTAAAATCCAGCGTACTTTTGTTTGCGCCTGGAGCGCAAACAAAAGTAGGCTATTCGCGCTCGTTTTAAAATCCGCCCCTTATTGTAGCACTAAAAAACCCTACTTGTGATCTGTTTTAATAAATATCATCATGTCACGGGCATCAAGAGACAAACGTAGCAATGGCAAAGGAAGAGGGAAGGCTTTTTCTGTAGAGAGACCTAGGGCCAACACAGGTAGCTGTGGTGATGATGAGAGGGATAGTTTAAGTCCCTCCTACCAAGTTCAGAAGGATAGGCTGAGAGCTGGAACAGCAACTGCCTGCTTCCATCTCCTCTGTTGGTATGGTGTAGGGGCAGAAGAAGGCAGATGCAGTGGGGAGTGGCAGCAGCAATAGGAGAGGATTAGGGCAGCATCAGCTAAAATCAGCAGACTGCTCCCTATTCTATTCTGACCACTCTCAGCAGCAGATCGTTGCAGAACTTATTGATGCACATGAATCATGTGAAGGATATATAGAATTAGAGGAAAGTGATATTGGAAACCTGGTAGCCGAGGGAGATCTGGAGAGCCTTGTTACACTTGCTAGCAGCAGCAAGTGAATAGCATAGCTGCAGAGGGAGTAACTGATCCTGCTAGGACCCAATATCACCACCCAGGAACAGCAGGCAGTTAAGAGCATGAGAGACACTCCTGGCCTTCCACCTCCTGACCTTCCCTCAACCCCAGCACCAGCACCCAAGGATCCAAAGAGGGGATCCCACAAGACATTAGCAGTATGGAGGCACTTTACAGTTTTGGAAAATCAGCATTTTGCAGAACCCAGTCACTTTTAAAAGGCCATCAGTAGAGGGAAGGTAATGGGCCACTGTTCAAACATACTCCATCATTTGCAAAAACAAAACCCATTAGTGTAAGCTGCAGAGAAGGCCAGTACTAGCCTGGGAACCCCCATCCTCCATTTAAAGCAGTAGCAGGAAAAATGCCATAGCAAAGGGAAGCGATGCCCCTTCTATTTTTTTTCAGGGAGTGTGCAAGTGTGTGATACCATGAGCGCATAATATTTGCAAGAGAGCAGCGAGAGGAGGGGCTTCCTCTCTACTCTACTGCCCTCCTATCCCCTTGGTCTGCGATGGGTATCTTAATGCCAAAGAAAATCTACATAAAGAAATTAGAAATGATCACAGTTGAAAAAAAAGTCACTTCAAAATTTGTTGAAACAAACTACACCTGGAGAAAATTGGAAAGGCAAAGAATGAAATTGTCACTCCAAATTCCAAAGGCCAAAACCTACCAACATAAATCCTTGAGTCTCAGAGCCTTCTCATCAGCAGGTCCAGCTCTCTGGAACTCGATCCCACCTGATTTGAGACAAGAGCCATGCTCTTTAACATTTAGGAAAAGACTAAAAACTTGGCTTTTCAAAAAAGCATTTCCAAGCCTTGAATAAAACCTCCTCTCACTAGCACTAACTCGTATGCAATAATGGAATGTAAACACGAATCAACCAACCTCAAACCCTCTCTCACTAATTCCTGCTGAATATTTATCATACTATTACCATTCACAACTGTGTCATATTTATTCATTTGATTACCTGTGTACCGTTTCATAGTCTTATTTTTTCACTTACTATTCTAATGTATCAATAGGCTGAAATGTAAATATTGTGCTGTTCAATTTCTCCCCTTCCATCCCAAGTTTATTTTCCTTGTTTTTTGTAACTTTCCCTCTCCCTTTTTCTGATTCACTGTATTTAAAGTTCAAGGTTCTTATTGAAAATATTGTTTTTTACGTTACGTTATGCTTTACACTCCTTGTTATTTGTAAACCGGGTTGTTGTGATGCCTATCATGAAACTCGGTATAACAAAAACAATAAATAAATAAATAAATAAATAAATAAATAAATAAATATCGTCTTGAAAGATGCATTAACCTAACATAGTAAAATAATGAAATGATTATATCATTTATTTATTTATTTATTTTAAGTTTTTTTATACCAGCATTCGCGATAAATATCGCATCATGTCGGTTTACAATTAACAAGTAGATAGGGAACAAAAGGCAAAAAATAACATTGATCTAAGTAATAATAATAATAATAATAATAGTAATAGTAGTAAAAACATTAAACAAGAGAAGGCTAAGGAATGCAGTTACAATAAAACAAAGGAGCAATACAACTTGGATCAGAGAAAAGAGGTAGGGGTTTAAATATAGATAACATATATGCCAGTCAATGTGCTTATAGCGTTGAAGAATTGCCCTTATGAGGTAGGGATATTAATTACTATGATTAAGGCAAAGTCTGAGCGAATAGGTAATAATGGAATAGGTTCAGTTTAGTTCAGGAAAGGCTTTCATGAATAGCCACGTTTTAAGTCTTTTCCTAAATGTAGGAAGTCAGGGTTCCTGTCGCAAATCTGGTGGGATGGAGTTCCACAGTGTTGGTCCTGCAGTGGAGAAAGCCCTGTCTCTGGCGGTTATGTGCCTCATGGATTTGGAGGATGGTACTTGTAGGGTTTCTCTATAGTACTCTCTCATTGGTCTTTTGGATGTGAATTTTTTGAGAGGAATTTGAAGGTTGAGCTGAGAGTGTTGATGCATAGCTTTGTAAATAATGGTTAAGGACTTATATATGATTCTGTAGTGAATTGGCAGCCAGTGCAGATCTTTGAGGATAGGTGATATGTGGTCTCTTCTCCGTGTGTTAGTTAATATTCTCGCAGCCGTGTTTTGGACCATCTGAAGGGGTTTGGTGTGAGATGATGGAAGACCTAATAGCAAAGAGTTGCAGTAATCTAGTTTAGCAAAAATTATTGATTGTAGAATAGTTCTGTAGTCATGAAAATGGAAGAGTGGTCTTATTCTTTTTAAGACTTGGATTTTATAGAAGCAGTCCTTAGTAGTTTGATTTATGAATGCTTTTAGGTTTAACCTGTTATCCATGATAGCTCCCAAGTTTCTTACTTGTGGAGTTTGTAAATTGGGTGGAGGATTTGTGTCGATGTTACTGTTTTCAGATGAAATTAGGTGGAGTTCGCTTTTTGAAGAGTTTAGTATCATCATATCATCATATTGTGCTTTTAAAAAAAAATTGCAGCATGGGATTTACTTAACCCTAACCCAGCTTCCACTGTTTACTCTCTTATTCCTGCCTTCCCCCCTCGTCATGGGTGGCACCCAGCCTCCACTGTTCACTCTCTCCTTCCCCCACTGTCCCTGATTAGAGCTGCAAAGGACAAGTAATTTTGAAGAGGGAGATTTTCAGAGCAGGACATCACACATACATGCTGCTCGTCTGCTCCTCCCTCACACACACTCACACCCCGCTACTTCCCTCATCTCTTCTCCACATCTCCTCTATCTCTCCTTCCTTTTTTTCCACTTTCTTCTCCATCGCTCCTTCCCCACCTTCAGTTCTGCCCATTCTCCACCTCCCTCTCCCTCATCACTCCTCCTATCCTGACCAAGCTCTCCTGAACAGCAGGCAGCAGTGCTGCTGGCTCCATGGTCTCTGAGCACTACCAGTGCCTGCAGCCTGCTTCTTTTGAGCAGGATGGAGGGAGGAGAGGACCACATGGACAGCCAGCACTGCATATGACCAGAGATTCTGCAGCCCACGCTGCTGTCACTATCTGTGCATTTTCGAACAATGGCAGCAGATTAGGAGAAGAAAGTGCAGAGTGAGGGGCCTGTGCCCCTCTCTTCAGCTAGTGCCCCTTCATGTAGTTTCCCCTCTTTAAACTCCTCTCTGGCCAACCCTCCCATCTAACCTCCTTCGCAGCTGATCACTCCCTTCTAAACACCTCTCTCTCAGCCAAGGAGCCGTCCATAAATGATGTCATGCTCTGATGGGGAAAGGGCATTACCACTTCTGTGATGAGGAGGTTGGGGGGGGGAGGAGTGAAATTGTGATGTCACAAAGCCAAAGTCGCAAGATTACTCTCCTGTCATGGCAGTAGTGGCATAGCGACGGTTATCCAGTACCTGAGGGCCAATGCATTTGTGCACTTCCCCACCCCCCACCAATTTTAGTGGGGCCCCCAACAATTGCACGAATAGAATATAGAGTGATAGGATATGCAAGACAAGTCATCAATATTTTGCTTCTGTGGTGATGATGCTGTGAAGCCACACAGCAACGCACAAACATCAGGCAGTTCCAACTGAAATTGTCAGACCACTGAGAGTGGCTGCCTGTCGACAAAGTGAGTTGATGGTGATCATTGCACAAGCAGAGACTGTAGAGAGCATGGAGTGGCAAGATGAAGGCGATCTAGATCCATGCGGATTATCTGTTCCAGAAGATGATGCTTCTGTCAGCAGTGTCCCTGTCTGCACAATGGCAGATCACTTTTCGTTGCCATGGCAGGATGAATAGTTCTTACAACAAAACAGTTCAGCGTCGTAGTTATTTGGTTTTGCAACATTGACCAGCTTTAATTATAATACAAACTGGCTCCAGTGCGTGATGAATGCCTAAACTATGTAAAGTCCTAATGCTATTTTGCTTGAGTAAACACGGACTGATAATTCTTCGCAGTTTCGTATTGCAGCTTAATAGAAGAGGGGGGGATCCTAAGTTTGTGACATTATAATTGAAAGGGGATTTAGAGATATGTGACGAGAGGGGGTGTGGGCGGTGATTTCATGCCAAAATAATGGAAAGGCCCCAATCCTTTCTTCCAAATCCCAACCTCTGGCTAATTTTACCCTCTTAAGCCATCCTCCCGAAAAACACTTCTGCCCTCCCCTCTATATCAACCCTTCCTTCAGCTGGCTCCTCTCTTTTCTTAAATCCACCCATCTAGACCACCCCTCTCAAACTCATCCACCCCTCCCTTCAATCCTGACCAGGGGCTGTCTGAGCACATCAGAGAGACAGAAGCAGTCCTCTCTTACCTTGCAGTGCCAATGAGTCTGCTCTCCTCCCCTCTCAGATAATTTCCCTGCTGCCAAGATTAATTTGCAGCACTGACAGCTAGTCTCCTCCCCTCTCCTCTCCTGTTGGGAGCTGCAGATGTCATTTCCTTTGCGGGGCCTGTGACTGATCTCCTCCCCTGTTTGCTGCTCAAGAAAGCTGCTGACCTTGAACGCCAGCTCCTCTTCTCTCCCCCTGTGGGTTGGACTTCAGGCAATGCATGGGAGAAGCGAGGTTGAGTGCAGCAGCTTAAAAGGAACAATGAAGGGAATTCCATCTCCCAAGTTGACCTCCCCACCCCCAAAATCAGCAGCAAACCGCCATGGAGCAGATGGGGTGGTGTTATGCATCACTGCCCTGGGACAAGAAGAAGGCAACATCGAAGGTGGTAGCATGGACTTTCAGGGAAATGGCTGCCCTGGATGATCAGCCCCTGAGGTGACTGAGAATGTGGAATTCAAACTGCTGCTGCACGTTGCACCACCAAATCACAAAGTTATTAGTATCTATTTAAGATATCACATAATCCATTGCAATCAAGTAGTTAAAACAAAACATCATACAAAGAGATACAGCAAAGCACTAGACAATATATGCAGGTAGCAATAATCAAAACACAAGCACATAAAAATGAGAGAGAGAGAGATCATTGAAAGGATTACAAAAAAAACTCATACAAACTGGGTGATAAACTGGAAGTCACAATCCTAATCACCTGGTAACAGATCAACCATTGAAAGCTTGGTCCAATAATGCAAACATTGGAGGTCAGAGTGCTCTAAATAACAGGGGCTTGAAAGCTGAATGGTATTATTCCACCTCTGTAGGTAACATTTTCCAGTATTTCACTCCTGCTAGTTTCCTAGATAGCTTCTTAGATAAAGCTTCCTTTTTACTAGGTTTCCAATACTTTTTTCAAAGAAGTGGAATTGTTTCCAAAATTTTAATATGTCATAATTGAAATCCATTTTAATAGTTAAAATCATTCCTATACTTTATACAATCCAAACACAGATCTTTTCAATATTTAAAACTATGTGTTTCGGACAATATGGTCTAGTTGCTACTGTTCCACACCCTCCTGAAAGGCTAGACAGCAGGAGAAAAGGGTAAGGTTAACCCCACACCACAATAGTATGAAAACTCCCAGCTAGCAGTGCTGCAGATGTGGACACTAGGGGCAAAAGTGTTGTTTTGTTTGTTTTGGAGGGGGCATTGTTTGGGTTTTGGCTCATTGGGACGGTAACTTCAAACTGGTGCACAGGTACACATGTGCACCAAATTTTAAGTGGGCGCGTGCATGTGCATGCAAATCCCACTTCTAGCATGTAATTTGGGGAATTTTAAAAGGGGTGCCCGCCAATGTCATTTCCAGTTTTACCAGTTCATCCCGGTTCACCCAATTAAGAGATAGGTCCTCCAACCCCCCCTGGTTTGATAGCCTTTACTCCCTCCAGTTAGCCCCAATCCTTAAAACCCACATATCTGCCTAGTTTTTTTTTTTTATTTTACAACTTACACGGCACCCATAGCAAAAGTAAAGTTACACGGCAAGGGGCCTCAACGTACGCTGGATCACGTAAGCATGGAGATGTGCATCTTTTTTTTTAATACAAAAATACAATTGGTTTCACTGGTTTTACTTTTATATCATTTCAAGTAGCCACATATTCAATCAAATCACTTAGACTTTTATAATTTGGTTTGTAGGACCCATGCGCAAGGAGTTTGGCTGTCAATCAAACTCACAATTGGTCATAGGTCACATTACTTTATTTATAACTCCAATATTTTTTGGTATTTACTTCATTTTTTATAAAAGTCACTTGCAATTAGATATTGTCAAGCCTTTTCGAACTTCAATGTTAATAATACGTCTCTCATGGGAAAATCCAAAACAATCAGTAGTATCAGTGCAACACAGTCACCTCCTCCATATATTTTCCAAGTGTAACGATATTTATCTCATAGAGGACATTGAGAGATGTATTATTAACACTGAAGTTCATCAAGGCTTGACAATATCTAATTGCAAGTGACTTTTATAAAAAATGAAGAAAATTCCAAAAAATATTGGAGTTATAAATAAATATTGGAGTTATAAATAAATATTGGAGTTATAAATAAAGTAATGTGACCTATGACCAGTTTGATTGACAGACAAACTCTTTGTGTATGGGTCCTACAAACCAAATTATAAAAGTCTAAGTAATTTGATTGAATAAGTGGCGAATTGAAATGATATAAAAATAAAACCAGTGAAACCAATTGTATTTTTGTATTAGTACTGAAAGGTTTATGGAATACACTGTGGTGTGTTTTGGGGCCAACTTTTGTGATTGACATCGTTTTTTGAAAATCATTTCTGGCTTCGTTTTCGGGGCCCCCGTGGGAAATTTCATTTTTTCCACGGTTTCGGAAAAATTCCATTTGTTTTTTGGTTCCCCTGAACCATGCCAAATTAAACAATTTCGTTGAAATTGCCTAATTCAGGAAAAAAGAATGCACATCTCTAGTATTTACGTGTGTATCTCAGCTTCATGCCCAGAAATGCCCATAGTCAGCCCCTTTCTGAGGCTGGCACCAGTATGTTTTATGGACGTACGTGGTACAGCTGTAAAACTAAATGGCACGGTCTACAGGGCAGGTCAGAGCGGCAGGAGCATCTCGTAATCACGCCTGGGTCTTTCTACATTGGTTGGAGACCCCCATGAAAGAAGTAAGTGTAATCTGGTGAGCTGGAGACAAAACTCTGATGGCAAAGAGGAAATTTCACTTCATTTGGGGGTTTTCCCCATTGACTTTCTCAAATGAAAGTCAGTGAAAAAATAATTTTGTGGGTTTTTCTTTTGTTTTTAAACGAAGATAAACAAAATGCAAGTGTTTTGCCATATTAGTCATTTCATTTAACAATGAATGCACACCCTTAATATGAACAGGACAAGCAGAAGGAAGATTAATTGTGCCCAGCAAGCAATAACTAGTGCCAGAAATGCAAGAAAGTTAGGTACTGGCAGAGTGTGCTGAAACAGATGTATTGTCAAATTTAAAGCTTGTGTAATAATTAGGGAAATTCTTACTTTCTGGGCTCAGTATCAAGAGTATCAGACTGTGATGTATCTTGGATCATACATTCTATGATCTGTGGAAGCAGAGTGGCCTTAGATTGATTCAAGAGCAGATGTAACAAACATTTCAGATCACATACAAGGGACAGCCAGTGTCCTCAGCCATTATTACCACCCCAAAACACAGTGGTATACTTAGATAGCCATGGGGATCAGTTGACCAGTTTGTTGCCCACACCACTTACAAAGGTACAAACTATAGCCTTTAAGGCTTGTGTGGTGAAATGGCAATTTTGGGATTCACTATGGCCACAAAGATGAAGCTTATATACAAATTGGAAGAAGTTGCTAATTTTTGCCTTCTGGGTCAGGATCCAGTAAAAAAAAATTAACTGGTAGGTGGACCAATATCCTATGCAGTCATAACAGAATGTAGAGTTCCAATTACACTGCTTCCAATAGTGTAGGAAGAACTGAAGAAAAGAGAACAAATGGAATTACAGAGAAAATTACAGAACTTACAGCATGATAGGCTCCATTGAAGAATGGCAAAAATGGTCTTTATGTAGACTTGAAAAAACTCAGTAAAGAAATAAAAACATTATTAGACAATAGTTTCATTAGACAATATTTCACAACTTTCAGAAGTTTAAGTTTTTCCATTGCTAGATACAAGTGGGTTTTGGCAAATACACCTATACCCAGATACTGCAAAACTGATAACATTCATTACCCCTTTTGCTTGATACAACTTTTTGTCTATTGTTTATTACAGCTATACCTCACCTTTTCAGTTCAAAAGGATTGTCAAAAGCACAATCAGATTTAAAACACAATTCTTAAAATGAAACTTATAAAGCAATTTAAAATTCATGAAAAACTACAAATACATTTCATAAAAACATTCAAAAATTTAAAAATCAAGCCCTACCACTTGGCTTGATCACACTCCCTACTCTCCCTCCCATTTAGCATCTCAAGTTCCCCAGATATTTTTTTAGAGAAAAACACTGAAATCCTGCAAGAGCTAGTCAGAATGTCCATGTACATGGATGATGTGCTGGTCTTTGGGAAATCAAAAGAAGAAGGCTAGCAGGCTAGGAGACTGAAACTAAAGAGAGAAAAATATCTTAGGACAAAACAAATGTTAGTTCCTGGAAATGTAATCTATAAAACAAATAAAAAAAAACAAGCAGAATTTTAGAAACTAAGCCTCCTTTCCAAATTTCCTAGCAGAATTGCTGGCATAAAGATGAATGTTTTGACATGCTTTATCTTTTTGGATTAGAACCTGCTGTGTGATAGATGGGCAAGGGTAGTGATAAATGCACTTCATTGAAGAGTGAAGGGTAACTAGTGGAGTGCCTCAAGGATCAGAACCAGGGCCAGTTCTATTCAATATCTTTGTGAGTGATTGTAAGGAAAAACTTGCCTTTCTGCATGCCACAGGCCCTGTAAATTGGGTCCATGTCTTGGAATATGGGTCTGAAGAAACTTTGGGTGGGAGAGCCCCAAGGTTTATTTTTGTTAAAATTGTAGAAAATTATTAGACATGCATTACCAGGGAACCACTACTAGATGACATGGTAAATAGTTTTAAATCTCTTTGTTTTTTAAATAATGGGGAAGTTTCTAGATGAAGTTTAATGATGGGTTCCAGTGATGTGGTTCCTGGGGGAAGTGTTTAAGAGAATATATAATCTTGATTCAAGGTTTAGTGAGGAGACTCCATTGTGGACTAGAGTGGACAGGGGCTATCAGCAAAGCTGGTGGGCCCATGGATTCCTGTTAGGAGAGAACCCTGCAGGAGCATTCCCCTTTCAATGAAAGAGGTCCAAGATTGAAGAGGAGTCCTCTCATGGATAACTACAAGGGGACATACCTGTGTTTGCTCATAGGAGGAAAATTCTGACAATTCAGCATGCCCATATTGGGGAAGTCAGGGATCGGACCTTTTCTATAGCTGACCCCGCACTGTGGCCAGAGCAACTGAGAATTCTTACAGACATAAAGGCATTTCAAGAAAGGCTTGAAAATCTGTCTGTATATACAGTAATTTGCAGACAATATCGCAGCTGTATAATGAATTATGGTATAGAGCTAATACCAATGGTCCAATATTATTCTTGTTTTGTCCTATTATTTATGTTAGTTTATATTACTGACCCTTGTAAATACATGTTTATTTTATTTTGTATGTCATATTTGTAAACTGCTATGATTTATGGAGTAGCAGACTTGAAATCTTTTTAAAATCAATAAATAAAATAAATACATTTGGGGAAGAATTTGGCATCACATTTCAGTAGAGGGCTAAGGGAAGGAGAAGTATTGGATTCATATGACAACCAACACAGGCCTTGACTTCTACTGATACGCAGACATGAGGGAAAATGCACGAGACTGCTTCTACAGTCATGTTCCTAGCAAAGCAAATCAAACAGCACCGTCTGAATTTTTAAGAAGGCCCATCACCCAGTAAAAATGTTGCTAGCAGTACATTTTTTATGGGTTATCATAAGGCTTGGGGATAACTGCATGGAGCAGCAGTTCCTAACCTTAAGAGAAACATGGGGATACTCTGCACAGTGTGGCAGATTCTACCATGGGAAGCTTGTTGAGTAGATGGACCATTTGGTCCTTTTCTGCCATCATTACTAGATTACTATGTTAAGTACTAGTGACGGGGGTTTTAGAGTCGGGGCTAACAGGGGAGAAGGGAGGCTTTTAAACTAGGGGGGGTGGAAGTCCTATCCCTTATTTGGGCAAACTGGGAATGAACTGGGAAAACTCGTAATGGTGTCAGCGCACATGTCTATTAAAATCCCCCCATTTATGCAGTAGAAGAGGCATTTGTGCACACAGGCAAGCATCCACTTAAAATTGCGCAAGCATGTGTATACATTCAAGCTATTTTATATCATGCATGCATATATGCGTGCATTTTATAAAATGACCACTTCCCTGGGCGCAGGCCAACGAACGCATACACATGTGCACCCATGTGCCTGTTTAAAAGTTACCATCATATAAAATAGCCTTAATGGAAACACTCGTGTGCAATTTTAAGTGGATGCGCACCTATGTGCACAAGTGCCACTTCTACCGCGTAAGTGGGGGGATTTTAATAGGCACATGTGCCAACGACATTACCAGTTTTTCCAATTCATTCCCAGTTTGCCCAGGTAAGAGAGAGGACTTCCAAACTCTCCTAGTTTAAAAGCCTCCCTTCTCCTGTTAGCTCTGACCCTTAAAACCCCACCAATATATATATTTATCTTTATTTTATTACTTACACGTCCTCCATAGCAGAAGTAAAGTTATGTGGCAAGGGATCCCAGTGTTTGCCTGTGCACATAAGTATTTATGCACTATTTTGAAGTTGAAAGCCAGGAACACTCTTGCCTACCCATAGCACACCCATGCCCAGCCTCTTTTTGGAAATTTTCATTTGTGCGCACAGCGGGAGATATGCACGTACTTGAGCTACTTTAAAATTCCTCTCGGTGCACGCCTGCCCGGTAAATTAATGTATCTCCCAGTTTTGGCGTGCAACTGCGTCAGGCTTTTAAATTCACTTTTATGTGTGTAACTGGGGTAACGTATTTTGTTAGAAAGTAGGTTATGTGTAGGATCAATGGCAATCTAGCACGTTGGTTTTTTTTATCTTCTAATAGGAGGTGTATTTGTGTTCTAGGGCCTGTTACAGTATATGCAGTGCTTCCTTTTCATAGGTGGATTTTTGATATTTGATTTCTGGGAGCTGGTGGTATTTTGGGATAACAGTTTTGCTGCTTAGGTGTTGGGTATGGGGGGGGGGGTTTGCAAGATTTTGAGTTGCATCTCAGTGATTGTGGTGAGAGATTTTTTTTTTCATTGCTACTGAGATGAAACCTGAATTTGAATATTCTGTTTTGTATTTTAATAGTAATTTAATAAATAAGAGCATAAATCAAACATTTTTAAATGCCTTTTGTGGGAATTTTCAACAGTTTTATTCCCTGCCCCAGAAGGTTTGTAAGAAAACCTAAACCTGCTACAAATCTACTACAAATTATTGGCCCTACAGCTGAATCTGTAAAACACAAAATGTATGATTTTCTAGACAATGTTAAAAGGAAGGAATCTCTAACATAAATTTAACTTTTACTGTCATATCCAAAAAGTAGAATACACCCTAATCTATGGATATCTTGACCTAACACTGTGCAACTGAGGATTTTAAATTGTCTGTAAAGACTCTACAAGCAAAATCTTTAAGGGCTTACATGCATCTGAATAAGGATACATGGTGCAGTTCCTTCTTCTTCTGCCCATACCCCCCTGATTAAGATGTGTGACCATAATGGAACCCTCAGGGATGAGAGAGTGGAAATCACGAAGGTCATTGCCAACTTCTATGAGGACCTCTGCTCCCCCCAAGTCTTCTGAATGAGACCAGGCAGACAGGTTTCTGCAGGGATTTTATTTATTTTAAACATTTATTGCCTGCTAATATCCATGGTTCCAGCTGGAGTGCAAATTAAAATACACACGAGGCAGGGATACCACATAAAAACACATACCAAAATGGGAAAAAAAAACCTGAAATAATTTAAATACCATGCTCATAATTATAACAAATCTGATCTGCTGCAGGTCAGTCATCATCCTTGACCAGTCAAAACATTCAAAAGTCCCCCTCTATTTAATTGCCAGTCTCAATGGCTGGTTGGAATGAGAATGTTTTCAATTGCTTTTTAAATGTCTTGGTGCAGACTAGTTAACATAATTGTTCAGGCAAAGAGTTCCAGAACAAAGGGCCTGCAATTGAAAAGGTCTTATCCCTTGTTTCTGCAAGATGTGGCAGTCATGGAGATGGAACATCCAAAAGAGCTTGATGAGCAGACCTGAGTACATGAGACGGATTGTAGATGCGAAGAGTCACGCACATCCAAGGTGAAGAGGAATTACTTAACAATTTATGGATCAATAGGACCAATTTAAACTTAATCTGCTACTGGATTGGAAATCAGTGAAGGAAAAAAAAGAATAGGGGTTATGTGATCACAGCACTTCGTGATTGAGAGAATCCATGCCGCTGAATGTTGCTCTAGTTGTAGTGCCCATAATACATTTGCTGGGAGCCAAATGTATAGAGAATAATCAGACAGACCTCTCAATACCAAGACCTGGAACTGTGTGAAAAGATGGAGTAATAGCTTTAAGTGGCATAAAATCTGCAGTTTATAGAATGCTAATTTCATTATAGCCTTGACCTGGGCCCGAAGTGATAGATCGGCTTCTAGGATAACTCCTAAATTTCTGACCTGATATGTGATGGGTATGTCATGCCACTCAAAATGAAAACAGTAGGATCATCGTTACATGGAAATCTTTTCAGTTCACCTCTGTTTTATCTAAATTGAGGGCAAGTTGTATGTGAAATAGCCATGCCTTTATCGCTGAGATACAGATTGAAATTGTGCCAGATGTTAAGGCCCAAAATAGCACAAAAAACTGAATATCATCAGCGTAAAGATGATAGCCTACTTCCAGGCCAGATAAAACTTTACAAATAGGGGCTATATAGATGTTAAAGCAGCTGAAAGGGCCAATCCCTGTGGTAAGACCTGAATTAACTGGAAGCCGAGGCAGATGCTCCAATTCACACCTGAAAAGAGAGCTCCACGAGATCTGATGAAAACAGAGATGCCAATGTCTTTCAAGCGAAATAATTTATAGTTAAGCTTGTCAAATTCTGCTGATATGCCTAATACTTCCAAGACATACATTTCACTGCTATCAAATCCTCACCAAAAGAGACCCAGGCTTGACAGCAGCAAAATTTCTGTGCTGAAGATTTTGCAAAACCTGAATTGATACTGATCAAAGATTGACTGCTTCTCAATAAATTTGTTTAGTTGTATCAACATAACATTTTCAAGAATCTTTGCTAGGAGTGGCAGAGGCAAAATAGGACAGCAATTTAAAAAACATGCAGTGTCCAAATTAGATTTTTTTTTTTTTTAAATCAGTCAAATAGAAGCATGCTTGAGGTTGGCAGGTAAATTGCTTCCCTCAAGTGAGAGATTGACAGATTTTTAAATGGGGCTACTAATGTCCTCACGAAGAGCCTTAACTAAACTTGTCACACATGGATTTAGAGGAGAAATAGAGGAATTCATTGCAGCTGTAATGTTTACAGTCTCAGAGCTAGGCAAAGGTTAAAATTGGTCCCATTTCATGACTCCCGCCATGAGATACAACAACAATAAATTCTTGAGGGGATCTGTCACAAGTTTTCTTCATATTGTTAATCCACCAAGACCCTGAGTCCCACAGGAAAAGCAGCCATGAACTAGGAATGTGCAGCCCCCAGATTTTGAGTTTGGTTTGTTTTTCATTTTCGGGAGCGGGCAGGGGGTTGTTGTTTTACTGGTTTATTTAATATTTTTTGGGTTTGGTTCATTTGCCAACCTAAAAAACAGGGCCCCCTGCAGCCCTCAGCCACCCATCCACAATTCAGCCTACGATCTGGGCCTGTCTGGCTGGGCCTCCCTGACCACCCCCCCCCCCCCCCTCCTCCTGGAAGAATTAAATCTAGCTGAAGTTTTCTCAGGCCCCTCCTGCCCCCGTTCAAATTTGCCAGGACCAAGGAGCTCCTACACTGGTACCCCTTAAGTCCTATAAAAAAAAAGCCTAAAGGGCAGGAGTGAATCCCACTTGCACCTGCCTTGGGCCCAGAACCTTAGGCACCATTCACCTGGAGAAGGCAACAAAGTGATGCAACTTTGGTGCATTGTTCCATTGCAGCTCTTGCCCTTTAGGCTTTTTACAGGACCCAGGAAGGGGTAACAGGGGCTGGGGTTGGAGTCCTCCATCCCCATAAATTTTAATGGGGGGGGGGGGGGAAGGACCTGGGGAGGCCCAGCAAGGGAGGCCCAGGCCCTGGGTTAAATTGTAGATGGGCAGGAGGGTCTCTTTGTCGTTTACTAATTGTCCATAATATCCATTCACCATCAATGATTGTAAATAAGTTCCAAACTGTAATACTATCTATACCCTAACTCTCTCTCATCCCCCCCACCCCTCCTTCTCAGTTTAACATCAGTTCCACTGTAAAGCCTTGTTGACTGCGTTTTGTAGTTTAATAATTGTACATAACAGCTTTTCATCTGCAATGATTGTACATAAGTTCCAAACTGTAATTTTACCCACACCCTTGTTTTCCCTATTTCCCCCCCCTCCCTTCCCCCCCCCCCACCTCTCCTCCCCAGTTTAACATCTGTTCCACTGTAAAGCCCTGTTGGCTGCATTATTGTTTTATGGAAACCGAGGTGATGTTTCTAACGAATGTCGGTATATAAAAACACTAAATAAATAAATAGAGAGCTGTGAGAGGCCCATTTAAAAAAATGCAACAAATATGAAAATACCCCCAAATTTTAGAGTATGTTGGGGGGGGGGGGATTTTTGCTTTATTCTATATGGAGCAAACCAAAAATAGCCTCATTCTTTGCATTTGTGCCTTCATTTAAAACAAATGTACATCCCTATCATGGTCAGGACTGTCATACTGGAAAAGCTGCACCAGGTTGTCAAATCCTTTAAGTCAGGCAGGACCCCGGGTAGTAACCGCTTCATGGTCGAACTGTGCATCAAGATGTGGGAGCTCATCAGCCCAGAGTTACTGGAGTTATACGAAGAGATGGAATAGCTGAGCTGCATGCCACCCACACTAGGGGAACAACTCTTATAAAAGCAGAAGGGAGAGAGGTGAGACCTCAGAAACTGGTGCCCTTATATCTCTCCACAATGTTGACTTGATACCCTGGCAAAGGTGATGGCTGACAGACTGAAACTCATCATCATTCAGGCGATTCACCTGGACCAGACCCACAGCATCCCAGGGTTCAGGATCATGGAATGCCTGGCTTTCATCAGAGACACAATCCAGTATGGTAAAGACCACTAATTATGTGCTGCCCTCCCATGACTTCTTGGATAAGGTACTCAGTGGACTCTGGATGGGTGAATCATTCTGTAAACATGCTATGGTGATGCACACTGACATCATCAGTACAGCAATTATGAGTGGTTTAAAATGGATTCCTTTCCCATCAGGTCAGGGGGTAAGACAAGACTGTCTTCTTTCACCTCTTCTGTTTGTTTGTTTGTGGAATATATCAGACAATCTGTGGAAATCAGAGGGATCATAATTCTAGGCTTCCAAGGAAGAAAGTAAGTGATGTATTCATGCCACATGGACCAAGAATCAGTGAGGGTACTATGAGAGTACTTTGGAAGTGCTTCAGGATCAAGAGTGAATTGCGGAAAATTAGAGACCATGCTTATTATAGACTAGTACTCAGCAACTGACTCCCTCTCTTTCCCCACCAGGACAGGCCTGATCGAAGTCCTGGTGGTATGATTCATGGGACAGGAAGTAGCCTAGCAGTGATGAGATGACAAAAGTGAACCAGAAGTTAGGACTAAGGAAGCTGAGGAAGCTGTCCATCAAGGAAATTGTCTGGTATTCAGGAACAAGGACCTTCCAGTTCTCCAGTATTCTACAAAGGATTGGCTTATTCCAGCAGTAGTAGCCAGGGCTGTTACCAAAGCAGACTTCTACTTAATTTAGAATTCCTAGATGGACCAGAGGAAGCATTCAATTCTGTACAAGGAACAACTGAAAGGGGGAGGGGGTCAAAAGAGTCCCTCACCTTGTCACCATGCTCCAGTTTCTTTGTCTGGCACCCCCACAGGTTGGCCACTAGATGTTATTAGGTCCCTGTATAAAACTTTAATATTATAAGCCATACACCTTTATCAGTTCCTCCCACCTGGAAGGTCTGGATTGGATGCCTTGACCCTATTTAGCCCAGCTATTTTAGAACTCAGTGGGATCAGTTTGAGGAAGCTTTGGAACAGTGAGGATGTTTACGTTTTATACTCTGGTGAGGCCTCCCAGATTCACCCAGAAGGAGTTTCAATTGGAAGTGATCCATGGTCGTCAACAAACCTTTTCCACTGGAAACAATTTAGTTGAACTAGGGGTCACGATTTGAAACTCCAGGGAGGAAGACTTAGAACCAATGTCAGGAAATATTTCTTCACGGAGAGGGTGGTGGATGCCTGGAATGCCCTTCCAGAGGAAGTGGTGAAGACTAAAACTGTGAAGGACTTTTGTTCGTGCAACCAGCGCAAACAAAAGCACGCTGGATTTTAAAAGATACACGAGTAGCTGTGCGTATCTTTTAAAATCCGGGGTCGGCGCGCGCAAGGCTGCGCAAAATCGGCAGCCTGCGCGCGCCGAGCCGCGCAGCCTGCCTCCGTTTCCTCCGAGGCTACTCCGAAATCAGAGCTGCTTCGGTGGGAGCTTTTTTTCTGGTGCCCCCCCCCCACCTTCCCTTTCCTTCCCCTAACTAATTTCCTTCCCCTAACTAATTTCCCCCCCACCTTTATTTCAAAAGTTACGCCTGCCCAAGGCAGGCGTAACTTGTGCGCGCCGGCGTGCCATGTTCCGGTCGGGGGCTGGTCTGGAGGCCACGTCCATGCCCCCGGAACGCCCCTGGGATGGAACCCCGTCTACATCCCCACCCCCGCAATGCCCCCGATGATGTGCCGGCCACGAAACACCCCCGACACGCCCCCCCCCCCAGGAAAGCCCCGGGACTTACGCTCGTCCCGGGGCTTGTGTGCGCCACCGAGCCTATGCAACATAGGCTCGGCACGCGCAGGGGGTGGAAGGGGCAGCTTTTCGGGGGTTAGGTGCATATCTTACATGCGTACCCCTTTGAAAATCTGCCCCTTTGGATCCCTAAAAGGCTAGAGGATGGAAATAAATAAAAAAGCTAAACTGGCATGGAGCAGCAGTTACTACCCTTAAGAGAAACATGGGGGTAACCTGTATGGAGTGGCAGTTACTACCCTTAAGAGAAACATGGGGGTAATCTGCATGGAGCTGTAGTTACTACCTTGGGAAGATTGCTGGGCAGATTAGATGGACCATTTTGGTCTTTTTCTGCCGTCATTACTATGTTACTATGTTACTCCCTGTCAGAGGGTCCTCCTTTTACTAATTTACAGAAGAGATAGATGTTTACGCCAGATATCCTCTTGGAGTGACAGGGTTCTCATGTCAGGGACTGAAGACCTGTGAGTCCACTTTAAACCATAGGTGGACAAGCCCCAGTGACAGATCCTGCTGTGAGAGACAGTAATGGCTGAGGATGTATCCAGCTTTAACTTTAGAAGTATTTTTTGGACAGAGGCAGAGTGGGGAGCTTTTTGTATTCCCCCTTCCCACAAGGATTGTGGTGCTGAGGTAGCCTGATCCCACTCTGGGAGACCCCAGAAATATTAACTAAGGATGAACAACCAAGATCTGGAGACCCAAACCGGATCTCCACCCATGAGACCAGGACAGTCTGGATGTCCAGGAAGGAGATGGAGCAAGGAAGGATTTTTGCTGTGAAATGGGAACCCCTCAAATTGGATTCCTGGGTTAGCCATTTGGGGGAGCTTTGTACAAGTAAAATCACCACGGCAGCTCTACCCAGATACCTGAAATAAAAGGACACCTACCTTCATAGAAATACACTCAAGTACCAGCAGTCAGATGTAACTTCAACATTATTGACAAATGGACTTTAATTTAATTATTACCAATCAGTAAAAGTTTCCAAGAGCCTGGTCCTGTCTGATTTGTTCCATGTTATGGGATGCACCTGCAGTCTACACACACTAAAAAGCAATATACCATCATCTGAGCCATAAGCGAGAACTTCTCCCCATTTAAAAATGGGGAGAATTGAGCACAGGAATAAATTGAAAACTGGAGCAGCCCCAAAGATAAATAAATGTGTTTGTGTGCTCTTGGGATTAAAACCCCCACTAAGGGTTACATTTTTATGCAACTGAATCAGGATCATCTTAAGGAGCAATGCCAGAGACCACACATAATATCTCATAGCCTGGTTCTTCCTCCTCCCAGACTGGAGGAGGCTAACCTTGGACAAGTGGGAAAGCTCACTGCCCTACAACTGTACCCCCCTCTATACTATAAAGAGGTGAAACTTTTTATGAAGCAATTTAATGTACAATTCTTCATACCAGACTTATGGATACCAAGAAACAGCTACAAGCTGATCCAAGTGGGAGACATCACGGACTCCATAACCAATCTTTTGGTAGCCACCTGTATCATGGTGTGGCAAAACATCACTTCAAAGAGACTAACAAAGCAACACAAGGAAATCACATGGATGGCCACATAAAGTGTACTATGAAGTGTTAACAAGGGCATTCATGCATGCAAGGGGTCTCAGCAAGTAGAGGCACTGCCCAAGGGGGCTGAACAGCATAAGAGGCAATCCTTCATCTATTCTGAGAGTGCCTTTTCACACAGCAGTTACTGGAAGCAATGGACATAGAATTCAAGAACATGGTTTGATAGGATACAGCCAGCAGGGATTTATCCAAGGGAAGTCTTGCCTCACAAATTTGCTACCATTTTTGAAGGGGTTAATAAACATGTGATTAAAGGTGATGCAGATGTAGTGTATTTGAATTTTCAGAAGGCGCTTGACAATGTCACCCCCATGAGAGAGGCTTCTAAGAAAATTAAAAAGTCATGGGATAGGAGGCAATGTACTTTTGTGGATTGCAAACTGGTTACAAGACAGGAAGCAGAGAGTAGGATTAAATGGTCAATTTTCAGTGGAGAAAGGTAAACAGTGGAGTGCCTAAGGAACTGGTGCTTTTTAATATATTTAAAAATGATCTGGAAAGGGGAATGATGAGTGAGGTGATCAGATTTGTAGATAGCACAAAATTATTCAGAATAATTAAATCACAAGCAGATAGTGATAAATTGCAGGACAAATTTGCAACATTAGATGACTGGGTAGCCAAGTGGCAGATGAAATTTTAACATGGAAAAATGCAAAGTGATATATATAGGGAAAAATAACCCATGTTCTAATTACACGATGTTAGATGTCATGTTAGACGTTACTACCCAGGAAAAAGATCTAGGTGTCATAGTGAACAATACATTGAAATTGTCACTCAGTGTAATGCGGTGGTCAAAAAAGCAAACAGAATGTTAGGAATTATTTGGAAGGGAAGGGTGAATAAAGCGCAGACTGTCATAATGTCTCATAACGCTTCATGGTAAGAACTACCTTGAGTACTGTGTTCAATTCTGGTCACCAAATCTCAAAAAAGAAATAGATGCACTGGAGAAGGTATGGAGAAAGGTGACCAAAATAATACAGGGGATGGAATGGCTCCCCTATGAAGAAAGGCTAAAGAGGGTAGGGCTGTTCAGCTTGGAGAAGAGATGACTCAGGGGGATATGATGGAGCTCTACAAACTCATGAGAGGACTATAATAGAAAAATGTGATTTGGTTGTCTACTCTTTCAGATAATAGAAGGACTAGGGGGCACTTCATCTCCATGAAGTTAGCAAGTATCACATTTAAAACAAATTGAAGAAAATTATTTTTAACTCAACTCACAATTAAGCTCTGGAATTCATTACCAGAGGATGTGATTAAGACAGCTTAGCTGCATTTAAAAAAGGTTCCAGGAAGAAAAGTTCATAAATTGCTATTAGACAAGTTGACTTAGAGAATAGCCACTGTTTATCACTGGCATTAGTAGCATGAGATCTATTTAATGTTTGGGTACTTACCAGGTACTTGTATCCTGGATTTTCTACTGTTGGAAATAGGATCCTGGGCTTGATGGACCCTCTGTCTGACCCAGTATGGCAACTTCTTATGTTCTTATGTTCATTCATCCCGAGGAAAAACATTACCCACCAATCAATACTCTGTGGACTATTCCCAAAGAATAACCACCATGGGAGATATCCAAGTTGTTTAGAGGCTCCTCTACTGTATCAATGACACCCTGCTCTTTTTCAGGAATTGCCTCCTATTCCATAAGAAAATGGTATCTATCCAGGGCTGCACAAATTGATCCTCAGCTTGCTCATTGACATCGCTATCATTGATAGACAAGAGGAAAAAGATGAAGACTTAGGACTTTGCATTTATAAAATTAGAGACATTGCAAGCCACAGGGTAGCTGCTGAGCTGCATCAGTACTGTTAAGGTAAAACAACCTGAGACTAACCGGGTCTATCTGGCAGGTTGGTGGAGTGTAACCGAGTTGGTACCAGCCTAAGTAGTCCAGAAGAAAGAATGCACATACCACTTAATTGTAAGTTCTAGAAAAAGGTATTCCGTATTTATTTGAGAAAAGAAAGCCTTTATGTAAAATAAGAAAGCCTACTCTCTTTAGTAGTTGCAGCACAGTTGCTGGGCAGTTAAGAAGTGAAACTAGAAGCAGCAAACAAGCACAGAGAGAAAGATCAAAGTGGGCCTTATGACATCAGCCTAACCTCTTGTCCAATCACAAGCAGTAAGTTTGAAAACAATGAGGGAAAATGAAAACATTGCCTTATTTTACATAACCATGCATTAGTTCAAACAAACATATTACAGTTCTCTCCATTTTTATAATCTGAGGAGTTGGTGTCCCCAACAAATACTACACAAAGGAGGGGTGGAGTAAAGAGCACTCACATGCAGCACTGGTCCAGATAAAAGAATGTGTGGCAACACACAAGACTGTTCTCAGTTTTTCACACTTATCCTTTCATTTAGCAGATAACAGCAATCTTCAAATAAGTGAGGAGATTAGAAAAAGGGAAGGGAAAACCTTGGAGAGAAAGAAGATGGGTATTACTCAGCATTTTCTGGGACATGAGAGGACCAGAAATTGCTCTCTTCCTGTAACCTTCATCTTATCTTGTTGGTGGCGCTAAGCAGCAATGAAAGATGTAGCAATTTTTTAAATATACAAATAAACATCATTAAGAAATATGTTTTGCAAAAGTGATCATTGGAAACATGATCCTTAAGGAAAACATAATTCTTAATGATGTTTCTTTGTATATTTTTAAATTTTGCTATGTCTTTCATTGCTGCTTAGCGCCACCAACAAGACAAGATGAAGGTTACAGGAAGAGAGCAATTTCTGGCCCTCTCATGTCCCAGAAAATGCTGAGTAATACCCTTCTTCTTTCTCTCTGAGGTTTTCCCTTCCTTTTTTCTATTCTCCCTCCTCACCATCATCTCCCTCTTTAATTCCTTCTTATTTCCTCTTCATCCTTCCCCTCTGCTGCTTCACTTACATCAAGGCTTCTCAAATCAGTCCTGGGGGAACCCCACAGCCCATCAGGTTTTCAGGATATCTGCATGCATTGGACACCCAGCATATGCAAATTTCTCTCATGCATATTAATATCAAACCTACCTTCTCTAAGATCTTTGAGAAGGTAGTATGGAAGAAGCTGGAGGATAATTTGGAAGAATATATGATTTTAAATCCAAATCAGTATGATTTTAGGAAAAATCAAGATACTGAGACACTTATGTTCTCATTCTACCAATAAGGGCCTTGAACTCAGTGGTCGGAGTAGCAGAAAAGTATGAGAAAATAAGTGTGAAAGCTTGCTGGGCCTATTGGTCTTCTTCTGCCGTCATTTCTATGTTTCTATGTCTATTAATGATTGATAAATTGGCAGCATTTGATACAGCTTGTCATCGGTTATTAATTTCCCAGTTGCATGCATTTGGGAGTGGTGACATGATATTAGCAAGATTTCTTCATTTTTGTCAGATACAAAACAGCAACTAAATATAGATGGTATAGGTTCTTATTGAAGAGCACAGAGGTCAGGTGGTGCGTTGGTGGTGGACACTTGGGCTGAGGTGGGGTTGACACAACCCAAAGGTAGGGATCTATGGGTCCCCACCGTCGGCAGGTGGAGTGGGCTGAATGTAGAGGCCACTGGAGCTTCACCTATACCAGCTCTCGTTCCCCGCAGGTTGAGCCTTTGGGTGCCGGAGTCAGCAGGACTTAGGTGGGCCTCGAGGTTGGTTTGAGAAGTAGTTCAGCCCAGAGACAGCAGTCGATAGGTGGCATAGTCCTACCCTGGACTGGGGTCGATACAGGAACTCAGGCACCAATGGAATGGAGGGTAACTGGAGGCGCTCAAGCAAAGAAAGGCCGGAGCCTTGTAAGTCCACGTCCAGGGAATAGGCTAGAGGAGGCATCACTGACAGGCTTGGATCAGGGCTGGCAGCAAGCAGAGGTCATGGCAAGCAATGTAGAATTCTGGACATGGAGAAGTCTGTAGCGTAGTCAATCAAGGCAATGGTCAGGACACGGAGAAGGCAGACATAGTCAATCAAGGCAGTGGTCAGGGCACGGAGAAGGCAGGTGTGATCAGGTGTAGCAGAGGTCCAGGGCTGGAGATAAGCTGAAGAGTAGTCAGACATAGCAGAGGTCCGGGGCTGGAGAAAGGCTGAAGAGTAGTCAGGCGTAGCAGAGGTCCAGGACTGGAGATATGCTGAAGAGTAGTCAGGCATAGCAGAGTCGAAATCCAAGGAGTCAGTCCATCACATAGACAGGGCAGGAATGAGGAAGACAGGAACCTAGAACCACGGAAGTCAGGAACATGAAGTAGAGAGGATTCTATATCAGCAATGAATACTTGGAGTATGAGGAGACTTGTTGCAAAGGCAACACTATGGACCAAGGCCTGAACTTATATATACGAAGGAATCTGACGTCAACATCTGGGGCCAAGGCCAGGTTCCCGTCACGGGCCCCTTAAAAGGATTAGTGATGTGCGCGCCTAGGGAGGGGTACGGCACCGATGGCGGCATTTCTCCGTGGGCCACACGGAGAGGCCTGACTAGCAAGGGCATCTTGGCTGGCAACACAGGGGACCATGGCAGAACTGGAGGCACCGGAGGCGATCTGAGGTCGGAGCTGGCGGCCCACCGCCGCCAGTGAAGAGGAACCAGGAATTGGAGTCCATATAAGAAGGTGAGAGGGCCGCGCCCCGGGTCTGCTGCGGGCGACACACGAAACATCAGGTATCCCACAAGAACATAAGAACATAAGAAATTGCCATGCTGGGTCAGACGAAGGGACCATCAAGCCCAGCATCGTGTTTCCAACAGAGGCCAAACCAGGCCACAAGAACCTGGCAAATACCCAAACACCAAGAAGATCCCATGCTACTGATGCAATTAATAGCAGTGGCTATTCCCTAAGTAAACTTGATTAATAGCAGTTAATGGATTTCTTCTCCAATAACTTATCCAAACCTTTTCTGAACCCAGCTACACTAACTGCACTAACCACATCCTCTGGCAAAATAAATTCCAGAGCTTTATTGTGCATTGAGTGAAAACATTTTCTCCAATTAGTCTTAAATGTGCTACTTGCTAACTTCATGGAATGCCCCCTAATCCTTCTATTATTCAAAAGTGTAAATAACCAATTCACATCTACTCGGTCAAGACCTCTCATGATCTTAAAGACCTCTATCATATCCCCCCTCAGCCGTCTCTTCTCAAAGCTGAACTGCCCTAATCTCTTCAGCCTTTCCTCATAGAGGAGCTGTTCCATCCCCTTTATCATTTTGGTTGCCCTTCTCTGTACCTTCTCCATCACAATTATATCTTTTTTGAGATGTGGCGACCAGAATTGTAAACAGTATTCAAGTTGTGGTCTCACCATGGAGCGATACAGAGGCATTATGACATTTTCCATTTTATTAACCATTCCCTTCCTAATAATTCCTAACATTCTGTTTGCTTTTTTGACCACCACAGCACACTGAGCCAACAATTTTAAAGTATTATTCACTATGATGCCTAGATCTTTTTTCTGGGTAGTAGCTCCTAATATGGAAAGGATCAGCATTATATTTATATATAATATATCTCCAAATATTAGCAAAAATTATGTCATCATTTCAACATGTATATTTTCACTGATGTCCACAATAGTGGAGTATGGTCTTTAAACTTTCCTTGATGTCACAGATTAAAGAGGTAATAAGATCAGCATTTTTCAAATTACAAATGATTATGCATTAAAAATTTTAGATCTCTCCTGTGGCTATTAGAGTGATGCTGTAAGCTTGGAAACTTGATTACTACAATTCATTGAATTTATGGCTACAGAAACTTCTGCTAAACGTTTAGAACTGGTCCAAAATGAGATGGCTAGGCTCATTACTGGATCAAGCATTACTGATAGGATATTCCCTAAGCTAAAGGAACTGTGTTTTTTACCAATTGAACAATTGCATTTAAAATATTATCAATGATTTATAAGGTTTATTCCGGTTATGGTTCCCATTATTTGAATGATTTAACAAAATCTTATTTTTCATCATGTCAGCCTTGTTCTTCAAAACAGAATTTGTTGGCAGTCCCTTGTTTTCAGGAATACTTGAGTGCAAAGTTTTTATTCTTCTGCAGTGAAATTGTAGAATTCATAACTGATTACCTTAGTTGTAGGAAAAACCTTAAAGTAGTAGGGATGTGAATCGTTTTTTGATGATTTAAAATATCGTCCGATATATTTTAAATCGTCAAAAATCGTTAGGGCCACGATACAATACCAATTCCCCCGATTTATCGTCAAAAAATCGTAAATCGGGGGAAGGGGGAGGGCAGGAAAACTGGCACACTAAAATACCCTAAAACCCACCCCCGACCCTTTAAATTAAATCCCCCCCCCTCCCGAACCCCCCCCCCCCAAATGCCTTAAATTACCTGGGGGTCCAGCGGCTGTCCGGAACGGCCTCCTGCAATTGAATCGTGTTGTCTTCAGCCGGCGCCATTCCGTACGGAAAACGATTCGTGGCAGGAGATCGCTCCCAGACCCCCGCTGGACCCCCAAGGACTTTTGGCCAGCTTGGGGGGGCCTCCTGACCCCCACAAGACTTGCCAAAAGTCCAGCGGGGGTCCGGAATGACCTCCTGCAGTCGAATCGTGTTTGTCTATGGCCGCCGCCATTTTGCGCTGCCATTTTGCAAAATGGCGGCGCAGAATGGCGCCGGCTGAAGACAACACAATTCAATTGCAGGAGGCCGTTCCGGACTGCCGCTGGACCCTCAGGTAATTTAAGGCATTTGGGGGGGGGGGTTCGGGAGGGTGGGGGATTTAATTTAAAGGGTCGGGGGTGGGTTTTAGGATGTTTTAGTGTGCCGGTTTTCCTGCCCTCCCCTTTCCCCCGATTTAGCTACGGACCGCCGCTGGACCCCCAGGTAATTTAAGCCATTTGGGGGGGGGGGTTCGGGAGGGTGGGGGTTTTAATTTAAAGGGTCGGGGGTGGGTTTTAAGGGGTTTTAGTGTGCCGGTTCACGATTTTAACGATTTTCACGATACTCTAAACACCCCTCCCAGCCGAAATCGATCGTTAAGACGATCGAGGACACGATTCACATCTCTAGAAAGTAGCATGTTTTATCCCAGCATTTGAATGATTATGCAGATTTACATTGTGTTCATTTTTAAAGATTTTTAGATGAATGTATTGGAGGAGGGTAGATGATGATTGTGGATGTTTTTATTGTTATCCACACTGGAAATGTTTATTTGATTTGGAAAAATATAAGAACAAATAAACATATTCAATGTTGATTTCCTGAAAACCTGATTGGCCATGAGGTCCCCAGAACAGGTTTGTAAGACCGTGTCTTACATACCTCAGACAGGCCAGTGCTTCTCTTCCTTCCCGTTATAGACCAAATCCCACTGCAGTCCAGGGTCCCGGATCCTCCTCCATGTGTCCCCGCTCCCTCTCCCTTTTGCTCTCTCTTCCCCATCACTACTTTGCTCTCTGCTGCCTTGTTCTTCCTCCATTGCTGTCACATCACTTATCTCCCCCTCTTCCTTTTTGCTTTCTGCCTCAGCTCTCCTTGGTCTGTGGCTCTCATCTTCCACCCAAAGTCTCTGTCCTTTCTCTCTTGCACTGTTTATAATACCGAGGTGTGCATTTGTATCAGTGCCAGCAGCCACAGGAGCTCCTCCAGCCCCAATGGCCTATGGGTTAGCAACAAGCCTGCTGACAGCCAGTGGCCTGCAGGGAGAGGCAGGAGCAGCAACACCCGAGGCACTCGCAGACTGTGAATTTCTGTTCACCGTGAGCAGGCAACTGGAAAGTTTGCATCCTGGATGTATAGACATTCAACCGCAGTTTTCTTTATACAGACGCTTTCTTGGTTTGTTCACAAATAAAAATGTGGAGAAATGTTGCAACAAAAATTGGAATTCCAAGAAGAATAGCATTAAAGGTGAATTGATTCTGCATACTTTTCTTGCAAGAATTCATCATCATTCCTTGTTGCGCCATTTTTCTTTGATGTTGTATTAAAAGGGATTTTGCCATTTTGCTCAATCTTTCACCAGATCGACAGCTGGCACAAAGGATTTTGCATTGTCTCATAGCCAATATAATTATGGAAAATAGAAACCCCCCAAATTCTCATGGAGTTATTCTCAAAGTCGGTTCACCTTCCACATATCCTCAGTGACAGCTTTGATCAGTGATTAAACTATCCTTCCTAATACTTAACATAGAGACAGAATATATGCTCCATGTGCAACGCAGTAATGTAGTGAACATTGCACACTCATGTGTTGTCCTGTTAATAGACAAAAGAAATCCGAACGGTGAGGTATAAGCTTACAGTGAGAGGAAATGATTTTATTGCAGAAATATGATACTATATAAAGAAGCCTTGTCTATCAAACATATTTTACACATCACATCTACTTTAATGTTTGTTGTCAGAAAACATAATTTCAGCAGCACATTTGCACCAAGAAACTTACTAAGTTTACTGGCTAATAGGGTGAAGCTCCAAACCAGGAAGAAGAGGAAAACTTGTTACAATGAGTAATCCAACAAAAAATGTATCATTAACTAAATAAAGATTATGCAGCACCTGCAAACTCAATTTGTGGGGGTGGGGGAGTCATGTTTGCTATCTCATTCCTACACCTGCCAACTCACAGCAGTTCCGTCTTTATGAGCAATACAAATATGCTATATGTATTATGTAACATGATTAATTTCAGAAATCAGCATTTCCTCACCTATTTCCAGCATTGCAATGATAGCAAGCAGAGCGCACACGTATATTTATCTTAAAAACTAACAGGATTGGGGGAGGGGAGAGAGTTCTGAGCCTTGCATATAAATCTTAAAGAACATACAAGACCAGAATGTTCAGTCCATGTTAACCTATTTAATGTTTTCTTTTTATTTTACTCTAATTCAGGGAAGCCCAAATTTGGTCCTTAAGGGTTGCATCCTAGTCAGGTATCCAGGATTTCCACAATGAATATGCAGGGGATGTATTTGTATGCACTGCCTCGATTATATGCAAATAGATCTCATGTATATTCATTATGGAAATCCTGAAAATCAGACGGGGTTGTGGCCCCCAAGGACTGAGTTTGAGTACCCCTGCTCTAATCAAAATAAAGTATTCCTTTCAAGATTTATTTATTTATTTATTTAATATATATTTCTATACCGGACTTCACGAATAGAATTCACATCAGGCCGGTTTACATGGAACTTAGGGGATAAAGAAGAGTAACCAAAAACAAGAAGGCTGAATCAAGCAAAGTTACATAAAACAAGGGCATTGAACTTGGGGGCTAGAGTAGCCAGGAAGAAAGGTAGAGCGGAAATTAGCAACAAATAAATAATATATAACTGGTTATGAGATTGGTAATTATCTCATTCCTTAGGCTGAGTCCGAAGTGACATTTTGACTAGGGGAAGGCTTGGAGGAAAAGCCACGTCTTCAGTTGTCTTCGAAAGGTATGAAGGCAAGGTTCCAGTCTTAGGTCAGTCGGAAGTCTGTTCCATGCAGTTGGATCTATCATCAATAGCATTGCTACATTATCCTTTGACCTCCTGATATGTTGATGAACTGTTAGCAGTCATATCTGTTACACCTTCATAGGACCCAGTTCTTATTTCTAATCTTTCTTATTTCTGTTCATACATTCTGACTAGAAAGAGGCTAACAATTAGAGATCAAACACAAGCCAGGCAAATTTTCAGACTTTGTCGAGATTTGCTTGGAAATTTTGTTGAATTTTTCCCAGCAGGGTTAGGTGAAAATTTGATTCAGATCTTTCTTAACCCTTCATCTCCTCATCGATATTGGAGCATCCACCTTCATGCCTCCCAGCCCCCTGACATTGATTATTCCTGTCTCTTGTGTGAGATCTTCAATTTTGATCTCTTTATAGAGGCACTCAAGTACTCAGTCCAGATTGTATCATTATGGATTGTTGGACTCTGCTCTGGGATTATCTTGCAGGACAAGAAAGCCTCACACAAACACATACCCCAACTCTAGACCCCCTCAAAATATAATACCCTCATACCACCCTTGCCACCCCCACTCTAGTCCAACACCAAAACACTACCCAATTACTCCCACTGAAGCCCCCCACTTACCTAAATCCCAGCCACCAACAAACAAAACCCCCCACTTATTCCCAATCTACCCACTATTTGCCCACCCCAACAACTCACTAACCCCTACCCATTCACTAAATCACTCCCATCCACCTATTCCCTCACCCTCTCACTAATCCAACCCCTCAAACAGCCACCCCCTAACTAATTACTAACCAACCTCCACTCTTTCTAGTCCAATCACATGTCAAGAGCCCCAGGCCAGAAATTCTCTGGTCCAGGATCCTCAAGCTAGGGAGACTATTCTCTGGGATCACACATCAGAGAGATTTTTCATCAGAACCCCCAAGCCAGACAACCTCTCTCTCAGGGCCATAAAGCCTTACACAGCTTAGCCCCTTCATCCCCAATCTAACAACCCTTCTATCCCACTACTTCTGAAAACATCGCCAGCCACTCCCCATTGAAGCTCCTAACTCACTTACCTCCTACCAACCAACAAATTCCTATGCACCACCCAACCTACCCACCACTCACCTATGCAGTCACTAACACACCCCCCCATATCTCTCATTCACATATACCATTTACCCCCGACTCATCCACCTACCCCTCCTCACTAACCTCCATACAACAAGGCATCTACAAGCCATTCCTATACTTAGCTGTCCTGTGGCACAGCTTCTCCTTCCTTCCCCCAAAATATATTTTGTAAATGGCACAGGTTAGGCTGTGCTCTTTAGGAAGGTTTAATAGTATGATTAGATTAGGTAGGAGGCTATAATGGAGGGGGTTGTGGCTGGGTGGGGGTAGGAGGGTCATTGAATAGATAGTGGAGTAGTTAGGTGGTGTTAGTGAGTAGGTGGGGATAATGAGTGACTGAGGAAGCTATGGTGGATGGGTGCAGGCATAGGTGAGTGGGGGATGGTCTAGAGAAAATGGAGGCTCTGAATTTGGATCTTCCAGGTGTGGGAATCTTGGACTCAACTCTCTTGGCTATGGAGGTCCTAGACTTGGGCTTCCACTCTGGCTTCCTGGGTCCCAGACTCAGCCATCCCAGATAAAGCGGTCCCAGATTTGGGCTTCCCTGTTAAAGGTGTCCTAGATTTGGCCTTCCTCAGTATGGGGACCCAGACTCGGGCTTTCCAGTTGCAAGGGTATAAGGTCCCAGACTTGGGTTTCCCGGATGTGGGGCTCCCAGGGACAATTTGGGGAACCCATGTTAGAGCTTCCAAAGTTGAGGAACGTAGATCTGGGGTGGCTGTTTTTTTAAAATTTTCTTTCATTTCTCATAGAAGTAAATGGAAATTAAAACTTTACCGTACCTCAAGGTCTGAAGTTAAGTTTCAATGGTAAAATAAATTAGTAAAGTGAGCTAATTTTTTATGCATCTTGCTTCATTGGAAGTAATTCAATGTAAAGATCACTAGCAATTATTACCATGGAAATTGTGCTAAAATTAATTCACTTTTGTAATTCCTGTTTTGCAGTATGTGCAAAATAATGAGGGTGTTTACTGCACCACTAATTAATCAATAATAAACTCTACCGTGTACATTTTCTGTGCACTAAAACTTATGTTAGGAAGCAATTTTAACACACAAAATTGAATGCTAAAATAAAAGTAATATTGCATTAACTGCAGGAGCAGTGTCAAGAAGGTGGCTTACTAGGCTGCAACGTTGCTGTAGTTCTCTTTTTCCAACTGCAATTTTTCCTTTACCATGCTGCCGAAGAGGAAAGGAAAGCCTAGGCAATGCGCCTCCTTACCTGAATTTCTTCCAGACCAGTGTATGCTTGATTTCGTTTTCAGCCGGTCATTGGATCTAGGGGATTCAAGGTCCATTGTGGAGCTTAGCATGGGCACATAGGTTCCTCTGGACATTGCTCTCAGTTCCCTGGAATGCATCCCTCCACCTCAGCCAGGCAACCCTGACAGTGCGGCATCGGAATTCTCAAAGGAGAATGACATAACTGGTTCTTCAGTTGGGGTGAGGGGACGTGGGGCTGGAGTAGTTTTGCCCAGCTTGGATATCAACGTTGTTTGAGGGAACAGATATACGCTTCCTTTGGGCTTCTCCTTGCAAGTTACTGAGGTCAGCGATGGTTCTTCCTCTTCCCTTCTGAGCTGACCCTTGCAACCATTGGTAAGATCTGCTTAGATGTCTTTGGATACTTTGTTGTCAGTTTTGGTAATGGTAGACTCTGCCATAAATATCTGTGCTTTAGATATCGGCTTATTGGTGAAGTCAGTCTCAGAACTTTGGGAAGTTCATTCGCAAAGGCTTTAGGGGATCAAATCTAAGGTTGTGGATATGGAAAAACAAATACAAGATATTCAGAAAAGGCCTGATTTTAAAAACGCATTTATATGTTTAAAATTGAGTTTTACACGTGTATATGCACTTTACTGAAGTAAGTGGGCGTTTGAAAATTGCTACAATATATGCGATTGAATTATCCGTAGGATTTACTTGCATAGATTTTGGAGAATATTGAAAAAAATAATTTCATTGTGCTGCTGTGGATCAGAATTGTGCCATTTCCCATTTATTGTCTTTAGTAAAGAATTATTTTTGGATGCTAATTCAGTGACTCCAGCGTGGTTATTTGGCACTCAGTGCACAATGAATAGAAAAGTATCCCCACCCAGGGATACCTAAAGAGAATTAGTCACCTCGTACTGTGAACTGAGAGCACTCCTTTCATCCCCAAGTCTATTGAACCTACATCCTGGGAAGGAAGGAAAGTAGTGTAGCTAGCCTGGGTTCCTGCCCCAAAGAGTGCAAATAAGTTTATGTGCTTAACCATACCAGACGTGTACATTAAGGAGGGGATTCATATAAATGGAAAAGAAGGGATAAAATACAAATAAAAGGATATAATACCCAAATAGTTGCAAAATGAATTGCGAGAGGAAGGCAAATTTTCCCATATTGTTCAATGTAATGTGCACAAAAACATGTTATACATAGGCAGTTTTGTGGTCTCAATTTACCACAGCTGAAAAACAGGTCCAAATTTGCTGACATCGGAACACATTTATCATGCCTGCATCATTACTACACTGCACCAGTCTCAATGTTTTTATCATTCAACATGAAAATAATGAGGCATGGGATCATAAATGAACATGGAATAGCACTGGCACTAACTTATGATAAATGAGACCTACAACAGATTTGCATATTAGACTATTGAAAAAAAATAATTTACCCCGAGCTATGATTTATCATATTCAACAGACATTTACAATAAATTAGACGTGTTTCCATTTAAACAAAGTGTAATCTCCAGCTAACTTTTGGCAGTATAGCTGAGTCTGATTTCAGGTTATGTAAGTGGTGTGATTTGGAAAGGAGGGTCTCTTTAAACACCTTAATTACAATAACAGTTCTGGATTGGCTTTCTTCTTTGCTGACAAATTTGTCCTCTTCCTTAGTTACATTAATAACTGTGGTGCCTCAGGATTTGGTCTCACAGTTTGGCCCAATACCTACATCTCTCCACTTTATAAGATCCTAGCAAACCTCATTGTAGGGTATCATCTCTATGTTGACAATATTCCATTTTTTGTGCCTGTATCTGCTTTCACTTAAGATTTTGAGAAAGTATCTAGTTGCTTTACTTCAGTTCATAGCTGGCATTCCAATAACAAGCTGGCCCAGAACATCAACAGAACTGAAATCATGGTATTGATCAGAATTTAGGGGTGTGCATTCGTTTTCAACATATTGGCAATCCGCAACATATATGTCCCTATTCGTGGGGTCACGAAACGTATGGCGAACCCCCACGAATACAAAGATTCTAACGAATAAACCCCCACCCTCCTGACCCCCCCAAGACTTGCCAAAAGTCCCTGGTGGTCCAGTGGGGGTCCTGGAGCCATATCCTCCACTCGGGTCATCGAGTATTCAAAATGGCACCGATAGCCTTTGCCCTTACTATGTCACAGGGGCTACCGGTGCCATTGGTCGGCCCCTGTCACATGGTAGGAGTACAAGATGGTGCCAGCCGTCCATTGCTCCTACCATGTGACAGGGGCCGACCAATGGCACCGGTAGCTCCTATGACATAGTGAGGACAAAGGCTATCAGTGCCAATTTGATTATTGGCAGCCGACAGCCCGAGTGCAGGAGATCACGCCAGGACCCCTGCTGGACCATCCGGGACTTTTGGTAAGTCTTGGGGGGGGGGGGGGTCAGGAGGGTGGGGGGTTGTAGTTAATTAAATTTAAAGGGTTGGGATGGGTTTTTTTTTTTTAGAAACAAATACATACGTAACTAATGACCTGATCGGGGTCCCCCGAGATCGGATGCAACGGATTTGGCTCACCACGAATACATATACCGAATGGGACGAATCTTTCCCTGCTGCACATCCCTATCAGATTTCCCCCTTTTATACTCAACCTTCACAGTCACCAAATCCATGTTTTTAAACTAGTGCATAATTTAAGTGTAGTATTTGATAGAGATGTGTAGTTGTTTGCAACGAAATAGGAAATAAAGACGATATTTCCTATTTCATTGTATTTTGGGAAGGAAAGAAATGCTAGGAAAACCCACAAAATTTCATATGGTTTTTCTAGCATTTTTTTTTCAGGAAGTGTACACCTAGAAAAAAAAATCCCAAAACATGCCCCAACCCTTAAAATGTAAATAAATATAAAGCCTTCCCCAAGATTCACCGAAAGTCCCTGGTGGTCCAGCGGGGGGCCCGGAAGCAGTCTCCCACTCCTTTGCTGTGGGCTGCCAGTAATCAAAATGGTGCCGGCGGCCCTTTGCCCTTACCATGTGACGGAGCTACTGGTGCCATTGGCCGGTAGCTCCAGGTCCCATGCTAGACCACTAGAGACTTTGGGTGAGTCTTGGGGGGGGGGGGGGTTCAAATTAAATTTGAAGGGTAGAGCCGGTTTTGGTTTTTCTTTTTTATTGAATGAAAAATAATTCCGATCTGGGGGTGGATCAAAATGGCCCACCCCAATCTGAAAATGAAATGGGCACACACAAAAAAAAAACTATGCACACCTCTAGTATTTGATACTTCCATATCATTTAGGGCCTCATTTTCCAATATCGCATGCAATACCAAAAAGGGGTGTACCTTATGCTAATAAGCATGTGTATCGCAAATTGCTATGCAAAAGGCTGCTAGCACAAGTTGTGCTATTAGCCCAATTTGGGATACATTGCCAGTATATCGCAGTTCACAATGTCTCCTGACAGGCCTTTTTCAGTATGATGCTAGCTTGATGGACTCTCTACCTGGGTAACATCAAGCTAGGTGGAAAGAACATTGCACAAATCTCATCTTGGAGTGAGTTACCTCACTCATTAGGTCATCAAATCTTCACAAGAGACCACTGTTCTGTTCGTACGTCTCACGTTGAATGTGAAAGTTGCCCCTAACCCCCTACACCAGAGCTTTCCAAAGTGTGTGTCGCGACACTTTACTGTGTCGCCTGAGGTGTGCCGGTGTGTCGCGCAAGCCCGGTGCACGTGACACACCGGCAAGTGCAGGGACCGGGAACCCATGGCTCCAAGCCAGATATGCTGCATCTGGCTCGCAGACAAGTATCGCCACACTTTCCCGCTGACCCAGCTGCTCCCCGGTCCTCCTCCGCCCGGGTGGAACGCGGCAGGACAGCTGGAGTCAGCGTCACCGGCGTGCTCTCTCCTTCCCGCCCCCCCCCCCCCCCCCGGAAGAGGAAGTGGAGAGTATCGGGTGAGTGCGCGGCAAGAAGAGGCCACGCTAGTGCGCTCGGCATCGGCCCGAAGAAAAGAAGACTGCAGCGCGGCTCGGAGGAAAATGTTCAACCGCGGCCGATGGGACTCCGCCTCCGCGAGGGCTGAAAATGAAGAGGTTAGCGTTGGGAGGAGGCTGCTGCTGCTGCCGCCTCTTCCCAACGCTAACCTCTTCATTTTCAGCCCTCGCGGAGGCGGAGTCCCATCGGCCGCGGTTGAACATTTTCCTCCGAGCCGCGCTGCAGTCTTCTTTTCTTCGGGCCGATGCTGAGCGCACTAGCGTGGCCTCTTCTTGCCGCGCACTCACCCGATACTCTCCACTTCCTCTTCCGGGCCGCAGGGCCCTGTGTGTGTGTATGAGAGAGTGAGAGATTGCATGTATGTGAATGATTGAGAGCCTGTACATGTGAAAGAGAGTATGTCTGTGATTGAGAGCCTGCCTGTGAGAGAGAGAGCATGAATGTAAGTTTACCATTGGGAACCTGTATGTGTAAGTTTGTGATTGAAAACCTGTTTGTGTGAAAGAGTATGTGTGTATGATTGAGATCCTTTGTGTGTGAGAGAAATCATGTGTATGTATGATTAAGAGCCTGTGTGTATAAGTAAGAGAGAGATCATGTGTGTCTGTGTGTGATTGAGAGCTGATTTAGGTGAGGGAGCATGTGAGTATGTGATTGAGAGCCTGTGTGTAAATGAGAGAAAGAGAGGACATGTTTGTAAGCATGTGAATGAGAGTCTGTGTGTGAGAGAAAAAGACAGCATGTATGTGTGTGATTGAAAGCCTGTGTGTCTGTAAGCGTGAAAAGATAGACAGCATGTGTGTAAATGTGTAATTAAGAGCCTATATAAGTGAGAGAGAAAAAACATGTGTCTATGTGAGTACTGAGAGCATGTGTGTATAGGTGTGTCATTGAGAGCCAGTGTGAGAGAGAGCGCTGGTATGTGACTGAGAGAGGAGAAAGTTCCAAGCAAACCACCCCGCCTCCTGCTAATTCAGAACAATCTCAGGACACCTGAATATCAAACGTTCCCAGGTATGCAGAGCAAAAAAATGTTTGTATCCTTATTATTTTTCATTACTGGGTCTTTGTGTCTGCTATTTTGAAATATTTTGTTGGTATCTGGAAATGTTTTATATGAGTTTTTAATTATTGGATATTCCACTCATCAGCTGTTTCGAAATATGTTCTTTTTGTTAGTTCAGTTTTACTGCTGATGATTTTATATTTCTTGATTTGTTTTATAAGGATGGGTGATGTTTCTTTTTTCCTTTGTTACACTGCATACAACCTCTGGTTTGCTAGTAGACTGAATTACTGTGTCCCGAAATTATGTTTGTCTAAAAAGTGTGTCACCAACATGAAAAGTTTGGAAAGCTCTGCCCTACACTAATACTTAAACCTCACCTCGAGTTACTAGGTGGGCCTCCCATAGGGATACAAATACCTATCTAGGGAGGAGACACTATGGTAAGTCTCTCTCTCTCCCCAGCATCACATCATGAACTGTGATAAACCTTTAATGGCCTGTAATGAAAGAGGTGTAGTTATTGGACACATGATAAATCCTCCCTACTTTACATTTACTCCACCCCCTTAATATAAAATTAAAAATTCACAAAGCACAGTTTGTGGAATTATCACACACAGTAACTCCTTGGAAAATAAGGGCCTGATTTAAAAAAGAATTTCATGCTTAAAACTATGTTTTACATGTGTGAATGCACTTTTTCTGTATAAGTGGGCTTTTGAAAATTGCTACAATAAATGCCATTGAATTGCCCATTGCTTAAACACATGTAAGTGCACTTTGGGGCAGATTTTCAAAGGGATACGCGCCAAAGATACGCGTGTACCACCCGAAAACCTGCCCTGAGTTCCATCTGTGCACACTGAACCTATGTTGAATAGGCTCGGTAGCACGCACAAGCCCCAGGATGCGTGTAAGTCCCGGGGCTTTCCTGGGGGTGTGTCGGGGGTCTATCGCGATGGCACATCATTCGGGGGCGGGGCTGTGGGCGTGGTTCCGGCCCTGGGGCATTTCGGGGGCATGGCCAAGGCCTCCGAAACAGCTCCCGGGCTGGGGAATCGCACGCCGGTCGGCTGGCCAGCGCACACGAGTTACGCCTGCCTCTGGCAGGCATAACTTTTAAAACAAAGGTGGGGGTGGTTTAGATAGGGCTGGGGGGGTGTGATAGGTAGAGGAAGGAAGGGGAAGGTGCAGGGGGGGGGGGGGTGGAAGGAAAGTTCCCTCCGAGGCCGCTCCGATTTTGGAGCAGCCTCGGAGGGAACGGAGGCAGGCTGCGTGGCTTGGCGCGCACAAGCTGCCAATTTTGGCCAGCCTTGCATGTGCCGACCCCGGATTTTAAAGGATATACGCGGCTAAGCGCGGGTGTACTTTTATAAAATTTACCCCTTTATGTGCACTTTATGGGGTAGGTTTTATAAAAGTATGCCCGCGATTCCCCGGCCCGGAAGCTGTTTCGGAGGCCTCGGCCATGTCCCTGAAATGCCCCCGGGCCGGAACCACGCCTGCGGCCCCCACCCCCAAATGACGCGCCACCGCGACAATCCTCTTACATGCCCCCCCCAAGAAAGCCCCGGGACGCTTGTGCGTGCTGCCGAGCCTATTCAACATAGGCTCGGTGTGCGCAGGGGAGAACTTGGGGCAGGTTTTCGGAGGGTACGCGCATATCTTATGCATGTACCCCTTTGAAAATCTGCCCTATATGGGTAAATGGCTTTGCTAAATTGCTATGATAGTATGCTATATTTATGCATGTAACTACTTTTAAAATGACCTTATACTTATTAGAGATGTGAATCGTGTGATCGATCGTCTTAACGATCGATTTCGGCTGGGGGGGGTAGGGAATCGGATCGTCGCGGTTTTGTTTTTGTAAATATCATGTAAATCATAAATCAGGGGAGGGCGGGAAAACCGGCACACTAAAACATCCCTAAAACCCACCCCGACCCTTTAAAATAAATCCCCCACCCTCCCGAACCCCCCCAAAATGCCTTAAATTACCTGGGGTCCAGAGCGGGGGTCCCGGTGTGATCTTTTACTCTCGGGCCTGCGGTGCGTTGTAGAAATGGTGCCGGCGCTACCTTTGCCCTGTCATATGACAGGTCAAAGGTAGTGCCGGCGCCATTTTGTTTTTTGTCCCCAGACATCAGGAGCGTAGGAGATCGCTCCTGGACCTCCGCTGGACCCCCAGGGACTTTTGGCCAGATTGGTGGGGCCTCCAGACCCCCACAAGACTTGCCAAAAGTCCAGCGAGGGTCCGGGAACGACCTCCTGCACTCGAATCGTTTTGCTGTACAAAATGGCGCCGGCCATACGCCGGCCATACGCCGGCCGTACGGCAAAACGATTCGACTGCAGGAGGTCATTCCCGGACCCCCGCTGGACTTTTGGCAAGTCTTGTGGGGGTCAGGAGGCCCCACCAAGCTGGCCAAAAGTCCCTGGGGGTCCAGTGGGGATTCGGGAGTGATCTCCTACGCTCCTGATGTCGTTTTGCCATACAAAATGGCGCCGGCCATACGCTGTATGGCCGGCGCCATTTTGTACTGCAAGACGATTCGAGTGCAGGAGGTCACTCCCGGACCCCCGCTGGACTTTTGGCAAGTCTTGTGGGGGTCAGGAGGACCCCCCAAGCTGGCCAAAAGTCCCTGGGGGTCCAGCGGGGGTCCGGGAGCGATCTATGCTCCTGACGTCGGGGGACAAAAAACTAAATGGCGCCGGCGCTACCTTTGACCTGTCATATGACAGGGCAAAGGTAGCGCTGGTACCATTTCTACAACGCACCACAGGCCCAAGAGTAAAAGATCACACCGGGACCCCCGCTCTGGACCCCAGGTAATTTAAGGCATTTTGGGGGGGGGGTTCAGGAGGGTGGGAGATTTATTTTAAAGGGTCGGGGTGGGTTTTAGGGTTGTTTTAGTGTGCCGGTTTTTCCGCCCTCCCCCTTCCCCTTCCCCCGATTTACGATTTTTGACGATAAATCGGGGGAATTCCTATTGTATCGCGCTTCTAACGATTTTTGATGATTTAAAATATATCGGACGATATTTTAAATCGTCAAAAAACGATTCACATCCCTAATACTTATAGACATCCCACCTTGCTAGTTGCCCTCTTCAGGGAGAAATCTTCTTGATGTACCTTCAGTTAAAGCTGCTTCTTTAACTGAAACTTGGGATTGTGTACTTTCTTTTGGCAATTGCCTCCGGTGGAACTCACTACCTGAAACTTTATGAGCAGAATCCTAATTAAGAAGTATTTGAAAACCCTATTATATGTTCAAGCTTTTGAGCAACAAAATTTACTTTGCTTTCTTTCTTTCTTTTATTTCGAAACACTTGTTACCTGCCCTTCCTACGTTGAGGGCAGGGTACAATAAAAAGATACATAATTTTTGATACATAAAAGAGAACATAAAACAGCTCAACATATAAAATCATTAAAAAAAGATATCAACAAAAACATAAATACAAAATCATAAATACTTTAAAATAAAATAAACTAAAATAAAATGAAATGTATAATATAAACAGACTTAAAAAACAAAGGACTGAAAAACAGTGGAGATTATTTCTTATCTGTCTGACTTGAGAAGTCTTTCTTAAATAAGAACATCTTCAAAACTTTCATAAAAAAGGAATTTTGTTGGTGTTATAGGTTTAAGAATGCCTGATAGTTTAATATCGCAGTAGTGGCTAGTTTTGTTATTATTATTTCTGTTTTCCTTTTTATTTTATTATTTTTTAATTTATTTGTTATTTTAATACCTTATTTGTTTATTGGTATTATCTCTGTTTCTCATTTTATAAATGTTTTGATTGCAATTTACATAGAACTATGGATGCTATGGGCTATAAATATTTAAATAAGGTAATTATCTGTTATAGGGAATGAACAAGAAAGAAGCCAATGACATACTGAAGGCAGTTTTTGGAAGCTTCAAATTGCTTACTTCATCACAAAGGAAGAGAGCTTGTCTTATAGTCATGCTATTTCATACACAGATACAAAATGGGAGGGAATCATTTCTAAGCAGAGCTCACTTTAAATATTTATCAGGCATGATTAAGAAATGTGGCAATTCAATAAGCCAATGTGCAGCACCAACAGCTATTTAAACTCACTGATCTAGACAAACAGCCACTCCAAGTGAAGAACAATCATTACATAGTCATTCAAATATAGACAAAATGGAGTCTCATTAAGAAAGATTTACTCCATTAGGATGGGATTGTTTTCTCCTATTGATATTTTATTGGGTTCCTATTCCGTAACATTTCCCATTCTGTGCTTGCGAAATTACCAACTGAAAAGCATCCTTACACAGCGGACCTCAAATGATTTGCTTTAGAAACTGAAACATTAAGCAGTAATCTTAATTACCATGTGTGGAGCATCAGTTAAATTATTACATAAAAACATAAAAATTATATCATTCCATGTAGAGGTTAATTTTCAACCTGTTGCATTGCTGCAAATCTGTGGGCACTATTTACCTCAGGTTTTTCACCAGTTTTCAAAGGGAAAGTACACATGTTCTTTTTCTTAAAAAACTGCCTGAGGGAAAGGTACTCACCAAGATTTGCATCTGATTTTTCAGCGGATAGTTTTTCCATCTAAAATTACACTCACAGAAGACAACTTTCAAACAAATGTATGCGGTGGGATATATGCATGCATATGACTGCGAGCAGATCTATGCTAGTATTTTATATTCATGCATATGACATATTCTCATTTTATAAAATACGCATATTTCTATCCCACAACATACGGGCCTGATGTTCAAAAGCATTCACACACTTAAAATGGGTGTTACACATGTAAATGCACTTTATCTATCTATGTAGCCTTTTGAAAATTGCTACAATATATTCCATTGAATTGTCCATAGGTTTTACCTGCATTATGTGCACATAGGGCCTGATTTTAAAAAGCATTTACTCGAGTAAAAACCAGGTTTACCTGAGTAAATTCACTTTACTTGAGTAAGTGGGTTTTTGAAAATTGCTACAATATATGCCATTGACTTGTCTATAGGATTTACTCACATAAGTGCACTTTACTTGAGTAAATGGCTTTTGAAAATTGCTACAATAGTAGCTACATTTACGCATGTAACTCCTTTTGAAAATTACCCCCATAATGCGGATAAATGACTTTTGAAAATTGCTACAATAGTATGCTACATTTACATGCGCAACTCCTTTGAAAACTCACCTGTGTGCACATATGTAGGCTTACACATGAATATTTGCAATGAACCGAACGTATATCAGTACATTGAACACACAATGGGTCAGATTTTAAAAGCCTATGCATGTAAATCCAAGTGGATTTACACACGCAAGGGGGTAACGCGTGCCAGGCCTATTTTCAAAAGGCCAGGCGGCGCGTGTAAAGTCCCAGGACGTGTGTAAATCCCGGGGGCTTGAAAAAATGGGCGATCCTGGGGCGGGGCATGGGCGTGGCCAGAGGCCTCTCTTGGGCTGCTGGGCCTGGGGATCGCGCACTGGCACTCGGCCTGCGTGCGTAACTTCTGGTATAAAGGTCCGGGGGTATTTTTTTTTTTGGGCCGTGGGTCGGGACAGGTAGGTGAAGGGAAGAGAAGGTTGGGGAGGCCATAGGAAAGTTCCCTCCGAAGCCACTCCGATTTTGGAGCAGCCTCGGAGGGAACAGGGAAAACCTAGGGCTCGGCACGCATTCAAGGTGCACTATTGTACACCCCCTTGCGTGCGCCGACCCCGGATTTTATAACATGCACGTGGCTGCGCGTGCATGTTATAAAATCGGGCATACATTTGTGCACGCTGGGTAGTGCGCACAAATGTAGGCCGTGCACGTAGGTTTTAAAATCTGCCCCAATACTTTTCCTACCTGTTTTAAAACTATACGCATGTATATTGTTTGCATGAACATAAAGTCGGACTTACTCACTAATTGCCAGTTTTACCAGTTAGTCCACCAATGTGCCCCATCCTTCTGGACACATGCTGTTTTATAAACACCAAACGTATGCGTGTATTTTAGGCTTCACTCGCATATTTACCTGAGGCAAAAGGGGCATCATGAGGCACTCTGGGGGGGGGGGGGGGGCTATGAGGAATGCATATAAATTACTAAGACATTTATGTAAATACATTAGGAACATATTTGCACAATGTTATACCTGCTAATTATCTACCACAATTGATATAAGTCTTGTCAGGTCTCTTCAGTAGTTGGGTGGGATTTCTGGGTGAACTAGGAGTTCAGGATGACGTAATAAGAGGGTCTCAATGAAATGGATAAGGACTGGGTGAATGGATGATGGTATTGGGAAAATGGATATTTCAATTATGTGCATATTTTTTTAAATATACCTACTTTTGCATATAAATCTTGGTTTTTGGAGATGTGAATCGGAACCGGAATCGGTTCGGATTCCGGTTCCGATTCACATGTGGGTTTTTTTTCATCGGGCCCGATCGCAGTTTTGTTTATCGGCTGAGCCCTAGCCGATAAACAAAAAACCCACCCCGACCCTTTAAAACTAATCCCTTTGCTTCCCCCACCCTCCTGACCCCCTCAAAAACATTTTACAGATACCTGGTGGTCCAGTGGGGGTCCCGGGAGTGATCTCCCGCTCCCGGGCCGTCAGCTGCCACTAATCAAAATGGCGCTGATGGACTTTGCCCTTACCATGTGACAGGGTATCCATGCCATTGGCTGGCCCTTGTCACATGGAGGGAGCACTGGATGGCCGGCGCCATCTTTAAAACTCCCTTTAACAAAATTAATTGATATATCCATTGATGTGATATAATACCAATCTTGACCTGAAAATAAGACCACAGGTGTTGTAGATGAAACCAGCAGTTGATGGCATTGCAAAGTTTGCCTTTCTTTTCTCATTCTTTTTCTTTAGTGCTCATATTTGCTTGGTTTCCAGGCTTTGGATGGTCAACTGATAGACCTGCCTCCATCTGACGTATTCCAAGGTTATGTCCTCTCAGCTATTGAGGTCTGCCCAGTTAGAAATCAATGGGAAAAAGTTATTTTCTATGCAGTTTCTAATCTTCAGTGCTGCAGAAGAAGCCAGCAGTATTTAACGCATTGGCCTCTGTCCCAGTTTCTTCTAAATAACATATGAATTGTGCTACATCTAAGTAACTTGCGCCTGCCTTGAAATTATCCTGAGTGATAAATTTTACATCCTGGTACATTGTAGTGCTATTCTGTCCTACATCTAGCTCTATTAATGACAGAGTTTATAAATGAGCCCTGGTGTCTTGTAAATGTTTATAATTTTTGGAATGAAAATGTGTGCTTGTTTTATCAAGACCAGAGCCCCTGTTTTGAAAAATGTCTTTCCCTGAGCTCTTTCCCAGTTGTTTGTTCCGTATTAATGGTTTGCATGTACTGTATGGTGATACTTCTGAGGGATCCAGATAATGATCAATTTATACCCTGATTTACATAAAGTTACATGATGGTTGGCATATCAAAGTTAGTTTTGAAAATCTTCATATAATAACTGCACAAGAATGAAAAAAAAAACCTGTGTAAAAATGGGATCTTAAATTGTTTTTTTGTTTTGCTTTTAATTGTCAGAGATGATATGAATGTTCTTACTTCCTAAAAATATTTTTAAAATATCATTCTAGCATCTACCTGTAGATAACCACAAGTAAAAAAAATAAAGATTTAAGTTTAAATAGTTTTGTGTCTACATACGAATATAAAGAACAGACAATCGTACAAAAATCTTTTGAAGGTCTGATGTATTTTTGAAGTAACACAAATAGCAGTATGAAAGAGCTTCAAACTGTGTGTAAAAAGCCTTGGGGGTAGATACTGTATGTTGTGCAGTACAGCTAATGCTATTCAGTGCTTCAGTGGGTCCAGTCTTTTAGTGTTGGATGAATGTATCATCTAGTGAAAAGATAAGGAGGCAGGAGGACTTATAAAATGAGCTGCTTGGGAAGCTGGCCCTATTTATGTTTTGCTAGCAGAGAAAAGTTAGGCATGAAAAGAGATTGTTCCAGCACACAGGACAGACATTTAGGAAGCGTGCAACACTGTTCCCACTGTGGACATTTGTTCAAGATGAATGTCAAATTTTGCAAATAAAAAAGGAAACCTTTTAAACCCAGTGAAAAGCAATTTCTCCTGCCTTGTCAGCATAGGAAAATATAAAGTGCTAATGAGGCATCCTTGTAGTGCTAAATCTTTAACCTATTGCTTTAGGCTAGTTCAGCACTGAAGCCTCCCTGGTTTTATTTTTACATACATTATCTGTTGGTTTTGCCATATTAGAGGGTGTTTGATGAAGCAGAGGCCTGAAATCAGCTGCTTGCTCTTAGACCAGGGCTTCCCAAACCTTTCTCGGGTTCGTCACAGTGGTCATGTTTTCATGAAATCCACAAAGAATATGAATGAGGTACATTTGCATACATTGGAGTTACAGTATATGTAAACTTTATCTCTTGCATATTCATTGTGGATTCCCTGGAAACTCGTGTTAATGTGGAGTCATCAGGACAAGTTGGGAACCTTATCTTAAACATTAGCACTAGTGTCACAAGATGGAGAGTACTTAGGACCAGTTCTAAAATGTGATCAATTGAGCACCACTTTTATGTCTGATTTTATTTTTATTTATTTATTTATTTGTTTTGTGCTTGGGAGGGGTATTCAAAGAAGACTTTTTCCCAAGTCTGTATCTAGAGAAACACAATCCTGATTATATAAAGCTCTAAAACTCCTATAAGTGTAATATATACAATATAACTATATCTAAATATTTATTTACTGAATCTATTATTCTATCTATCTATCTATTTATATTCCTGCTGCAGTTACTTAGAATTTTCTGTAGTATCTCTAAAACCCTTGAGGTCCATAGCATTTAGATGGGTAACTCAGAAGTTATCTGGCTAAATAAAAATGTGGGCATTTATCCCACCTTATTTGTATCCCACTCTAGGTCCAAGAAACTAGGGTAAGAAAACATTTATTTATTTATTTAAGGTTTTTTTATACCGGCATTCATGAACTCGTTCACATCATGTCGGTTTACAGAAAACAGGGGTGCGGATAATACAACCAAAAACATAAATAACGTGATGAAGAGAAGCAGTTACAATTAACAAGGGCTAATGAACTGGGAATGTAAGAAATAGAGAGAGATAGAGGAGGTTAATTATATACAAGTGTACAATATAATATGGCGTCCCATAATACAAAATATCATCGTTGTTAGACTTTCCTCAGTCCAAATTATGTCAAATCTTCATCAAGGTGTACTATGCTGATCGTACATGCAAAATGGCCCCTAAACAACCCTTAATACCTTACCTTGCCCTATTAGGCGGCCCTCCTATAGAGATTTAAATACTTAACTACTATGAGGGCCTTGTAGATAGTCTCTCTCTCTCTCTCTCTCTCTCTCTCTCTCTCTCACTCTTTCTCTCTCTCTCTCTCTCTCTCTCTCTCTCACTCAGTCTCTCTCTCTCTCTCTCTAGAACTGGCCAAAATGCAATTCTAAAAATGTATCACAAATTGTGTCATGGCCATTTCAGGCTTAACACCAGGGAAAAAGGTGTAATTATTTCTGGCATTAAGACCGTGCGATAGCATGCGTTATGCTATCACATGGTTCAATATGTCCCCTAATTTTACTAATTCCCACCCAAACAATACGTCCCCTAATTTTACTAATTCCTGCCCCCAAACAATTTGCATTTCAGCCGTGCGCTACAGCATTTTTTGCATGCGTTATGGCATTAATGCATGCGTTAACGCGTCATCTCGTGTGTTAATGCCATAACATATTTTGAAGAATGATGCAGTTAGTTGGTTAAGTCTGGTCAGGCTAAAGAACAGTCCTAAAGTTAGCTGGATAAAGATAGCCAGCTATATTCAACACCTACAAATTTACCTGGATGCGTTGATCCTGCTAACATTGCTATCTGGTCAGTGATTTAATATTTATTGCCTTGTGTCATTCCCCATGTCTTGCTTGCCCTTCTGTCGTCTGCCAACCTAAATTGCTATTTGAATGGTCCAAAAGGAAACACGTGAAATAAAAGGGGTCCAAAACTGTGGGGCTGATGTGCTGAAGTGGGCTAACATTGACCATTAACATGTCCGAATGTAACATTAACTGTGGATGATTCAATGACAGGTAAATGGAAAAGTATGCAAGGACTTAACATATAGATGATATTGCAAAAACCGAAGTTAAACACCTGCAAACCTTTTTTTCATTAGTGCATCTGAGAAGCAGTTTGTGCACATGCTTTCTTGCTGCAATACTAGATATTGAGCTATTTTGGGTAAACTTATATTTCATTACCTCAGCACAAATTTCACGTTCACATTATTGAAAGTTAATTTATGCACACTAACAGCACTGCTATCGTGCGGAAACCTAGCTTGTGTATACGAATAGCACTCTCTAAGTGCATTAATACTTGCGATAGCATTAACGTACCTTAGTACATTGGCCCCTATGCTCATTAACATAAAGGAATTTTGTTTTTGACCCAAGTTAGAAGCACAGCCTATATCTTAGCACACCATTCTGTAAACTTTCATCTGTGACTTTACATATCAAAATCTATTTCCTTGAGAGGGATGAGGCAGCATAATTTATCTACATCACATTGTTCAGCCATTAGTACACTGGTTCAGAAAATTGATTATATCATTGAAGTAATTATAAGCTTGATGCACATATTAGCATGCAGTCAAAAGTAAAAATTAGCAAATATGAAACTAGCTTCCACTAGGAGACTTAATATCATGATTTGTATGTGGTGCTGCTGCAAATCTGTAAAGTTCATGTCTGCACATTTTATTTTAGGAATTATTTCTTTCAAAGTGACTGAACATAAAATGTTCATATTATTAAAAAAAAGTTTCATTTAATTGCATAAATATGTATGTGAATTAGTAAGTGAGGAGGGAAAGAAATAATAGGAACAGATCCCTCAAAATGTGAATTTGCTTGTGTCTTGGCCTCTTGCTCTCTCATTAGGTCTTATTTCCAGCTCTCCTTTCTTTTTGGCCACAATGTATTTGGAATAAAAGATTAGCAGTTTTTATTATGGCTTTACTTTTTTTTTTCAGGTGGGTGGTGGGGAAAGTTATTTTAAATTCAATCTCATTTCTTTCTTCCTGAATTCAAGCTTTCTAATTTATGTTACCCTATCTTCACCGGTTTTAGATAAAGACTAGCACAGCAGTGCTCATGAGTTACTTAGATTATATTGGTGCGTACAGCTGAGGAGGAGAGCTGTTTGAGAACATTAAAGAATACAATTTCTACAGCCTAGAAATACAAATCAGAAGGAAGAAGCAAGGTGTCTGCAATTTGGTGTAACTACCATCTAAATTCTATATAAATATATATACATATAGATACATAGTAGCAAGAATACTTATGTAAGTATTTATTGTCTTTGACAACATGTCAGTTGTACAAATTTCCTCTTGATTAAAAACAGAAAACCAAAGGTGAACGTTGCTTTGATAGTGCCACAATAAACAGGATGCAGGGCACAAAAGATAATTAACCTCTCCTGTTTTCCAAACACTAGATTCATCAGAGAGGCGTGAAAAAAAAGGGGCAGGAGGGGGGCAATAGTGGGCAGCTGGCCTCATCGCAGCAGTACAGTTTTGCCTGCCACAGTACGGCCGTGCTGCACACTATCGCCCCCATGGCCCCACGGGAAAAGGTGTAGTTATTTCCCACGGCGCTGCCAGCGATAATGTGAAAAACATTATCGCCCGCAGCGCTGCTGGGAGATAACTCCACCCAAACTCCGCCCATACTCCTCCCCTTCCACTAATTAGAATAATACCACCACGATGCGGCCGGTATCGCATGCAGTAGGGCTTACTGCTTGCAATAAGGCTGAACCTCACAATACCGGCACTTCGCAGAATAAAGAATGACCCTGAAAATTAAGAGCAAAAGTCAGGCTACAGAAAGGTCTGCTTTTCAGAGTGACCAAGCTAAGAACATTTTAGGCTGGTATTTTAAATAATGGATATTCTAAAATCCAGACCTTTTAGCAGCCCTCGGACACTGGAGTTGAATACTCCTGCTTTACTGCCAAACCTATAATCCCATTGGTGCCTGCAGCTGTTCAGGGCTACATCCTGTGCTAAAGCTTAGAAAATCGTGTTGCGCCATCTTCAAGATTCTGAGACAATTCTAGAATACATTTTCATATATTTTTATATTACTGGGCACGCGGATATCAATATTTTGTGTGAACATCTTTCATGTTTCAAATAACTTACAAGGTTGAGGTTATCAAATTTGCGGATGATACAAAATTATTCAGAGTAGTTAAATCACAAGCGGACTGTGATACATTACAGGAGGACCTTTCAAGACTGGAAAATTGGGCATCCAAATGGCAGATGAAATTTAATGTGGACAAGTGCAAGGTGTTGCATATAGGGAAAAATAACCCTTGCTGTAGTTACACGATGTTAGGTTCCATATTAGGAGCTACCACCCAGGAAAAAGATCTAGGCATCATAGTGGATAATACTTTAAAATTGTCAGCTCAGTGTACTGCAGCAGTCAAAAAAGCAAACAGAATGTTAGGAATTATTAGGAAGGGAATGGTTAATAAAACAGAAAATATCATAATGCCTCTATATCGCTCCATGGTTAGACCGCACCTTGAATACTGTGTACAATTCTGGTCGCTGCATCTCAAAAAAGATATAGTTGCGATGGAGAAGGTACAGAGAAGGGCAACCAAAATGATAAAGGGGATGGAACAGCTTCCTTATGAGGAAAGGCTGAAGAGTTTAGGGCTGTTCAGCTTGGAGAAGAGACGGCTGAGGGGGGATATGATAGAGGTCTTTAAGATCATGAGAGGTCTTGAACGAGTAGATGTGACTCGGTTATTTTCATTTTCGAATAATAGAAGGACTAGGGGGCATTCCATGAAGTTAGCAAGAAGCACATTTAAGACTAATCGGAGAAATTTCTTTTTCACTCAACGCACAATAAAGCTCTGGAATTTGTTGCCAGAGGATATGGTTAGTGCAGTCAGTGTAGCTGGGTTCAAAAAAGGTTTGGATAAGTTCTTGAAGGAGAAGTCCATTAACGGCTATTAATCAAGTTTATTTAGGGAATAGCCACTGCTATTAATTGCATCAGTAGCATGGTATCTGCTTAGGGGTAGATTTTCAAACCGCGCGATTGGGCCTACTTTTGCTGGCGCATCAGGCGCAAGCAAAATTACGCTGGATTTTAGTAGATACGCGCGGAGCCGCACGTATCCGCTAAAATCCGGGATCGGCGCACGCAAGGCTATGGATTCTGTATAGCCGGCGCGAGCCTACCTCCGTTCCCTCCAAGGCCGCTCCGAAATCGGGGCGCGACCTGGGGGCAGGTCCGGAGGGCGCCACCACGCCCCCGGGCTGCCCCGGGCCGTAGCCACGCCCCCATGCCCCCCCGGAACGCTCCCGACACGCCCCAAAAACGCCGCATGCTTCGGCCCCGCCCCCGACACGCCCCCCTCCAAAAACCCCTGCTCGCCTAAATCTGCCCGGATTTGGGCGGATTTAGGCGAGCAGGGCTCTTAAAATCCGCCCCTCAGTGTTTGGGTAATTGCCAGGTTCTTGTGGCCTGGTTTGGCCTCTGTTGGAAACAGGATGCTGGGCTTGATGGACCCTTGGTCTGACCCAGCATGGCAATTTCTTATGTTCTTATGATCAGAAATAAAGGTCAGCGAAACAAAATCTATATAAGTTAATTACTTTTCATTAAAATAACAATACATTTAGGGGGTAATATTTAAAAGAAATTACCTGCATAAACCCCAGTTTTGTGCTTTAAATTGCCTTTTAAAATTTGCCTAGGGGGTTGTGCACATAGAACTATGCACAGGAGCCATGTCATGTGTATTTTTACGAGCACTGCAAAGGGGCATTCCCAGTGGGCATAGTTGGAGCAGAAACAGATCTTATATGATTTTCACAAACATGCTTGTAAATCCACACGTACAAAGTTACACCTGCTCCTGAGCAGACGTAACTGTGTGTGTGTACATTGGTTCTGGTTATGTGCACACTTTTTCACATAAATCCACTTTGAAAATTCTGGCTAAACTTATTTAATTTTCTTTATATATCTTTTTAATTTGGGATGCAGCAATACATGACATTGGAAATAAAATGAAACAATAACATCAGTACCAAAAATGAATTATGTATAATACTTAAAGAAATACCATATCGTGAGTAATGTAGCAAAAAACCTAAAATTGAGAACTTAAACACTAAAGGCACTTATACCAAAAAAGGGAATAGCACATAGGTATATTACTTAATACATTGTCTCCACTGCCGGTACACCTTCCAAGTGTTCTTATAGGCCTCCTGTTTGTTGAGAATGGAAAAGAAAATCTTTTCTATAATTGCAATAGTAGCTACTAGGGATGTGCAGAGCAAAATTTTATGTTCATATTTTTTATGTCCGAAAGGGGGTCCCACTTGCGGCCAATATGGACATAAAAAAAATCCAATGAGTTGGGTATATGTACATATGTGCAAAAAAAAAATTTAAACCCCCTCACCCTCCTTAATCCCCCCCCCAGACTTACCACAACTCCCTGGTGATCGAGCGAGGAGTGAGGACGTCATTTCTGCAATCCTTGGCCAGCTTGGGGGGGTCAGGAGGCCCCCCCAAGCTGGCCAAAAGTTCTTTTTGGGCCGAACGAGCCGTCCGGCGCGAACGAGCCGGGAATCACGTGACGCCGGCGTCACTCGACGTGCCGCCGACGTCACATGCTTCTCGCCAAGGATTGCAGAAAATGGCGTCCTCACTCCTCGCTCCATCACCAGGGAGTTGTGGTAAGTCGGGGGGGGGGGGATTAAGGAGGGTGAGGGGGTTTATATTTTTATTTTGGCTCAATAATCGCGATTTCCCACATATCGAACATATCTATGTTCGATATGTGGGAAATCCGATCGTTTATGTCGAATCAATTTTTTAAGTAAAAAAAAATATGAGTTGCGTTTTACTAATGCGGTCAATCCGAATGCACACCCCTAGTAGCTACTACCGACTTCCAATGATTGATCAGAGGAGTCGATACCCAATAGTAAGCAATGGTAATGTGAGCAGCATAAAGTAATTGAGTAGCCAAGAGCTTAGCAAATTTATTCAGATCTAAATCATCCCATTGTATCAACAGACACAAATATGTATTACGTTGAAAAGGCTGACCCAATATTTCTCCAGTCACAGTCTCAACCTGTTGTCAAAAATTACTAATATCTAAATAGTCCCACCACAATTGGAAGTGAGAAGCAGATTCATCACTTTCCCGCCAACATAGGGGGCTTGATGTATTAAATTTGGAAAAGAATGGAGGAAATTGATATGTTCTATGTAGCAAGCAAAACATTAACTCATCTCCCGGAACTTATTGCTGCGGACAATTTAAAAGTCGAGTTCCAAATATCTTTCCATTCATCCTCATATAAGGTTAATGACAAATTCTCATTCCACTTCTCTATGATCATGGGACACATCGCTGGATCATATATACCATCAATCAAAAACCTATATATACTATCTATCAAACGTTTCTGGAACTTAGGCTGGTTTAATAAAAATTCTAGACCTGTACGAGGACACTCTATGGCTCTTTGTAATTGTAAAAATACATATCATGTATGTTTTTCAATGTGAAATTCAGCCTGAAGTTCCTGGAAATTCTGAAATTGACCTCCAACTCAAATTTGATCTAAAAAGCCATTTAATAATCTTCTTTGGAAGAAGGTGTGTGTGTGTGGGGAGGGGGGGGGGGGCTTACCAGCTGCCAGTGGAGCGAAGATGACCAGGGTTGAGATTAGAGCATGGAGGACTCTTGAAGCTTGGTTTCATGAGGGACTAGGTGGAGGCTGTCTTGAGGCCATCCAGTCCCCATCATCATTCTTGAACTAGGGATCAGATGGGGGGGGGGGGGTCATACGTTGGGAGCTGCTGAGCCCCTCATTGTTGTTGTGCTGCCCCTTACCAGAGGAGGGAAGATGCTGAAGCTCCTGTGCTTAAGGGTGCATGAGAATTAAATCCAGCCCGGCATCTGGGCTTCCATAGAGTGTACTATTAGTCAGGATAAAAAGAGGTGTTCCCAGATTGTGTATATGTACATGGGATTTTCAAAAGTAAATGCATTTTATTACAACCTTAACCCCCACACACAGACACATCCGATGTCTGCACTTATAACACGTGGAAGGAGCATGTACCCTTCGTATGTGCATACTTTATAATAGGTAATTTTCACAGAGAAATTACCTAGGTAGTTTCACTTAGAAAATTTACTACAACATAAAGGAGGTGAAACTACTAAAAATCTATGTTACTAATCAGGCTATGTGAAAATTTTACTCCCCTAAGGAATGATCTGGTCTGTAGCTTGGTTTACCCTCTCTTCTTGCATTCACTCCTTCTGTATCATCATCCCACATGTTAATTCCTTCAGTTTATTTTGCCCTTATAAACAGGTTCTAGTTTATCACTTTTTAAGAGACCATTGCTTGAGCCTCCCGTTTCTCGAAATTATCAGCCCATATCACTGCTTCCCATATTTATTTTTATTTTTTTCTTTTGGCCTGGCAGTTTCTTTCTGTTCCTTTGGGATTCCAGCATATTCGGAACTGGCCTCTATTTGGGCTAAAATACCATACGCCTTCATTATAACCTCTTTACCTAAGCACGCCATTGCAGTGATGGTCTTTGGCCAGGGGTTACAGTCTACAACTTCTTCTACAAGCTGGTATGCCTGCATCCTGAGACTAAGCAATAGATGTCACTGTTGTGCAATGGTTGAGACTCCCTAATCTCATCCTTAACCCCTGCTGGCCCAGGAAATACAAGCCAGGCCCAGAAAACCTCCTTTACTTTCTAAGGTCTTCAAATTTCTGGCTAACTACCAGATGCTGCAATTCATTTCCACTGATTCTATTTGATTCCTATCAATAAATGTTTTGAAACAGCTATTCAATTGCAAATACTCCTCTTTGAGTCACAAATGCTATTTTGTACTAGTATTCACTGGCTTTCCTATATTTTGGTTTTCCATTGGATCCCATATAATTTTGCAATCCCGAATTCCAGGATTCTAAACTATAAAATCTCAGGATTTTATGACAGCATGAACAAAATGTTCAGTCAATTGCCAATTGTAATGGTAATGAAAACAACAAACTAAAGTAATCTAAATAGCAATAATATTGCTTTCTTTAAACATGTAAACATGTTTAATATATATCACACTGTACACATTGAATGAATTGAACCACGAATTGAATCAGAAAATAATTATGCTAATAGAACAATATATTTTTTTAATTGAACAATTAAGAAAAAAAAAGTATTAAGAAAGTTAAGTGCATTCATTGTCCCATCTCTCAAACAAGTCTTTGACATGGTACACAAAATATACTTCCAGGCAAAAAATGCCTTTTCAGATTCCATTTTGGTCAATAGAATGAAGAGCAGAAAATTCTAATCTAACTTCAAGCACAGCCCGTGCTTCAGACCACTTTCAAAGAGGGACATTTTTGTTTTGATGCAGCTCATTAAATTGGACCATGCTGGCCCTTTTGTTGTGCTTGTAAGCTGCGCAGCTCAAGATTTTCTGCACAGCCATGTTTAGCTGCACCTTCATTGTGAGGTTCCGAAATGATGGATTTTTATTTTCATTAGCGGATGTCTTCTGCTGCAGCTGGCCAGTTGAACTTGTGCTGGTTTCTGATTGTTGTTCTTTAAAGTCAACAGACTTCTTATTGAAGAAAAGAAGCCTTTGTATTAATGTTAATACGTTTTTTCTGATGAATAGCTTATCCCAGCAATTTGGGTTGTGGAGGTATTGGTACAGGAAGGAAGGGAGAAGAGGGTGACCCAGATTCATCGTCCACAGCTAGGGAGAAATAGGTTGTTGCCACTCTCACAGAAACAGAGAAAATGATGGCAGGTAAGAACCATATTGCCTGTCTAGTCTGCTGAGTAACCTGGTGGTTATGGTTAGAGCAGCAGGCTTGAAGCAAGGGCTCAAATCCTGATGATGCTCCTTGTGATCTTGAGCAAGGTACTTCACCCTTCATTGGGTCAAGTACCTTCAGTACCTGAATGTAATGTGCTTTGAAGTGCCGAAAGGTGGCACATCAATCAAATAAATAAGTACAAACTTTGAGCTCTATTTACTTAGCTGCAGTAAAATAGTTTGAATATTATATGTTATTTCCTTTACCCAAGTGCATTTGTAATTTGTTCCTTAAATCTTATCACATAGGGCTTTTGGTACAGATCCTGCACCATTTCTGTGGCCCTTCTCTCTGTATCCTTTCAGAGGTACAGCCTCAGTAATAGGAACCCAGCCACTTGTGAGACTTCACTGTGGAGATTGCTGTGGTGTCTGTTCTATGGCACTTACTGTATTTTGACTCATAAATGTGAGATGTGTTGGTGTTGTCTCTTTGGGTTCAGGAAACCTCTGTGTAGTTCTCTTCAAAACAATAGTGAACACCTCTGGTGCTCAGCCTACAGGTCACAGTCTAGATAAACCCCTCATGAAACTTTCCAACACGGTAAATAATATATCCTCTTTATCACACACTATACACAGTACACTTAGGTGGCTGAAGACTTTGCTTTCTAGTGACTCAGTGTCATGCTTAGTTTAAGGTTTAGCTCACAATACATGTGCCTTTCTGCTACTCAGTTCTCAGCCTCCTCCTTGCTTAGTATGTGGGTTTATGTGTTCCTTGTCTACTTCCTTTGTTTCCATGTGTCCACTTTAATCTTTGCTATTACATTCATTAGTCAGGCTCTCTAGCAACCATTCCCATTAGACTCCTCATTTGCTCTCTGCTTCTGAGCTGCTTTTTATACATAGCAACATAGTAAATAACAGCAGACAATGACCAATATTCCCATCCAATCTACCCAGTTCAGATTCTTTCCCTTGTTCTCTACCACCTGGGATAGAGGAGCATAAAAAAATTCCATGTGCAAACCACAACCAGCTCCCCTCTCCCCCAAATCTGAGTCTGACCTCTCAACCCCCTTCCCACTACTGTCCTCCACATTTGTTCCAAGCATGTCAGTGCTATCTTCTTTCACCTTCACTGGTGAGCCATTTCAGGCCTTCTTATCTTTCTCTATGTTTTTAACAAGACCAATTTTTAATCCATTACCAATGTCCCCTTCCATGTCTTCTTACCAAGTTTTGTATTAATCTACACAATCACCAGAATTAGTGAGGTTGTTATCCAAAATATCTGGCCTCCCATATTAATTTATGTTTAGGTTTTAACCATGATCTCTCTGTGTGGGTTATCCCACCCTTCATGGAAACTCAATACAGCTATACCACTGCTGTTTACAGTTGTAACCACCACTCCATGCAAGTTATCTCAATGACTTTATTCCTTTTTGTGCAAACATATTGCATAAAGTGGTGATTATATTAATACTGCAGAGACAGGACATTAAACAATGAAACATTAAACATGACAAAAGATAGACCATACAGCCCATCCAGTCTGCCTGTCCATGGCCCTTGTTCAGCTGTAAGGTCCATTCTTCTCCCTCAGTGATTAACTGTGCTTGTTCCATGTTTTGTTGTTTTTTTTAATTCTGATACTGTCCTTGTCTCCACTATCTCCACAGAGTGGCTGCTCCATGTATTCACCACACTTTCTATAAAAATATTTCTTAATATTACTCCTGAGTCTACCTCTTTCACCCTCATCCTATAACTCTTTGTTCCAGAACCTCCTTTCCATTCAAAGGGGCCCACCTTCTGTGCATTTATTCCTTGGAAATATTTAAATGTCTCTATCATATCTCCTCTTTCCATCCTTTACTCTAGGGTATACATGCTCAGATCTTTAAATCTTTAACTATATGCTTTATTATGAATTGATCATTTAAATAATTGCCTTCTACACCAATTCTATTCAGTTTATATCCTTTTGAAGGTGAGGCCTGCAGAAGTGCATAGTACTCTAAATGAGGTATCAATAGAGACTTATTCAGAGGCAATATCATCTCCTTTTTCCTAATGGCTATTCTTCTCTCTATGCACCCAAGCATCATTCTGGCTTTTTCCATCTCCTTACCATCTCCTTATCTACCCATTTGGTCAACTTAAAATCATCAAAAATGATCATCTCCAGATCCTGCTCTTATGTTGTGCACAGAACTGCATTTTTATCATTAAAACTTAGTTGCTAGACTCAAGACCATTCATCAAGACCTTCACTAGACACATTCTCATGTTTTTCACACCTTCCAGGGTGTCTACACTGTTTCCGATTTTGGTATCATCTGTAAAATGCAAACCTTCCTGATAGCCCTTCCATAATATTGCTTCCACAAATGTTAAACAGAAGTGGACTGAGGACCAATCCCTGAGGTACACCACTGGAATCTCTGCTTTCCTCAGAGTGAACTCTGTTTACCACTTCTTTTAGTCATTTTCCACTCACAGTTTCTAACCCAGTCTGTCACTTTAAGGCCCATACCAAGGGTACACAGTTTATTTCTAAGTCACCTATGCAGAACCTAGTCAATGTCCTTACTGAAATCTGAGTACACAATGGGGCAGATTTTAAAACCTGTGCGTGGGTGCAGATTTGTTCGCACAACCCGGCGATCTCCCACTCAGATTGGTTTGATTTGTCTGATAAGATCTACTGCTGGAAAATTCCATGCAACTCGGATCCTGTAATTTCTCAGATTCAAGAAACTCTGTTTTAACAGAGATTCCATTAATTTATTCACCACATAGGTCAGACTAACTGGCCTGTAGTTTTCAGACTGTGGAACCACTCTTGACTCTGAAGAAGTATGGAAAAGATCAAACAGTGGAGTTGCCAGAACGTCACTAAATTCCCTTAATATTTATTTATTTTTCTTAGATAGCATCTTAGTCAAAACACAGCTTGAAGTGATGTACACATTTCTCAAAACATACAAAAACAATAAAATACAATTTAAAACACCCTTCCAATTAATCTTTTGTTCATCACACACCAACTAACAAGACCTAAAATAAGTCATGTTTCTCCCTGCTAATTTCACAGTCACCAAATATTCAGCTATATTTCACACTTCAGGATACTACTCCCTAAAGAACCAGGTCTTAACATTTTTTCTAAAAGTCAATTAAACATTTTGGAAATGGATCTCCTTTGGGAGAGAGTTTAACCATTTAGGGCCACAATGGAAAAGGTGTGCTCTGTAGAAGGCCCAACCTCTGTAGGGGATATGCACCACATAACAGAGACTGCTATCCAGGAGTGTAGATAAAGGGGGGGGGGGGGGGGGAAGGGAGCTGGTGGGGGTAATGAGTAGGAAGAGTTAGGCCTTGGCAGGCTAGGCTCCTAGAAAGTTTGAAAGGAGCAATCCCCAGAGGATCAGAAGGGGGTCTGGGGGTCCTTGGGGACATAGAAATAAGGGAGAAAAGCATAGACGGCACCATTTGGTGCTGGTTTAGCTCAATAGGGGTAGAAAAGACTGGAGAAGGCAATAAAAAAGACTGAAGGCTATGAAAAAGTAAGGTAGAGACAAACAGCACAGAGTATCTGTTGTCGCATGCCCTTAATGACAGCATTCATGGAGCGGGATGCTGCTGGGCAACTGCCTTACTAGTTGAGGAATTGGTTAGGAAGATTCAGATTGCACGGGATATGTTCCCAGCCCTTGATAGTTGGGAAGGGGGGCTGAATGGTTATAGCATGTTGTTATGTTGTTGTTACATTTACTTTTGCATTTCATGGATGTTTTATGTTTCTCTTATGTATATTTTATTGTAAGCCGCTGAGAGCACTGGATTGGCAGCATATAAATTATCAAAATAAATAAATAAAGGCCACTGTTTCATCCACTGAATAATAAATTTGCATACATATGGAATAAATTGGTTATTGATAAAGTGGTTATTGGTATAAGGGGAAAGGGAAGGGTAGGTTGGCTGGGCATAATGGCTGGATGGTACGGCATGGCCAGGTTAAGTCCTAATTAGACGTACTTCCAATGACCAAGTAAGAACCAAAATCTCAGACTCCTTTCACTTCAGTAGGCAATCAATGGAAATACCCTCAAATGTATCCTGTCTAGCTCCAAAACAGAAAAGAACAAACAATCTACAATTAATAACATTCTAAAAGGTGAATTTTAAAAGCCCGATGCATGCCAAAACTGGGAGATATGTGAATATGTTGAGCCAGCGCGCACCAAGCAGATTTTAAAAGACGCCTGAGTATGTGAGTACCTCCCACAAATGGACGTGGTCTGGGCAGGGCATGGGCATTCTTGGCTTTCAACTTCAGATTAGCACGTAAATACGCGCACAGGCATGCGCCAAGGTCCCCTGCCACCTTACTTCTGCTATGGAGGACGTGTAAGTAATAAAATGAAGATAAGTAGCTAGATCGGCGGGGTTTTAAGGTTAGGGTAAACAGGAAAGAAGGAAGGCTTTTAAACTAGGGGGTATGGAAGTCCTATCCCTTACTTGGGAGAACTGGGAATGAACTGGGAAAACTAGTCATGGCATAGGCGCACATCTGTTTAAAATGGTGTGCACATGTGCATGCATTCAGGCCATTGTAAACATGCATGCATGTATGTGCACATGTTGTAAATTGGCCGCATCCCTGGGCGCAGGCTGATAAATGTGCGCACATGTGCACCTGCTTAAAAGTTACCGTCCCTGTGACTCTGGAGTAAGATGAATTGTTTATATTTATTGAAAGTCTGGTCTTCACATATATTTTGTTCAAGATGTTCCAGGTCTGCCAGTTTAGAACCTATTTCTTTAAACCACTCACTCCTTTGGGAATTATGTGCGCAGGCCAGTACAGCACTGTCACAAGAGCAGGAAGCTCCCAGGTGTCTAGCACCTGCTCAAGCAACTCAACTCAGTGCAAGTTTCAGCTCTGCCATAGCATTAGCATCTGCGCAGATGCCACAGAAAGTATCAAACACTGCAAACTTAAAGTCAGGTCTCTTTAAGCTTGGAGTTATAAAAAGTTTCAATCCCAAAATCGAAATCTACATTTGGGCTTGGATAAACATGTTATCTTTTATATCTTTCTTGTCATTAGTATAGTGGACCACTATTAACCACATTCTTCTCCAAAGGCTTCTTTTCTTGAGTATATCAGCTGTTCTTTCTCAATCTTTTGGAACAATACCTTTTCCTGTTGCTACAATCTCACTATTAGTGTCCCCCAAAGGCTTGGTCCTAATCATGTATTTTTGGCCTTGTATCTGCCCCCTTGGCCTTGGTGCATTTTTCGTCTTTATGTAGATGATGCTCATATCTTTCCTTCATTCTGTATACCAGGGGTGGCCAACTCCAGTTCTCGAGAGCCACAATCAGGTCTGAATTTCAGCATATCCACAGTGAATAGGCATGAGGTGCAATTGCATGCATTGCCTACATTGTATGCAAATGATAGATTTGCATAAAATGAATTGTGGCTTGTTTGTGGCTCTTGGGGACCGGAGTGGACCATCTTTGCCCTATACTAATCAACTATCTATTTTTCATTAAATTAGCCATTGTATGTCAGCTCTTTCCATGTGAATGCCTCAGTACGTATCCAGCTGAGTCTGTGAAAAACAGTTTCCTTAGTTCCCTTTTTCTTCTCTTTCTCCTATGCTGACCCATTCAGGAAAATAATTCCTTAAATCTTCATACTTCTTTTGATCAGAATCTAGTCTTTATTTCTGTCCCAATGATATTTTTATTCTTTTTATTATTCATTTATGTAGTGCTACAAGGCAGATGCAGTGCTGTACAGACACATAGTGTTGATAGTCCTTGCTCCATGGACCTTAAAATCTAGTCAAGACACACAGATAAGAGAAATAAGAGGCTCTGGGGCCTATGTTTGAGGTTCAGGAGCTTGATTACTATAGAAATGGGTTAAAAATAAGGTCATGCTTACAATGTACCAGTTTTAGGATATAGAAGCTGCCTCAAAAGCTGGGATTTATGTAGAATTTGAGAGAGTTACTTTAATTAAGGAAAAGGCCTCTGGAGTTCTATGAAAATCATTCAGTGGGACAATGTAGAAGAAATTAGTGCTTCAAAGACTGCTTTAATTAAGAAGAAGCTACAAACACATGGCCTAACATCTTAATGGCACCAGCCACACCGGAGGAAGGTGCCAAAGTGATGTTACTTCAGCTCTGCCCTTTGGATAGAGGGTACAACTTTTAAAGCATTGGGACCCAGGTGAGAGCACCTGGGCATCACTCCTGCCCTTTTTTAATGAGAATCCTTAAGGGGGTAAGCGAAGGATGGTGTGCAACCTCTCCAGTCTTGGCACTTTTACATGGGGGTTGGCCTGACTCTGAGGCAGGATCCAGAGCAGGTCCCAGCCAGGCCCCGGCTGACTGGCTCCAGGAATCAGGTAGCAGGGGCCTGGGTAGGTTCAGCCAGGGCCACCAGAGGAACCATTTATTTTTTCAAAAATGCCGCAAGTACAAAAGTACCCCAACATTTTAGGGTATTTTTTGTAGGAGGCGATTTTCAGCTCATTTCATTTGAAAAGGAATGAAAATGACCTAATTTGTTGCATTTTTAGAATTTGTTTAAAACAAATGCACATCCCCGATATGTTAATGCACTTAAAAGACACACAATTCCAATGAAAAAGTGTACAAGAATAACAATGCCAAAACAACAATCAGAAATTAGTAATTCTATCTATCTGGGACAGGCTGGAGGAATCATTGTCTCATTGTCTATAGGTGGGCAGATTTTAAAGCTGATCAGTTCAAACAAAATGGTATGCTTGTTGTTTTAGTCCACTTGAATGCACAGAAATATTGTTATTGAACTAACAATACAATTCAAGAAATGTACTAAATTAATCCAATAAAAAGATATCACCTTATATATTTTTCTTTATTTCTTTTTCTTTGTTTATCTTTACTGCAGTCACTTCAAACAATTCCAAAAACTATGCCAAAGGAAAGAATTAACATTCCTCTATTAAGAGAAAGTATTTCCTCCTACCTTTGAGTCCAGGCATCTCAATGCTATATGTTAAGGCACTTATAAGACACACAGTTTCAACCATAAGTATACAAGAATGAAAGCACACAGAGGCCAATATTCAATAGGCTGTTTAGTAGGGGTGTACATTCATTTGCAATGTATTGGCAATCCGCAACGTATATTTATTTACTTATTTAATTATTTTCTATACCGACGTTCATAACACATGTCATATCACACCGGTTTACATCAAACATGGGAAATTTTACATTAACAGTCAACCTAGCTAGAGTGCTACTGATAGAGTTAAGAAAGAGGTAAGTGACAAAGTTACAGGAACTTGGAGGTTGGAGGAGAGTAAGGAGAGCAGGAGCTGTTGATTAACAGTATAAATATATGGACTTCACAACAGTAAGGAGGAACAGATGATTGATACAGGTTATAGCCGTAGAATATACAAAATAAGTATGTAACATAACCTTATATACAAAGTAAATAAGTAGAACATAACAGTAAAGAGGAGCAGATGAGTGATAAAGGTTATAGCCATAGAATATACAAGCTAAATATGTAGCACACAATATAAGGAGGGTGGAGCAGAGCCATATTATATATAAAATAAATATGTAGAGCTCAACAGTCCAGCCAATGGCCCGAGAGCAGGATATGGCTCCAGGATCCCCAATGGGCTACCAGGGGCTTTTGGCAAGTCTTGGGGGGTTCAGGAGGGTGGGGGGTTGTAGTTAATTAAATTTAAAGGGTTGGGATGGGGGTTTTTTTGGGAAACAAATACATATGTAACTAATGAACGGATCGGGGTCCCCCGAGAACGCATGCAACGGATTTGAATACCGAATGGGACGAATCTGTCCCTGCTGCACATCCCTACCGTTTAGTGGAGAAGTTATCCAGTTAAAGTTAACCAGATAACTTGTCATATATATTCAGTAAGATAAATATCCCGCTGAATATACCATACTAAAGTTATCTGGCTGAAAGTAGCCAGATAACAAAAAAACCTAACTGGCTATGGGGGTTATTTATTAAAGGTTTATCTCGAGCATTAGGGCCTTATCGAAAGCAATAAGGCCCTAACGCACGCGATAAACCCCTATCGCATGCCAAAAGGGCCTTTTCGCATGCGATAGGATTTAAATTAGCTGGAGGGGAGGGGTTGGAGCAGGGAGGAGTCGGGGTGGGGAGTGGAAGGAGTCGTCCACGGCACTGCTGCCGGCGATAATATGAGTAACATTATCGCTGGCAGTAGCACGGCGAATAGCTACACCTTTTACAGTGTCACTATTTGCTGTGAAAGGCTGCATCCGGCTGTACTGTGGCCAACGAAATTGCACCGCTGCGGTGCAAACGGCTGCGGCCTTTCATGGGCCCACCACCCTCCCTTCACCCCTGCCCCCTTTTTCGCGGGATTCATCATTCTGCCCTATGTTTGAATATAGCTGGTAGATTTTAGTTATCCAGCCTTCAGTGGCCAGATAATGTTCTTCTTAGCCGATATCTTTAAAAGATATCTGGCTAAGTAGTGAAAATGGAAATACATAATTGTGTCAGTGGCCCAATACCTTCCCTTCCACCACCACCCCCCCACCCCCCAAAATAACTTGTAGGAGCCCTACTGGGCCATGCACAGCTCATCCCTGAAAACTGTAAAAATTTAGAAAGACCTCCATCCCAGTGAGTTAGAAAATTCTATTGCAGCCTAACTTCTCCCTCACCTCCTACCCACCCACAGGGATTGAAACCATTGCGGCAACCTCCACCTTTTCCTCTTTCCCATGACCCTCCCCATCCCCCATACATTTCTGGCCATTGCTGGGAGCAAAGGACCCTTCGCCCTGCTCCCACGCCTCCAGCGCTGCTGTAAGAGAGACAGCGCTGGAAGCTTAAGCTTAATGTTACGTTTATGCATCCAGCGTTGCCTGGAGCTAGAAAATATCACACCTGCATGTGCAAGCTACTTGCATGCTACAAGGCATATGCAGGCATATAAAAAGCATATACGCATGAATATGCTAATTTTACGTGCATAACTCCTTTAAAAATTAACTCAAAGGTATATGCACCTCTAGTATATATAAATGCCAGCAGGTTTAGAAACTGTTGGCAATCCATACTTGTCATCCAGATATACTGCTGACAGTGGAAACAACCACTGAAATTAGGGTAAATCAGTGTGGCTGAATCTTTATACACGTGTTGTTAGATATCAGGGGTTGGGCTAGCTGGCTAGCTTCTGAAATTTGGGAGAGGTTGTCGGGACTGAAGTGACTCTTAATAACATGAGCCTGGGATATGATGTGGGATTATCGTTGTCATGGGGCGGGATGGAATTTAAGGAAGCAGTATTCACGGTGTCAAGGTTTGTTTTTAATTTCTGTTCATGCTACGTATGGAATACTGAACCTGGCCTTGAATGGTAGAAAGTGATTTTAAATAACAAATAAAAATAAATGAAGATGGTATAAATTAGCTACATAATGATAGCAATGTTTAATTGTCTGCACAATGCTGTAGTATTTCTTTCAAGGGTTTTATTTTCTCGGTAACTCTACTCTTTGACTCTAGGAATGTCATACCTGTGATTTTTGTTTTGGTTTTTTTTTTTAGTTTGTAACCTCATAAATTACTAGGACTGATCTATTTTTCATAAGTATTACTACTTTTTCCATTTGCTGCACCTGCTAGGCTGCATAATATCAATAATTAAAATGGAATATTTGAACTTTACATGTAAGTTGAACAAAATATAAAATCAGAAGACTGAAAGATGCAGTAGCTCACCTACACATTCAGGAAAAATGAATAAAAAGAATCTCAGTTACCCATATTAAGATCATTAGAAGCTATCAATTACAAATTATTATAAATTATTACTTTTGCAATAAATCATTTTAGTTGGTATAAATTCATCATCCAATGCCTAATTACAAATTTGTGCTATTTCATTGGAATAAAATGTAATTTAATATAGTTATATTACAAATAAATGGAGAAATAGTTCTTCATTCCTGTTTAATTAACTGTGTTTAATGACTTTTATTCCTTTATTATTGCACACTGTTTCCTCGTTTCAATTTTAGCTGTATAAGCCCTGCCCGTCTCCCAAAACATGATAGTCTTAACTTCAAGAATAGCAATAATGTTGAAATTTGAGCTGTACAGTGCACTCAACTATAAGAACTCTAATATTGTTAATTAGAATGTATTTATTATGTAAGTCTAAGCACATTTGATATGCTCTGTTTGCTGTTGATAAAAAGTTTGTAAAATGAGATGGATGTAATTCTCAACTAGACTCTAATATTCTATTTTCATTGAAAATCAAATTACTAAAAGCACCCTATATATTTGGAGAGCATTTGATTTTTTATTACCATATTCTCAGCATATCGAATTATGTAAAACACATTATTTCTCCTAATACAAAAAATTGCAAAACTATATCATATACAGTAACTGAAAATGGTATTTCAACAAATCTGTGCATAATAGTAGATACAAATATTTGTTTCTTAACAGCAATTATATGTAATAGATCATTCATGCTGGCATTCATTCACCCAAATTATTCTTGGCCTGTGGAGGGCATATATAGTCAAAAATTGAATAAAAACTGTCATCAAAATACTGCTATCTAATAAATAATATCCCATGCACACATGGGGCATAGCCTTCATAGATGCTCCACTAATGCCCTCTAATTTCGCCCAGAAACATGAATATAAATATAGCAGAAGGCACAGCATTCTTTTCACCTGGGAGCCCTCAGACTCCCAGGTGTAAATATATATTTACTCCTGCTTCGTATCAGTCTAGTAGGAGTGCACCCTGTGCCTGCTTAGCTCTCAATAAAATCTATGAAGGGGAATTTTTAACACAGGTAGCTCCCCATTTCAATTTTTCACTAACAGTACCATAGCAGTACTGCTCCATGTCAGCACATTCATGCTGTGAACAAAACAGAAGTTTTTAAAATTTGTCATTTTCCAGGACTTTCATAAAGATCCTGCATCCATTGCAAGGTCCCCAGTGGTGTCTATCAGTTTAGTCTTATTCTTTTGCCAGGAGAGTAATCTATGATTGATTCTCTTCCATCTTATGTCAAAGCAGTACTAAAAGCAGCTGAAGAAAGCATCTTATTTTTTATGGGGCAGATTTTAAAAACTTGCGCGAGTGCGTACTTTTGTTCGCGCAGTAGGCGCGAACAAAAGTACGCTGGATTTTATTAGATACACGCGTAGCCGCGCGTATCTTATAAAATCCAGGGTCAGCGCGCGCAAGGGGGTGCACATTTGTGCAACCTGCGCGTGCCGAGCCCAGCGCGCGCTGCTTGTTCCCTCTGAGGCCGCTCCGATTTCGGAGCGGCCTCGGAGGGAACTTTCTTTTGCCCTCCCCCCACCTTCCCCTCCCTTCCCCTACCTAACCCACCCCCCCCGGCCCTATCTAACCCCCCCTTACCTTTGCGCGCGTCGGCCGGCTGCCCCGCTCCGTGGTCAGGTCCCGGAGGCCGCGGCCACGCCCCCGGAACGCCCCCGGGCCGAAACCACGCCCTCGTTGCCGCCCCCGAAACGCCGCACCCCGCCCCCTAAACGCCGTGTCAACCGGCCCCGCCCCGACACGCCCCCGACACGCCCCCTTCAAAAAACCCTGGGACCTACGCATGTCCCGGGGCTCTGCGCGCGCCAGCGGCCTATGCAAAATAGGCGCGCCGGCGCGTAGGGCCCTGCTCGCGTAAATCCGGGCGGATTTACGCGAGCAGGGCTTTTAAAATCCGCCCCTATATGAATTGTAAACCATTGAAACAATCAAATAGAAAGAGAGCGAATTTCAAACTATCCCTATTGGGGACAAAATTGCACATGCTTCTTACCTATGGGCTTTGCACCAATTCTCAAAGCAGAAATGCTTTCACTTTGACACATGCTGCGATGCACAGGTGAATTTTAAAAGCAGAGTGTGGGCGCACATGTACTCTCATATGCTGGCTCATGTAAAAGGACACGGCCATTTTATAACATACGTGCATATATACAAGCATGTTCTAAAATAGGCTGAATGCGCGTATATGTGTGCACAATTTTATAATGGACACATGCATGTGTGCGCAAATGCTGCCTCTAGCGTGTAAGTGGAGGAATTTTATAAGGGACGCACGCCAATACAATGGGCCATTTTCCCAGTTTGCTCCCAGTTCGCCCAGATAGGACTTCCTAACCCCCCTAGTTAAATAGCATCCCATTTACTCTGTTAATCCCGACCCTTAAAACCCCGCTCACCTCTTTACTTTTTTCTGTTTTAGGACTTACACGCCATCCATAGCAGAAGTTAAGTTACATGGTAGGGGACCCCTGGCGTGCACTTGACCACGTAAATAAATGTTGAGAGTACACACACATGTTTTACTTCATGAATACGTTTTGGGGTAGATTTTAAAATCTGCACGTGGGCATACATGTGCGCGCGCTATCCGGCGCGCACATGTATGCCTGATTTTATAACATGTGCGTGCAGGCAAATGCATGTTATAAAATCGGGGGTCGGCGCATGCAAGGGGGTGCACAATTGTGCACCTTGCGCGTGTCAAGCCCATGCAAATGGCTGCTGTGCTGGGAGCCTCTGACCCCGCCCACTCCCCGCCCCTGGACCGCCCCTTTAGTAAAGCCCCGGGACTTAGACGCGTCGGACGAAGAGGCCCTCTGGAACATCAATTGCCTGGAAGCCCAGGCAGTCAGGTTGGCATGCTTACATTTCAGCCACAGACTCCAGGGGCAAGCGGTCCGCTTGATGTTGGACAAAGCGACAACTGTGGCCTACATCAATTGCCAGGGAGGAACCAAGAGTCAGCAAGTATCGCAGGAGATAGACCTTATGGAAGCACATCTACAGATGATCTTGGCCTTCCACATCACAGGAAAAGATAACGTCAGAGCAGACTTTCTAAGCAGATAGAGTCTGGATCTAGGAGATTGGGCGCGTCGCTGGGCCTTTATAAAATAGGCCCGGTGCGTGTATAGGGCTTCTAAATTCAGCCCCTTTGTGAGCAGAACAAAAGGACAGGGCTAGGGCTGTTCCAGGGTGGGGTTCAGAAGTATGCATAGTAGCTGCCATTGGTCGGACCAAGAGATGTACCCAAACACATTAACAAAGCTATTTGTTTGCTTTTACACCTGCTAATTGAGTGGCGCAGGTGAAATCGGACATCTGTTTACTTCAGTTTTTGGGTACCTGAACTGATTGGGGTTTGTAGGTGAAGTGCTAGAAAGTCCAAGGGAACTGGAAATGGACTGGGTGAACTGGATGAGGTTCAAGTACGTGTACAAGTATTTTCAAAACAATATATGTGCATATTTTATAAAATGCCTGCCTCTGCATATAAATCAGGGTTATTAAGTGAACCTGTTACATATTTTTTGTGCTTAAAATATACATGCATATGTTTATAAAATGGGTAGAGCAAATAAGCATTTCCTTGCATTGGAAATATTTGTGCATGCCAAAGCATAGGCTCATACTTACAGAGCTAAAATATGTGGTATCTTATAAACTCTGTAACTCCTGCTGCATAGTTTATGAAATATTAGGATAAATCTTCATGCATCCAGTTACACATGCAAATGCTGTACTGCAAATAGGTTTGAATGTTAGGCTCCCTGTGCATACTTTTCCTCCTCTGATTTATGCGCACTTCTGGGAATGAAGAAGGTCTTAGCCATTGTCACTGCATCACTGATGGACCAAGGAAGGGTGGTTGGTGCAGTGCTCCACTGGAGGACAATGGAAATGAGGCAGATTGAGACTATGGCCTGGATTTATCAAAATGCGAAAAATATTGTGTGTGATAGGAAAAGGGGTGTGTTTTATAGTGGACTATTTTTAGTAACTTTGAAGGACAGACAGACTAGCCCTAATGCCAGCCCACTAAAAATGTATTTATATCTCTATGGAAAGCCCCCTTAGTAACTCGAGGTGAGGTTTAGGTATTAGTGTAGGGGTTAGGGGTCACTTTGACATTCAAAGTGAGACATACGAACAGCACAGTGCTCTCTTGTGAAGATTTGAGGACCTTCGGAGTGAGGAAACTCATCCAAAGATGAGATTTGTGCAATGTTCTCTCAACCTAGATTGATGGACTCTCTACCTGGGTAACATCAAGCTAGGTTGAGAGAACATTGCATAAATCTCATCTTTGGCTGAGTTTCCTCACTCCGAAGGTCATCAAATCTTCACAAGAAAGCACTGTGCTGTTCGTACGTCTCACTTTGAATGTCAAAGTGGCCCCTAATCCCTACACTAATACCTAAACCTCACCTCGAGTTACTAGGTGGGCTTCCCATAGAGATATAATTACCTATCTAGTGGGAGGGCACTAAGGCTCCTCTCTCTCTCTCCCCTCCCCCTCCCTCCCCAAAACTGTGAGCCCACTCCTCCTCTTTTTCAAGTTGCATCACACCATGCATTAAAGGTGCTTAATGCATGTGAAAATGCTATTTGATAAATGACCCCCTATGTGTGAAACTACTACTACCACTACCAACATGAGCTTAGAGGCATTTGAGCCAAGCTAGCAGACCCTCATCTTCCTGGACATGGAGGAGCCTAAGTTTCCAGGTGCTAAAACCCAGGGTTCCAAGTTCTTGTTCACTGACCTCATACTTCTGAGCCAAATGCAGGGCCAGGACAAAGCCAACAGAACAACCAGTTCAGTAGCAGCTTGTCCATCCTTCTCACCTAGGGTGGATGGAAAGAAAGGAGGAGGCAAACGTGCAGTGTAAAGATGCTGACAGCAAGGGCTAAAGAGTTAGAGGCCCAAACCTAGTTCCACTGCCTGCTCCCTTCAACATTCTTTGGGGGAAGTATGGCTCAAGTTCTAGAAATGGAGATTACTGAAATGTAGAGGCAGAAATGGCATTTATTAATTGCAATGATGTGGTCATATTCCATGGGGGAAGGGGTTGAGTGAAGGGAAGGAGGTGAAAGATAAGGGAAGAGAATGGAGGGGATAGGTGAGAGTGAAGGGAGGCAGGTGGAGTAAAAAGGAAGGAGAGGAGGAGTCAGTGGGAGGGAAGGGGTGAATGAGAGGGAAGAAGAGATAAAGAGGGGAGAATAAGAATTATGGGAGAAGGAAGAAGAGGGAGGGGAGAAATGGAAGGTGAGGAGAGAGAAACAAAGAGAAGGAAGGAATGAATGAGATGGAATATGGAGGTGAAGGAAAGGAATGGGGTGAGAGTAAGAGTAAAAGGTGAGAGGTAGTGAAAGATGGAGGGGAGGTATGAGAAGGGAGGGGAGGAGGATGTAAGGGAGAGAACCACACAAACACACATACACACATACACCTACACCTCAGGGGCAGATGCACTGTTGCCAACTTCAGAGAAATTTAGAAATAATGTTATTGACATTTATGAGGATCCTTCCCCCTGCTTTTCCCACATTTGAAATCAATGAAAGGCCCCCTACTTCTGCAACATCTGAGGAGGACACCTCCAGCCATCTTGGTAGATTGAAATGTCCTATGTGGCATTTCCCATGAAACATTTGGAGATCCTTCTACTAATGGGTCATTAATTTTTTGTTAGTAGTATATACATTTTATTTGCTATACGTTGTTGAATATTGTGTTTGTATTTCATGCCATTGATTATGTTTTTGTTACAACTCTCTTTGAGGTCAAAGGTAAAGACAAGGAAAAGGTGGGGTATCGTATTAAAATAACTTAAAAAATGAATGATAGTATGTGCAGGTAACTGGGGCACTCAGGAACTAGACCCCCCCAGCTTCTAGCTAGCTAACCCCAAACACTAACTACCCCAATCATTAGTACAAATGAAAAGGAATCAAGTTTGATTTGAAATATGAGTGGCCACAGTTTTACTAACATCAACAACAACAGTACATAACTCGGATGCTGAGCCTCAGCTTTCATAACTTTTGCTATCCTCTGTCACCCACTACCCCTCATCATGATGGTCCTGCACTGGCCGTTGCCCACAAAGCTAATATCATTCATACAATATGTCTTGAACTGGCCATTCTCACAATTCTAGTCATAGGCCCCTTGCCAAGTGAGGGAACCTATCCTGCCCCAATGCAGCAATCATGCCAATGACAGGCGTGGCTCGCAAAGCCGTGTATTCGGTGTTTCGAGCCACAATCCCTCCTGACTCATACTCTGTGGCTCAAGGCAAGCAGCAAGAGATCTTGCAACAGCCCCACAGAGCCCAACCATCTCCCTCAGAGGCTCCTACACAATCTCGAAAGCAAGTTGGAAGACATTAATGACAGAATCCCTTATATATGTAAAACAATAAGATTATTCCCCTATCTTCAAAACTTGTAAAGGAAGAATGGGTAGGAGGGAGGGACATGTGAGGTAGGCTGAGCAGTGCCGATTCCCAAAAAGAAAGGGGAAATCCTGCCCTTGACACCCTTTCTTTGGCATCAGCGGCTGGCCAATCAGAGCGGTGTTAGACTGGCCACTTATGTCACCATTTGGCCACAAGTGCCGGGAATGTCCAGGTTGTCCTGCTTCTTCCATGCAGCCATTGCCATAACGGATGAAAGGAGGAGGAGGGGCGAGCCGCTAGGGTGCATCACATTGCCTCCATACCCTCAAGCCCATCAGAAGGGAGACAAAGAGGCTTCCACACCCCGGGACCTACCTGGACAATTGTTGGCTACAGAAGCCCACTGCCAATGATTTGGGGGTCAAGCCCCACCACCACTAACCACTACCCTGACCAAAAGAGGTAAAAGGGGCTGCAGTGTGGCCAAAAGAAAAGGGAGGGTGGGAACCAAGACGAGTTGCCGATGGAGGGGACTGATGTAAGCACCCTGTTACCAAGTGGCGCCCTCCCATGCCTGCAGGTGCTCATTGCAGGGGCAGCAGGCACCCGTTTGCTATCTAATTTGTCACCCATTAGTTCAGTAATAAGATGGAGCTGATTTCTAAATCTAGCCTATACTGAGGATGTTTTAATCTGTGCGGCATGTTATTTTTCTGTACACAGCCTAGAATTTTAAGATAGTGTGGTTTATTAATAATAAAAATAAATTTAAATAAATGATCTAGTTTTTTAGCTTTTCTGTAATTAAGTTATACATCTCTTCAAATTTGCAAATATAATAGACTTGATTGCAGCCCTGACATATATTTGTAGGATTTTCAGGAGTGTTTTTAGAATGTGATACTTTTCCCATTGATTCGTATGGATTTTGATGGGGTAAGTGATTTTATGCACATTTAAATGAGACAATGTGATGAATGAAGTGTGTGCAAGTGTTTTGGGGCTTTTTGCCTTAGATTCAAACTCATATCACAGCATGAGCATGCTCAGCAGTGATGTGCTGCCAAGTTGTTTTATTAAGGGGCTCTCACCAGCTCTGCTCCACTCAGTGAGACGTTCTTTATTTTAAATAAAATGATGTTAACAAAGGGCTTCTGGACCTTCGGTGCATCTCCTCCGGCACATCATCGATGCTCAGTGTGATGCGTCCATCCCGTCTCAGATGTTGTTGATGTCAGGAAAGTGGCTACATATTTGAATAGGGAAAATCAATGGGCATGCATGTAGAAAATAAGTTTCTAATGTATTATGTGGTTCTAAGATGCAGTTATAAGGTTGCATAGTGGAGATTTATTCAGTCTTCCCAAGATATGAAGAGCATCCATGCCTTACATATATATACTATATATATATTCTGTATTATTTTATTTACATAGGAAGAAATTATTGTAATTTGCCACAGTTGATAAACATCTTTCTGCTAAACATTGTTCAAAGACATGGCTTTTGGGGAATCAAGCCTAAGGTGAACCCCAGTAAGTGCAGCTGAAGTTGTCTCAGTGAATGTTGTTGATAGACTATTCCAGCAGCTTAGTGTTTCCCTTGATTTTAGCATCCAACAATTGGACTGCTGCGGAAATCAGCACTATTGTTGCAGTTGAGTGCTGCAGTACCATTGAGCTCAGTGATGTTGGCCACAAATTGTTATGACAACCTCCAGGACTGCCACAAGTCCCTGTGCATTTCTGGCTGTCTTTTATAGCTAGTGCTGTAAATCTGGTTTAAATCAGTTTTGATTTATGCCCTTTGGCTCTGCCAGTTCCATGGGTTCTGAACAATCACTCATATAAATCTTTGTAAAATACTTCTTAATAGATACAGTGTTATGATACCCTCTCCACTTGGCATCCCTAGAGTCAGATTTAAGAACTGGACAAAAAATATGAAATAAAACACTTGCTAAACCTCCATTTGCAGAGAGCTATGAATTATCCCACTACACTAAATTTAAAGTGTAATTTTCCAACGGAATTTTGTGGGTAAAACTGTAGCGTACAAAACTACCTCTCGATATCAGAGTAAACCTATGCACATAGTGTATGTCTTATTCATACCTACGTGAAGGCAACTCTGCTATACCTCTGTATATAAAAAATGCTAAATAAAATAAATACATAAATACGTTTATCTGGGCTGAATGGAAGTGCTCCCCTGGGTGGTAGGGAAGAGTTTTTATGTAAGCTCATACTTTAATTTTTAAAAAATATGTATGTACTTTTCCCCAAACATTTCTGCACATAATTTAGCAGGTATAATTGTATGTGAGTAGTTTTGATGGGATAATTTTGAAAAAGGAAAGTATATAAGTACGTTTTAGGGATGTGCAGGAGAAAAAAATGTCATTTTGGTTTGTTAATTCATTTCATAGGGCATCTTCATTTGTTTTAAACAAAAAAAATATTGTTTTATTTGTTCACTCATTTCCCATTATAGTCAATGGGGAAAGCAACGCAGCCAATTTTGGGCTCTCAAATTGGGATTTTCTAATGATTCCTATGAAACTGGAAGGTAGATATCATCGGAAAGGTGAAGGCATACCAGTAAAATAAGACTATGCCAACATGGTACCAAACGTGGCATGAAGTGCTCAAGGACCCACAATGGGGCAAACCAGTACCAGCAGCAGCAAGAGCTCTCCAAGGCACCGTCAGTGGAGCAAATCAGCAGCAAGAGTGGCCAGATCGCCCCAGGGCTGTAAAAAGTGAGGATAAGGGCACTAATAACAGTGGCCTAAACCCTACCACACTCCCCCCAGGCTGAATGAGACGAGGAAAGCAGCACCAAGTGTGGCATGAATAGCTCAAGGGGAACAAAGCACAGAAAAGGGAAGAACCTCCCCAAGGCTGAGGGTAAAAGCAGCTGAAAGAGTGACACAAAGATCCAAAAGCATAATGAGAGGTGCAAAGCAGACTGGCAAGAGCATCCCAAAGCTCCAAATGAGGGGCAAAGGTACCAACAAAATTGGTAGAAAGCCCTAGGCAGGAAGAAGCTGAGAAAATCCCTGGAGGAGGGCTGATATAATTACTGAAGGGGCTGGCTGTTCGGTCCCCGAGTTGGTCTTCACTGGAGGCTAAGATGCTACTGACTAGAGGCATCAAATACTCTTCAGCCACTATATGTTTAAAATCCTGTGATTCAAGGAATCCAGGACCCAATTCTTCTTTTGAATCTATTACCTCAAAATCAGTAATCAGGAGAAGCACAATCATGGTTCTGGATACTACACTTCCTCAGCCCTTAGCTTTTGCTGTGGTATAATCCATCGAACACTAAATACCGGATGAGATCAAGAGTTGCAAAAAGCATAAGGGGCCGATGCTTAAAGAATATGTCCAAAAAGACATGAAACCATTAAAGATAACTGGGGAGGGGGGTGGTGGCTCAGGCCTATAAAACGCATCAAATGGCAAGACCAAGTGTCAGCATGCACCGTAATAGAAGAGCTTTTGGAAAGCACCAAAAAGACAGCTGGAGTAGAGGAGAACAAATCTCAGTAAACTGTAAACTATAATATACCAAGACTATGCTTGGATTAGCAGTGGCAGTAGTGGCACTGGTGATTAAAAAAACTGAAATGGTAGGAGCAGTGCCAGCAGATGTGGTTAAGGAAGTTAGCGTAGCTGGGTTTAAAAACGGTTTGGATATTTTCCTGGAGGAGTAGTCTGTAAACTGCTATTAATCAATAGGGAATAGCTACTGCTGCTTGTTGCCAGCTTTTGTAGCATGGGATCTATTTAATGTTTGGGTACTTGCCAGGTACTTGTGACTTGGATTGGCCACTGCTGGAAACAAAATACTGGGCTTAATGGGCCCTTGGTCTGACTCAGTATGGCATATCTTACGTTCTTATGGTCTTATGAGTAGAGCAATGCAGAAAGAAGAGTAGCCGTAAAACCCCCAAGGTGTACCTTGAGGGCTGTGGCAAAGGAATAATGGTATCAACAGTCTGAGAAGTAGTGCAGCAGGCATTGAAAACAATGGATAGCCAGAGCAAGAATAAAAGTCAGCAATTACCTTGGAGGAAGGGGATTTGGAAGGAACCTCAGAGAGCAGGAGCAGTGGAGAAAGCACCTTACTATAGCAAGATTGGCTTGGAGCAGCAGTGCCAACAGTAATGCTGGTGATTATTGAAAACTGAAATATTAGGAGCAGAGCAACACAATTAGAAGAGTAGCCCTAAAACCCCCAAAGTGTACCTAAAGGTCTGAGATAGAGGTAGAATGACATAAAAAACCTGAGGAGTGGTGCAGCAAACATGCAAAGCAGTGGATGGCCAGGGCAAGATGAAGAGTTGGCAAGTACTATACATGAAGAGGATTTGGATAGAAACTCTAAGACAGCCAGATTGAGGGATGCCTGTCTCAGAAGGAGGAATGTGGTTGATCCTACCAATAAACTAAGGCATGCTTCTATGAAACTGTAAAGATCAAGACATGCATGTGTTGGTACATATAGCCAATACAGTGAAACTCTGAATGGCTCATTAATTCAATTATGATTCCATCTGTTACTTGTGTAACTGTGACGATTGAGCACTGACCTGTAAGACATAGGGGTAGATTTTCAAATACCGCGAATAGGCGTACTTTTGCTGGCGCATCAAGCGCAAGCAAAAGTACGCGGGATTTTAGTAGATACGCGCGTAGCCGCGCGTATCCGCTAAAATCCTGGATCGGCGCGCGCAAGGCTATCGATTTCGTATAGCCGGCACGCGCCGAGCCGCGCAGCCTACCCCCGTTCCCTCCGAGGCCGCTCCAAAATCGGAGCGGCCTCGGAGGGAATCCTCTAACGCCCTCCCCTCACCTTCCCCTCCCTTCCTCTACCTAACCCACCCGCCCGGCCCTGTCTAAACCCCCCCCCTTACCTTTGTCGGGGGATTTACGCCTCCCTCCGGGAGGCGTAAATCCCCGCGCGCCAGCGGGCCTCTTGCGCGCCGGGACGCGACCTGGGGGCGGGTACGGAGGGCACGGCCACACCCCCGGACCGCCCCGGGCCGTAACCACGCCCCCGGGCCTGCCCCCGGAATGCTCCGGACACGCCCCGAAAACGCTGCGCGGTTCGGGCCCGCCCCCGACACGCCCCCGACACGCCCCCGACACGCCCCCTCCGAAAACCCCGGGACTTATGCGAGTCCCGGGGCTCTGCGCGCGCCGGTAGGCCTATGTAAAATAGGCTCACCGGCGCACAGGGCCCTGCTCGCCTAAATCCGCCCGGATTTGGGCGAATTTAGGCGAGCAGGGCTCTTAAAATCCGCCCCATAGTCTAAGGAATTGCAAACAGCATAAAAGTGTCAAAGATCCCAAGGCTTTTTTATTTAATTAATTAATTGATTGATTGATTTATCATATTTTTCTATACCGGTGTATGGACCAAACCTTCACATCAGTTTATAATATTCACAAAAATACATTATTTCATAAAAAATAAAATACATCTACTAAAATCAACTAATATTGCAGCCTACTTCATAAGTTTGTACATTGTATACACATTCCTTTTGGTTTGCTGGTTTTCTAGGAAAAATACACCCCAATATAACCAACCAACAAACAGGGTAGGAGAATTAGGACTGCAGAGGAGTAGAATAAAATGATGAACCATAAGTGAGCTAGGGTGGGAGGAGAAACGTTTTTTCACATATTTTTTCTGGGGACAAAACACCACAGTATAACCAACAAACAAACAGGGTGGAAGAACTAGGCTGAAATCCAAACAGCAAACAACACATCTAAACCTCCAAGATGGTGATATAGGAGATAGAAGATGATACTGACAGTGATAAGAGCAACCTCCAGCAAGACCAGGCAGTGCGGGTAGGGAGTGTGAGTGATGTCCTTTGGATTTTTCTTCAACATCCACCCTCAACTCCAATGCTAGCACCAGTCCCCAAGGATGTAGAAAAAGATTGTGGAAGACATCCCTGATATGGAGACACTTTAAAGTGAGAGAAGACCTGTGTTTTTTCAGTGTATTCACTGTAGTGCTGACTTATCTTCCACAAAATTTTCAGCTACTAACTCTTCAAGTTCTGATTTAAGAAATCCCAATACAAGAGTCTTTCTCAGAATCAGTTGTTGAAAATAGTGCCTGCATTGCCTCGGAAGCAGTAACCAATGTAGAAAAGCATTCAACTTTTTTTGCTGTTGCACTTCTGCAACTTTCTTCCATGTCCCTACCCAGCTATGTCTGCCTCGGATGGCTCTTTAACTTTTCTATCTGCTCCAAAACAAAAGGAACGTGATGGAGGCACATGCTTTCCAAATTTCAACTGCTTCTGCCTTGAGGTGCCAGTGCTTTACACTTCTACAATTCTATTACTAAAAAAGGCTCTCTTAAATTTGGGGACAGGACTAGTACCTGTTCTATCATGGCTACTAGACCGGGCTGGATCTGCACCAATTCCTCAGCCCCTACCAAAGTCTATTATTCCCTCCTCTCCCTTTTTCTGACATGAAGTGCACTGCTTACTTGGGGTTTGGATATCACAAAGAATTATATTTAATTATATTGCAACTACATACCCAGTCATAGTATCACTCGCTGTATGGAGAACTTTCTGACACACATACAACACACAGACACATATGTAGTATATGTATGCTGTGCTGAATACAAATCTACACAAAAAAAAACCCTGTTAGTTAAACACTAATCAGAACCAAAGAGACTGGCAGTATGGTAAGACTCTTGTTCTCTTCAATCTGTCAGTGTGCTGTGCTCACCTCACTGTAGTGTCTAGAGAAAAAAAACCCACTAGCATTGCTTCAGCCTTTACACTGTCTCCTACCCTGACCCTCCCCCAATTAAAAGGAAAATGAAAAATAAGCAACATAACAACTGCCTCTGGCACAGAATTTCTATAATTGGCGCATAATTTTTAAAATTGGCTCTAATTTTGGCTGTGTGGACCCAGAGGGTAGTAAAGCTTCAGGATTCAGCCTGAGAGACCTGAAAAAAAACAGAAGCATCATTGGAAGTCAGGTAGTATGGCGAGGCATAGCCTGCCAGGAAGGAAAGAGCTTGCTAGTGTGGAGGAGTTAAGATGTGTCTGTCTGGAGAGAGAGAGCAAGTACTATATGGTGGGGTTGGGTCAAGCATGCCAGGAGGGAGAGAATCTTGTGCATTAAAGTGGAAACTGGAGAGGATGGAGGAGAAATACAGAGTGACAGTAAGAGAGAGTTGGAGAAGATAAGAACTGTGATTTGATTTGGGAGGGCAAAAGAGCTGATAGAGATCAAACCTGGGGATGGGGAGATGCCTCTGGTGGAAGAAAAGAGTGAGTGCAGTGGGTAGAGCCTGGGAGGGAGGGAGAGAGCTAGCATGAGTATTAGGCATTAAGTCGGGTGCGATACAGTGGAGGATTTGGGGAAAGAGTTGGAGAGAGAGAGAGAGAACTGGAAGATTCAAGAACTGGGGGAAGCACTAGGGAGAGTATGTGGGGGAGTGTGGTTGAGTATGAGGAAAGAGAGAAATCTTAGGCAGCAGGAGGAGGTGGTAGGCTGAGAATATGGAGAGAGATGGAGATGTGAAAGTGCTGGGCAAAGAGAAAACTGGGTAGGATCAAGCCTGGGCCAATTGGGAGGAAAAGAGTGAACTATAAGATCACGTCTGAGTTGAGGGGAGGGATCTGAGCCTAAAGGAGAGAAAAGGGGGAGGGGGTGTTTCAAGCCTGGGGAGCTGGTCCTTTTGAAGCACTATTTCAGTACTCTTGTGGGAAATATTCACAAAAAAAACCCAACAACTTTTTCATTTTGAAATAGTTAAGTTTTCTGTATTGCATTTCAAACTAAAAGCCTGAGTCATCAAAATTGTTTCCCAGAGATACAAAAATCTGTGATTATATTGTAGTATTATGACAAACAAAGGGCCTGATTTACTAACCTTTTTCCTCCATAGACCCAGAATGAGGGAAAAGCCTTAGTAAATCCCTTCCAAATTAAGCAGAATATTTCTAAATTTTAAATACTTTGTGCTGAATTTTTTTATTTTTTGCACTGAATTCCCCCAATAGTAATATACAGCTTATCAAGAAGAAAAGAGTGACTTACAGTGAAGGCAGCGGCAATATCAGGAATGATAATTGCAATCCTACTCCCATCAAGTTTACACAGAGTAATGTCAGCCAAGGATACTGATAGGCTGTCTGTACTGTGCTCACTGTGGTAGATTGAGAATGCTATTTTCCTCCAAAAAGTCATTAAACTGTGATAGAAAATGTTTCAAAGATCTTATATAATGTAGGGAGATTGGAGATGGGTCTGTAACTTGAGGACTTATCTATGGGGAGATTTCCATTCTTTATAACTGGGCATACCAATGCTCTTTGAGAAGGTTAGGAAGTGCCCTCTGTTAATGACAGGTTCACAAATTTGGTAATTACGTCAACAATTTAAGGTTTTAGAATATAGAGAACCCCAACTATGCATACATCAAGTGAACAAAATGATGATTTTAGCTTACCCAGTACGACAGCCACTTCTGATGAGGAAACTCCTCAAAATCTTTCCCATTCCACAGTGATGCTATCGTGTTCAATCCCAGGTGTTCAAAATCATTCTCAGCTATAGAATTTTGAAGATTAGCTATTTTTTTAAAGCAGCAATTAGCAAAATCACAGTCAAGTTCATAGGCCTGATTGTGAGATTTAGGTTGCTTTGCTACAGATAAAATTTAAGACCCGTGCGCAGGCGCACATGTGCGTGCATGTGCCGGCGTGCGTACAAGGACACGATGATTTTATAACATACGCGCACATATGTTTGTATATGCACTTGTTATAAAATCAGCTATACATGCGTACATATGCACAAAATGTTATATTGACACGTGTATCTGCACACAAATGTCGACCTGACTGCCTAAGTGAGGGGTATTTTAGTAGATACACGCGCCGACACATTTACCTTTTTCCCCAGTTTGTTCCCACTTTGGCCCAGTAAAGGAGAGATCTTACTAAACCCTCTAGCAAACTTGTCCTTCTTTTATCCTTAGTAGCCTGAGCCTTAAAACCTCGCTGACTAACCTCGTTTTTTTTTTGTTACACAATTTACACGCTATCCATAACAGAAGTAAAGTTACAAGTAGGGGACACCATTGATTCTTGTGCCTGTAAACACTTTTGCACATACTTCATGGAGCAGTTCCGGCCCACTCATGCCCACCCACATCCTGCCTAGACCATACACATGCCCCACCCCTTTGGGTGAAGATACATGCGTACCTGCACAGGTTTTAAAATCCATGGGCTGAGTCACACGCATATCTCCTGGCTTTGGTGCATGTAGGGCTTTTAAAATTGACCAGTTAGCTTTCGAGTGATATCAAAATGCTTACAAGAATGGTTCAGTGAGACTTGTAACTTTGACAAAAAGACTACTCTTCGTAGCTTCAAAATCTATAAATATCATGGGCAAAATTAATTCAGTCCTGTACTGGGGTAGAGGAGGGGGACTTGTGCCATCTGCCCTTTGCGTGCCACACTTCTCTCTTCTTATTAATCAAGTCCTGGGTAAACCAGGGAACACGTGAAGTTAATTGATTTGATTTTTTTTTAACTCCCAGAGGGGCTACTGTTTATATATTATGGGCTAAATTATTTGTGAAAGATTCAACTAAAGTGATTTTAGAGTCAAAATTTAAGAGATATTGAATGGTGGACTACCTCCTAGAGATGTGAATCGTGTCCTCGATCGTCTTAACGATCGATTTCGGCTGGGAGGGGGAGGGAATCGTATTGTTGCCGTTTGGGTGTCTAAAGTATCGTGAAAATCGTGAGCCGGCACACTAAAACCCCCTAAAACCCACTCCTGACCCTTTAAATTAAATCCCCCACCCTCCCAAACCCCCCCAAAAATCCTTAAATTACCTGGGGGTCCAGCGGCGGTCCGGAATGGCAGCGGTCCGGAACGGCCTCCTGCAATTGAATCGTGTTGTCTTCAGCCGGCGCCATTTTTCAAAATGGCGGCGCAAAATGGCGGCGGCCATAGACCAACATGATTCGACCCCCGCTGGACTTTTGGCAAGTCTTGTGGGGGTCAGGAGGCCCCCCCAAGCTGGCCAAAAGTCCCTGGGGGTCCAGCGGGGGTCCGGAAAACGATCTCCTGCCGCGAATCGTTTTCCGTACGGAAAATGGCGCCGGCAGGAGATCGACTGCAGGAGGTCATTCAGCGGCGGTCCGGAACCCCTGCTGAACGACCTCCTGCAGTCGATCTCCTGCCGTCGCCATTTTCCGATTCAATTGCAGGAGGCCGTTCCGGACCGCTTCCGTTCCGGACCACCGCTGGACCCCCAGGTAATTTAAGGCATTTGGGGGGGGGGGGGTTCGGGAGGGTGGGGGATTTAATTTAAAGGGTCGGGGGTGTATTTTAGGGGGTTTTAGTGTGCCGGTTTTCCTGCCCTCCCCCTTCCCCCGATTTACGATTTTTTGACGATAAATCGGGGGAATTGGTATTGTATCGTGGCCCTAATGATTTTTGACGATTTAAAATATATCGGACGATATTTTAAATCGTCAAAAAACGATTCACATCCCTACTACCTCCTCCACAAACTTAACTAGATAAATTAGCCCACAGGGTAACCTGTTTGGATCTTTTTCCTTAGTGAATCACTTAACCAATTTAGGAAACACTTTGAATTTTAGAAGAAAGTGATCTGATCAATCGAAAGATCAAAAAGGCTTTCAGCTGCCCATGCCTTAGGGGCAATCAGCAGACTGACTGATGTGTGGGAACATTAACTAGCTGTGATAATTTGAGGGCAGGCAAGGTCAGAAGGAATTCATACACTTGACCTTGAGGTCTATCATTCATATGGGCATTAAAGTCACAGTAATCATTAAGTTTTCATTCCAGAGATAAAGAGACGCAATGCTTTCCATTACAGTTATTAAGCCAGAACTAACATTTACTGGTGGGGGTGGGGGGGGGGGGATGTCAATAAATCAAAGCTAGCATCCAGGTCTCCATCCTTACTACCAGACTCTCACATCCTTGTCTAATCTCAAGGGGAGCTCATATAACTTTAAAATTAAGCTTTGAAAATCAAAGCCACCCCATTACCCCCTTTTTCCTTTCCAGGCTTGATGATAAAAAGTGTAACCAGAAGGACACAATTGATGTGCTAATACATTATCAGCTTCTGAGTGCCAGGTTTCTGTGAGACACATAAAATCTGTTTGTAGCTCTGACAGTAGGGTGAAAACAATGTCACACTTGTTTATAGCTGAACATACATTAATATATGCAATAAGCATAGACCGAGGTTTCGATTGCACTGGCTTCCCTGGTCACTTGCCCAAGCAGAGTGGAAATAGTAATACCGAAGGTCTGTCCCCAATCATGCGTAGATTTCTTTGGATGATAGTAACTATTATATCTGTGCATTACCCAAACTGTTGGTTTGTTAGACCCCTCTAATCTTATTACCTACCTCCCAATCATACCCAGTTTAATGAACGAAAAATAAAACAGGTATACCCTATAAAAATAATAGCAACGCAAGACATTCAGGGACCAAACTCTAAAAATCCAAGCAGACAAAATCAAACAAAAGAAACAAGCCCACAGGCCGGTCCAGTTCACGGGACATATATGTGCTCTTGTGCGATATCAGCTGTAAGGGGTGGGACTAGCAGGCTCCCACAGGTGGCAGATGGAACTGGAGCTGCACTTCAGCGGTTTAGTTTAGTTTTATACCTTTTCTTCATATGCCACCTTGCTTTGTCACCCAAGGTTACAGAAAGGGGCATGCTATGGCCCTGAGAAGCAGAGAAGAAACAGCTCAGGCTCTCCCTCCCTGATCACCAGTCCTGGATTGGTGGTGGAGATAGGAGGGGGATCAGTGTAGGCCGCCTTTGTTCTCTCATGAGATATTTGCTGTAAATAGAGAATTCTGCAGCAAGTGGCGTCACTGCCCATCCCTCCTTCAGCTCTTGGAATGTACAGTCTCAGCATACCCTGGTTTGTATAGGTTAGCTATACTGCATGGAGCAGTTTTGTTGTTCTTACATCTGATTGAGGTCCTTGTGTATTAAAGTACAGGAATGGCAAGTTGATCCATAGCTAGTTTCTTATTCTGCACTATTAAAATGCTTTTAAATATTTGATTCAGTCTTCTGTAGTACTGTGAGATGATCTTTTCTCCCAGTGTTTTATTCTGAATTTTTCACCTCCGTCTTCTCCTGGATGTTTGCATATGCCTCCTTGTTCAAGTTCTTCTATATTACAGTCTTCAGACAAGGAGATGTATTCAGTTTTGGTGAGTTTTCCCCAAATGAAAGTCACATTAGCAACTACCTTATGTGGTCATGATATACATACCTGTCCTGATACCCCTTATAAACATTGGGCCCTATTTGCTAAGGGGGTAATTTTCAAAAGCCATTTACCCACATAAAGTGCACTTACACGGGTAAATCCTATGGACATCAATTCAATGGTATATATTGTAGCCATTTTCAAAAGCCCACTTACGCGGTATAGTGCATTTACATGTGTAAATCCCAGTTTTATGCATGTAAATCCTTTTGAAAATTACCCCCTTAAGCATTTTTCCTTAGATACAGAACAGAAGACAACCTTTAGTAAATAGGCATCTTTGTTAGACTTCGTTCAACCTTTTCAAAAGCATCATAATCTTTCCAATAGTGAAGTGACCAAAATTGCACAACAAACTCAGAATGAAAGTTTAAAAAGGCCTTTCATTTTATTCCATGTTTTCAAGTCCTATTTTATAATGTATCTGTTGCTTCTCTGCTATAAATACAACTATATAGTACTGTATGTGCTGTAGTAATACTTTGCCATTTATTTACTGATAACTGACATTATCCATAGTTGCTAAAGCTAGTCCAAATTATTTCAGTGGCGGATTTTCAATCTTAACTGAATGGCTCTCCTTTAACAATAAAACACTCCACTTTTGTCACCTATTCTGGTAATAATGTGGTTGTCATATAGTAAGTCTTGCTACCTTTTTGAGCTTGAATAGAAGTATTAGAAAAGTCAAGGGTGATACTGTAAGTTAAAAATCAAATGAAAAAAAAAAAGCTTCAATTTTAGCTAATCAGTCTCTGACAGACTTAAATATTGGAAATAGCTTAAAAAATGTTTTGGCGTATGCCACGGTATTCTGAGATTGAATGGATTTACAGCTCTTTGAATAAGTTTCTCTTTTTCCCATTGCTTGTAATCGATAAGGATGTTTACATTTCCTATTTTGAGTAAATGCTGAAAAGAGGTGATACTGCAGGATAAATGTTACATTGCAAAAATTGCCCTTGATACATTTTATGAACAAAAGTGCAAGATTTAACCATTGTGAATCACAAAAGGCTTACAGGAGCAGGAAACCTAATACCTGCCATCAGCAAAATGGGTCTGTGATAAAAGCTTTTAAGCAATCGTCTACCCAGTTTAGTTTGAGAATGGTATCAGAAAATATGTGTGTATTATTTGACTAAATGGAAGGATTTTCTCAAACTGCTTTAGGTTCTGGCACAAACTATTATATATTGAATCAATGAAGAAGCCCATGTTATTAAAAAATATATTTTTAACAAAACTATATTTTTTCTGTGCCTCTTCTCTTATTGATAGCATTCTGTCAGTTAAACCATATTGTAATCCTTGTGCTTTCTTGCAGGTTGTATATAAGAATAATGATGTCAGGTTGGAGTTATCTCGACTTGCCAAGCAAGGGGACCCTAAAATGAAGATCCATGGTGTGGTTGCATTTAAATGTGAGAATGTTGCAACCTTAGATCCAATTACATTTGAAACCCCTGAGTCTTTTATCTCCTTGCCAAAATGGAATGCCAAGAAGACAGGCTCTATTTCCTTCGACTTCCGTACAACTGAACCCAATGGCCTCATTCTTTTCAGTCATGGCAAGCCAAGGCACCAAAAGGATGCAAAGCACCCCCAAATGGTTAAGGTTGACTTTTTTGCTATAGAGATGCTTGATGGTCATCTTTACCTGCTGTTGGACATGGGATCAGGTACCATTAAAATAAAGGCATTGCAGAAGAAGGTGAATGATGGAGATTGGTATCACGTGGACTTTCAGAGGGATGGACGATCAGGTAAAAATTCAGATTTTCTCTCAAAAAACAATTTAATTTATTTGCTATAGAGGATGTTAAATCAGGAAAAGTATCTTTTGGGGTGGCCAACTCCAGTTCTCAAGAGCAACACAGGCTTGGTTTTCAGGATTTCTATAATAAGTATGCATAAGATATATCTGCATACAATGCAAATATGTCTCATGCATTTTCATGGTGTAAATCCTAAAGGCCAGGCCTATATGTGGCTCTTGAGTACTGGAGTTGGCCACCCCTGCATATTGTCCAGCTACCCTAAAGAACAGGAATCTCCAAACTTGATTTGAATGCTGTAACACAGGATATCCACAATAGTTAAGCAGGACATCCGTTTGCATGTGCTGCCTCCATTGTATTCAAATAGATCTCATTTATATTCATTGTGGAAATCCTAAAAAACCCTACTGGGTTATGGCCCTCAAGGATCAAGTTTGAAGACCACTGCTATAGAAGATAATGAAATCTGTTCTAGTATTCAAGTGTATACATCATCAAGTAAATAGGGAAGACATAATGAATCATTACTGTTGCTTACAGACCTTCAAATATACAAAGCACTTCTAGATAGTGTTTTGATATATGAATATTTACTGGATGAACAAGTGCTAAATCTTGCAAATAAATGTTTCATGTACTTGCAAAAGGTAAAATATAGGCCCCTGTGTTCATGATAATTACTTACATTATCATATTTCTAGAAGCAGCTGAAGTGGCAAATTGCAAGTGTAAAGACACATAGCAGACTGCTAATAATATCTGCTGCAGAGAAGTATGCTATCAGAGATCCCTAAGACTGCTTGCCACAGGCCATTCTATTATTACATAAATGTGCATTCTGTTGAATAATTTATCCCACGATGTAACATATTATATCTATTCAACTAGCATATCTCATAAACTTGGCAATACATAAGACATATAACATTAATTATAACCAGTTGAGATATATTTCTACATACGAATGATAGCAAGAGTCACATTTGCTCACAGTTGCTTGTGCAATAAGCTAATTTCTTATATATGTAACCCCTGGGTAATAGTCCTGGATAAGGTGTCCAGAAACCATATCTCAAACACAATTCTCAAAGTTAGATCTTCCCAAGCAGTCATATTATCTAAGTGCCCATGATTCCCTCAACAGGAGAAAGAATTCTCTTCTAGGCCTGTGCATTGCTTTCAGTAAATCCCAAGTTAAAGTCAGTTGTAAACAGCACTAATCACTGCAGCAATAATGCTGGCCGCGTTGGATGATTTCCAAAATAACTTTACTGATGAATGGTGAAATTGATGAAAGTTCTTTACAGCTGTTGTGGTTTCAATATGAGATAGTACAAAATAAAGTTTGTGAGTAGATTTTGTGATCTTTTCTCTTTCTAATCCAATTGATATTAATAGATCATTTCAAATGCCAATGAATACATTTAAACCCACTCACTCATCCAATCAATCAGAGAAGTTTATAAGCTCCCTCCCAATTAATATGGTTCATGTTTCATTTAGTCAAAGTCCATGTAGAAAAATCCCTATTACTCCTATATCTCCTGAGGTTCTTCTTTCTTCCCTTTACTCATGGCACTTGATGAGCACCTTTATATGCCACTTCCCCTTGAATCTCCTTGGGATGATAATGAACCTATGATTAAGTCCAGACAACACCTTCCCTCACCTTCCTCACTGAATGAATGAAGACCCATTCCTCCAGCAGAGGAATTGTATTTGCCATTCAGTTGCCCACTCTCCAAGTCTCACAAGGTCCTTTGCAATTGCTCACCTGTGTTTTCTAGCTAAGAAACCCTACTGCTCATCTTTACACACACACTGGGCCTCTTGGTGAGGACTCAGGTATGCTAAAATTATATAAATGTTATAAAAAGGAAAAACCAAAATGAGCGTTAAGGAGGGTGGAAAAATGTCTCTCAGAGGAAATGTAAAATATTAACAGATAGGGATGTGTGAAGCCCGAACCTATGCGGGCATGTTATAAAATAGCCTGGCTACATGCACATGTGCACCAAATTTTAAGTAGGCCTGTGCATGTGCGTGCAAATATAGTTTCTACAACATATATCAGGGGATTTTAAAAGGGACGCGTGCCGACACTTTTTCAAGTTTTACCAGGTCGCTCAGTTAAGAGAGAGGTCCTCCAACGCCCCCCCCCCCAGCTTAATAGCCTTCATTCTCCCCATTTAGCCCCCGACCCTTAAATCCCTGCAGATCTGCCTATTTTCTTAATTTCCTAACTTACATGTCATGCATAGCAGAAGTAAATTTACACAGCAGGGGGCTTTGGTGTGCGTTGGATTGTGCAAGTATTTACACACACACCTTAGGTTCACACCCTAGAATGTCCATGCCCTGCCCAGACCATGCCCCGGCCCTTTCTGAAAACTTCCAAGATGTGCATGCTCGGGAGATACACACATATATCAGCAGCTTTTAAAATCTGCTTGGTGTGCATGAGCCCAACATATTCGTGCATCCCCTAATTAATCTGCGCGTTGGACTGTTAAAATTCACCTTTATGAGAACACCATTCTAAGCTCCACATGGGGGAGCTACAAAATAATATGAACTATTTCTTCATTTTCTCCCCATACCAATGGAATATTCTTTCCGATAGAGATCTGAGAGGCTCTCTACATATATTATAATTTAAATATTTTAAGAACTCTGTGTCTGATAATGAAGAAAGCTTAATTATATGACCAAGATTATTCTGACAGTTAATGAAATATGCCTTTCTGGAAGTTAAATAAACTAGATGAGCTATGGATATCTTGGCAAGAATTTGATAATATAATATTATTGATAAATCCAGAGTTTTCCACAGACATTATTTATATACCTCACAGTTGTTGGGACAAAGATGCTTATGAGTTGAATAGCCCATGTACTGTAACCTTCACTCAATCCCTGACTCCTGATTTTGATTTCACAGATTGCTGGAAATATTGTAATAACACAAGCAGTGAAATGTATTTTCAGATGATGATAACCAGCAGGGCCTGGCAAATTATCTGGGAATAGAATTTTGTTTAGGCATCACCACGATTTAAGAAGAACCATCATATAAACAAATAATATCTGTGGAACATTGATTTTTAACTTGATGTAGTATTATTCAGAACTTTCTTTGTGTCTTAATTTACCAGGAGCTCAGTATATGCAACATTATTAGCCTCTTCCTGTTTTGCGGTGATATGACTGTAGCACATCTCTCAGTCCCCCTCCCCACCAAAAAAAGAAAAATAAATAAATAAAGCAAGAAGAAAATCAAACATTTCCTCATCATAAGAAAGTAAGAATTGCCATGCTGGTTCACACCATGGTTTGTCTAGCTCTGCATCCTAGCCCCAAAGTGGCCAATCCAGGTAGCAAGTACCTGACAGTTCCCATAAAGTAGACCTAAGACCTGTTACTCATTCCCAGGGATAGTAATAGCTTCCTTAACTTGGGCACGTCATTGCTTCTGGGCATCCCGCACCTCAACTCCCCCCTCCCCTTGACCCTTGATCACACAGAGGCAAAGTAATGTAATTAATTCTCTTTAATTGGCCACAGCCAATTGACATTAATTTAAACATCAGCAACCAGCAATATTTTAACATTCGCAATTAAAGCTCTATGCCCCCACCGGTAAAACTGCATGTTATTACCCAACCCACCATTTGTTTGAGGCGGCAGCCTTCCAGCCTTCCGCTCCATGAAGGTGGTACACCCTTGGCATCCCGCTCCATGAATGCCACTCCAGCCTTCCGCTCCATGACGGCGGTACACCAACCACTGGCATGCTGCTCCATGAATGCCACTGTGGCCACTGCCACTCCGTGCAGTATGCTGCCACCTCCTACCACCCCTGGCCTTGTGGGCTGCGCTTATTTATTTATTTATGCCAGGCCTTCATTGGTTCACCCCCAGACCGTCCCTCAACTCGGTCTGCGCCATGTTTTGCTTATAGCCATCCTCAAACTTTTCTTTATGCAAAATCATCCTCAAACATTTTCCTTATGCAAAATCATTTTTGCTCAAACTCATTGGTGCTCAAACATCCCCTTATGTCATGAAACATCCCCCTATATACCGGTGAGGGCCCTGCCATGGTAGGAAACAGTAATACCTAACTTGTTCCCTACCCCCCACCAAACCTACCCCTCACCTAATCCACTAGCGCTGCTGTGGCCGTTTGCAGGGAGAGTATAAAGATATCCATGCCCACATCTGATAAATGCACCCCATCACGCCTATACATGCCCACACAGATGGGTAAAATATCATCATTAGTGATGACGTGACCCCCTACAGCCCTTACCCAAGCTCCTATTTATTTAATTTACGCCTGCTTTTCTCAATGCCTTTGTAGAACTTTGCTCCTCTCCATACCAATCAAGGGATAATGTGAGACAAACTAATACCACAGCTGGCCAAAGAGCCTTGACAGTAGTCAAATCCTTTTTGATGGCAATTATGAGGTCAATATTTTTGACCGTGACCAAATCGTTACCTCCTAAATGAAATATGATAATGTAACCTGTCAAAATCATCCATTGTACCTAAAGACTGGAGGATAGCTGATGTAACTCCCATATTTAAAAAGGGCTCCAGGGGCGATCCGGGAAACTACAGACCGGTTAGCCTGACTTCAGTGACAGGAAAAATAGTAGAAAGTATTCTAAACATCAAAATCACAGAACTTATAGAAAGACATGGTTTAATGGAACAAAGTCAGCATGGCTTTACCCAGGGCAAGTCTTGCCTCAAAAATCTGCTTCACTTTTTTGAAGGAGTTAACGAACATGTGGATAAAGATGAACCTGTAGATGTAGTGTACTTGGATTTTCAGAAGGCATTTGACAAAGTTCCTCATGAGAGGCTTCTAGGAAAAATAAAAAGTCATGGGATAGGTGGCGATGTCCTTTCGTGGATTACAAACTGCCTAAAAGACAGGAAACAGAAAGTAGGATTAAATGGACAATTTTCTCAGTGGAAGGGTGTGGGCAGTGGAGTGCCTCAGGGATCTGTATTGGGACCCTTACTTTTCAATATATTTATAAATGATCTGGAAAGAAATACGACAAGTGAGGTAATCAAATTTGCAGATGATACAAAATTGTTCAGAGTAGTTAAATCACAAGCAGATTGTGATATACTGCAGGAAGACCTTGTGAGGCTGGAAAATTGGGCATCAAAATGACAGATGAAATTTAATGTGGACAAGTGCAAGGTGATGCATATAGGGAAAAATAACCCATGCTATAGTTACACAATGTTAGGTTCCATATTAGGTGCTACTACCCAAGAAAGAGATCTAGGTGTCATATTGGATAACACATTGAAATCGTCGGTTCAGTGTGCTGCGGCAGTCAAAAAAGCAAAAAGAATGTTGGGAATTATTAGAAAGGGAATGGTGAATAAAACGGAAAATATCATAATGCCTCTGTATCGCTCCATGGTGAGATCTCACCTTGAATACTGTGTACAATTCTAGTCGTTGCATCTCAAAAAAGATATAATTGCGATGGAGAAGGTACAGAGAAGGGCGACCAAAATGATAAAGGGAATGGAATAGCTCCCCTATGAGGAAAGACTAAAGAGGTTAGGACTTTTACAGGTACCTGGTGGTCCAGTGGGGGTCCCGGGAGCAATCTCCCGCTCCCAGGCTGTCGGCTGCATTAATCAAAATGGCGCCGATGGCCCTTTGCCCTTACCATATGACAGGGTATCCGTGCCATTGGCCGGCCCCTGTCACATGGAGGGAGCACTGGATGGCCGGCCCCATCTTTAAAAATGTCTCGGGTGCAGCTGATAAAAAAAACCCGATCGGGCCGGACAAAAAAAAAACACGATGTGAATCGAACCGGAATCAGAACCGATTCCGGTTCCGAATCATATCTCTACTTGCCAGGTTCTTATGGCCTGGATTGGCCACTGTTGGAAACAGGATGCTGGGCTTGAAGGACCCTTGGTCTGACCCAGTATGGCATGTTCTTATGTTCTTATGGCCGTGGAAGCTCCGCGGAGCATTGAAGGATGTATGGCATTAATTGTGCCCATCTCATCCCCCAGTTGCCTAGCCAAATTATGTTGGCCTTGTTGGCCTGTACGAAACCTTGGCGTCCTAATTGACACACAGCTGAACCTAAAAAAACATATTTGCTCTGTCATAAAAGGAGGTTTCTACAAGCTCAATGTTATAAAAAAGCTCAAACCCCTCCTCCACACACACAATCTCAAAACTGTCATCCAAGCCACTCTATCCTCTAAGCTTGACTACTGCAACTCCCTATACCTAGGCCTCCCCTACTCCACCATCAAACCACTACCGATACTACAAAATGCTACTGCAAGGATAATCAGCAACGCACGCAAAAAAGACCATATAACCCCCATCCTCAAAGAGCTACACTGGCTCCCTGTCTCATCCAGCATCCTTTTCAAAACACTCACTATCATACACAAATCTATCCCCAAAAATATCTCTTCCTGGCTCAGTAAACCGTTCCAATTCACGCAATCTGCCCACCCTTCCAGAGCAAACCGCAAATGCACATTACAAGTCCCGCCTCTCAAGAAGGCCCGTCTCACAGCAACAAGGGACCGTGCTCTGTCAATTGCCGGCCCAACTCACTGGAATTCTCTACCTTCCAACCTTCGCCTGGAGCATGCACCTTTAAATTCAGGAAAATGCTAAAGAGTTGACTATTCCATCAGGCTTTTCCTGATTAACTTAGATAGTTGATGCTCCCCCCTCGCCCTCCCTTCCTTTCCTTACATTGCTACTAGTAACATGCACCCTGTAAATCTGTAAATATGTTTTTCCCTGTCCATTCTATTCACACCTTTTTTTAGTTCCATTTTCTCAGGCTCCCCATTAAAGCAGTCTTACCTCATCTTCGGTTGCCCCCCCCCCCCCCCCGCCCCCATCCCTGCTCTTTGTAATTTCCACCTTCTGTTTCCCAGATCGCTCCAGGGGCGATCCGGGAAACTACAGACCGGTTAGCCTGACTTCAGTGCCAGGAAAAATAGTGGAAAGTGTTCTAAACATCAAAATCACAGAACATATAGAAAGACATGGTTTAATGGAACAAAGTCAGCATGGCTTTACCCAGGGCAAGTCTTGCCTCACAAATCTGCTTCACTTTTTTGAAGGAGTTAATAAACATGTGGATAAAGGTGAACCGGTAGATATAGTATACTTGGATTTTCAGAAGGCGTTTGATAAAGTTCCTCATGAGAGGCTTCTAGGAACAGTAAAAAGTCATGGGATAGGTGGCGATGTGCTTTCGTGGATTGCAAACTGGCTAAAAGACAGGAAACAGAGAGTAGGATTAAATGGGCAATTTTCTCAGTGGAAGGGAGTGGACAGTGGAGTGCCTCAGGGATCTGTATTGGGACCCTTACTTTTCAATATAAATGATTTGGAAAGAAATACGACGAGTGAGATAATCAAATTTGCAGATGACACAAAATTGTTCAGAGTAGTTAAATCACAAGCAGATTGTGATAAATTGCAGGAAGACCTTGTGAGACTGGAAAATTGGGCATCCAAATGGCAGATGAAATTTAATGTGGATAAGTGCAAGGTAGTGCATATAGGGAAAAATAACCCATGCTATAATTACACAATGTTGGGTTCCATATTAGGTGCTACAACCCAAGAAAGAGATCTAGGTGTCATAGTGGATAACACATTGAAATCGTCGGTACAGTGTGCTGCGGCAGTCAAAAAAGCAAACAGAATGTTGGGAATTATTAGAAAGGGAATGGTGAATAAAACGGAAAATGTCATAATGCCTCTGTATCGCTCCATGGTGAGACTGCACCTTGAATATTGTGTACAATTCTGGTCGCCGCATCTCAAAAAAGATATAATTGCGATGGAGAAGGTACAGAAAAGGGTTACCAAAATGATAAGGGGAATGGAACAACTCCCCTATGAGGAAAGACTAAAGAGGTTAGGACTTTTCAGCTTGGAGAAGAGACGACTGAGGGGGGATATGATAGAGGTGTTTAAAATCATGAGAGGTCTAGAATGGGTAGATGTGAATCGGTTATTTACTCTTTCAGATAGTAGAAAGACTAGGGGGCACTCCATGAAGTTAGCATGGGGCACATTTATAACTAATCGGAGAAAGTTCTTTTTTCCTCAACGCACAATTAAACTCTGGAATTTGTTGCCAGAGGATGTGGTTAGTGCAGTTAGTATAGCTGTGTTTAAAAAAGGATTGGATAAGTTCTTGGAGGAGAAGTCCATTACCTACTATTAAGTTCACTTAGAGAATAGCCACTGCCATTAGCAATGGTTACATGGAATAGACTTAGATTTTGGGTACTTGCCAGGTTCTTATGGCCTGGATTGGCCACTGTTGGAAACAGGATGCTGGGCTTGATGGACCCTTGGTCTGACCCAGTATGGCATTTTCTTATGTTCTTATGTTCTTATGATGTGTATTCTAATGTGGGTATAAAAAAGCTGTTAAATAAATTAAATTGTTCCATGGTATGCCCATCTGTTCACTGGAGGTCTTTGTTCTGGCTCTAATGTATGCCCAATACACGAATGAATGCCCCAAGATCCATATCAGCTTCGCGAATGGTGGAGAGTCTATGACAGATAAGAACAGCAGTGGTTAGGGGTAGGGTAGTCAATGAAGCGCTAGGCTATGTATGTCCTAGGAGCCTGCTTTACGGCTCGGATATATGACTTGTATTTGCTCGATTGCCAGAGCCCTACTGCTTTGATCTGGGCCTCACTCAACGCACTGCTGCTTGCAAACGATGCTGCGCCAATTCTGATGGAATGGGTGTGATATTCACCCGGGTTCTCCCCTATCCTTGCTAAACCCTTGTGCAATACACTAATAAACTGGTAACGCAACAAAGAAGATCCATCTTGATGTTTTAGCAAGGGACCGTTCCCCGATGGGCGCACCAATAAATATATACACGTGACCCTAACTGGGCATATGGCCTCTGTACAACGTAACCCATCTACCCCTTGCACGTTGGTCATTTTTTGATTTGCTGATGAAAATCTGGACCACCTCCCAACACACCCGTATGTTCTCCATCGCAAGGCCTCCCTCGGAGGCCCAGGTGGTCACTTTTGCCCGAGGGATCAGCTCGCTGCTCCTAAAGGCTCCGAAAAACATTAAGGAAAAGGCGAGGGTCCACAGCTTTGTCTCAAAAGCATCCCAGACCAACCTAGGGAGCTCCTCAACTAGGGCTTTCAGCACAGTAGGTGTAATAGGCCTTCTATTGTCTGCCCTAGTTGGTTCTTGCCTCTGCCAGTCCTCTAATAGCTTTCTAATCAAAAAAGAGTTGCTGATGCCGCACAATTTAGCAACAAATCCAATTGCAGCCAAGTGCTGCCCTGCCTGTGCTCTGGAGACACCAGAGTCCTTGAGGTGGATTAAGAACTTGGTTACTGTTCTCTCCGTAAATTGCCTCGTATAATGAGTGCCGTGTGCTTGACTAAAATTTTGGAATAAAATCCATCCCCTTGAATAGGCTCTCCATGTACTCTCCGCTAGAGCCGGTCTGAGCATGGAGGCAATCCTGGGCACCCCAATTCCCAAATCCATGGTGGAATACGTGATGGTTGGTCCTCTGCTTCTGGGGCCAGGAATCTGAAATGAGACCACTGAAAATGGGAAAGAGCATCAGCAATGCTGTTATCCGCCCCAGGTACATGCTTAGCCTTGAAGACCAGGTTAATGCGCAGGCAGAGCAATACCAAGTCCCACAGAAGCCTCAGAACCCTGGGTGAGTGAGCCGTGAGGGAGTTAATGACCTGCACCACCGCCATATTGTCGGACTAGAAAACTACTCTCATATTCTGGAAACAGGGCATCCACATGTGTATGGCCGCCACTATGGGGAATAACTCAAGAAAGGTGATATCCCCGAGAACGCCCAAGGCTTCCTAATGTGATGGCCAGTGCTCCGCACACCATCTCCCTGCCAGATAGGCCCCAAATCTTACGCTGCCTGCCACATTGGTGTAGAGCTGTAATTCCTGATTGGTAACTAGCGGGTCCCTCCATACTGTTCTCCCGTTATACTCCTTCAAGAATGTCTGCCAGACTCTCAGGTCCTCTCTTAGCTCCTGGGTGATTCTAATAAAATGATGGCCCCTTTGGGTACCCGCTGTGGCTTGGGATAATCTTCTAATGAATGGGCGACCCATGGGCATGATTTTGCAGGCGAAATTAAGATGACCGATGAGTGACTGCATTTGCTTTAACTTGACTTTCTTTGAATTTGCGGCGACCCAGATGGAGTCATGCAAAGCTTCTAGTTTTTTGTGCGGGAGGCGCATGACCATTTCCTGTGTGTCGATCTCGATGCCGAGAAAGGACAGTAATTGGGATGGTCTTTCCGTTTTATGGTGAGCTAGTGGAATACCTAGATCATCAGCCTTACTGATGAATGCCTTAAGGGCCTGAGCGCATGCATATGTGTCCCTGTGGCCAGTGAACAAAAAATCGTCCAAGTAATGGATCATTTTTCCTTTGCCGATGTCCTACTCCATTGCCCATTGAACAAATGTGCTGAATTTCTCAAAGTAGGCGCAAGATATGGAGCAGTCCATTGGCAGGCATTTGTTGAAGTAATATTTACCCTGAAATTGGAACCCCAACAAATGAAAACAGCTGGGGTGTATTGGTAGCAAACGGAAGGCTGACTCGATGTCTGCTTTGGCCAACCATGCTAACTGCCCCCGTGCCTCACCATGTCTAATGCTTGGTCAAATGACGTGTAAGATACAGAGCATGCTTCGGGGTCCAAGTAATCGTTAACTGATCCTCCCTCTGGGAAGGACAGATGGTGAATCATTCTGAATTCACCTGGCTCTTTTTTAGGTACAACCCCAAGCAGTGAAATCCTAAAGTTGGGTAGTGGTTTCCTTTTAAATGGCCCTTCTACCCTGCCTAAAGAGCACTCTTTCTTAATTTTCTGAGCTATAATATTCTCATTGTCTCTTGCTGATAGGAGATTATCAGCCTCTGTAGAGGTTTCAGGACCCTGGAAAGGGATATGGAAACCTTCCAAGAATCCGTAATAGAGCCACCTCACCACCTCAGGCTGATAATCCTTTAATATGCTCTGTAACGTATGCAGGATGATAGGCATCGGAGCTATACCCCAACTAGTGCTGCTCTTTTTGTTGGCTTCCACCTCCACTCGTACACTTGGATTGAGGGTGGCCTGCCCCACATTCCGAGCATGAGTGTCTGAATTTGCAAGCTCCTGCGTATCTGCAAAAAACGTTATTGTACAGGCGGCAGATGGGAATGGCCCACCTAAATCTCGTGGATTGCATAAACCGCTGCGCTTGACGAACAGGTTGCCCTTGATGAAAAGGGGGCCTCCCTGGAAAAGTCTGGTGTCGAAACGCCAACCATGTATTAGGCTGGTAAGCGTTTCCTGAGAAGCCGGGGGTGACTACATGCACCGGTCTATAAGGGGTGATTTTGGAAAGCCACAGATCAATATCTTTTCTATCCCAATCTAAACTAGGGTTCACTGCCATGTTTCACCTGAACTGCTCGTCATACTCTAACCAAGCAGTACCTCCATATGTGCGGTCTGTACCGCAGATAACGTCCAGATATGCGAACAGGGAGCAACATTTTTCCGGGTATTTTTCCCCTATAATACTGGGCAAAATTCTAAAACCTGCCAACCAATTGGCTATAGATCTTGCTATAATGGGTTTGTCTTTAGCTGCCAGCTTGCATGCCTCATGGCACTTTGACTCGGCTCCTTTCCCCTCCCTCCTAAGCAACGCAAATATGTCCACATACTCATTGTGGCAGATTTTTGCTTTCAATGCTTCGGAGACGTGTGCGGTGAGAGAGCCCAAAGTACATATGTATTGTGCCGCATTAATCCTCGTGGTGGATGAGTTTGCCATGTGCTCCTGACCTGTGTTCCCCGCATGTCTCTCTGCTTCTACTGCTGCTGTTGTGGGCTTGGGATCCTCCCCGTTTTGTGTTGCTGGTAACAGTTGTGCTGCTGGTAACAGGAAAGCCTCCCCAATGGCTTGCCCAGCTGGCCCCTGTCCCTGTGGAGAAACATGACTTGGCGCTACCGGACCCCCGGCCCCATGCCCGTTAATGTTCTCGGAAAGGGCTTTCATGGCAGCTAATAAATCGGTTGTACTCCCTTGTGACCCCAGTCACACTTCGTTGCCACTACTGTTTAGCGTGTTTAGCACTTGTGGCAGGTAAATGAGCTGTTCTTGGGGAACCTGCGCATTAACCTGGCCCATGTTTAAAGCAGTGTACTCACAGTTCTGTCTTTCTTGTTGGTAATGGCTTGGCTCATGTGGAGTAGGGGTGTTGCCAGCTGCCCCTTGATGTGGTACGACAGTTGCATTGTTATACTGTGCGGGGGCCCGGTTGTCGTTCTGTAACTCTGCAAGCAGTGACCTCACTGCGACCAGTGCCTGCTCCATAGCGAGTAGCAGCTTCTTTCCAGGTTGTGCAGAGCTCGCTCTGTCGTCACGAGCTTGTTGTGGCGCTGCTGTGCTCGCAGGAGCTACACCTTCCATCTGGCGTCGCTCTGGCACATAGCAGCCCAAGTGGCTGATGCTGTGTGGTTGCCGCCTGGTCCCTGCTTTGTGTGCCTTGTTCCTCTGTGTCCTGGACTTGCTTCTTGTCTGGTTGCCGTCATCTGGGGTAGCTGCAAAATTTTATTGTGGCTTGCTTGGCTTCTTCCTCGCTCTTTTTCGGGTTGGTGCATGATCTACTATTGTTAGCTGTGGTGCAATGATGGAAGAATGACTGGCAGACATGCTGTGTAAACATAAAAATAGGTTAGACCACTGTCTTCGTCTTGGGGGGGGGGAGTTGGTTACCCGGCGAAGGCCAGTAGGGGGCAGGAGGGGGGGGGGAGCAATTGCAAGAGGCTAATTACAGGTGGAAATAGGGGCTATGGGCTGCGAGGAAGGATGGTGGGGGGGAAATGGGGGGGTTGGGGGTGGCAGAACTGGCATTGGCTAGGCGGAATGATGCCAGCAGGGGGTGGAGGAATATCCATGGGCGACTCATAGACTGGGGCGGGGGGGGGGGGGAAAGAGCTGCCGGGTGGGGGCAAAGAGGGCAGAGCAGCAGGCCGGGGCCGGAAGTAGCAGGGAGGGGTCAGAGTCCAGTGGCGGGAAGCAGGTGAAGGAGCATGCCGGTGGGGGCTGGGACCAATAGTGAACAAGGGGGGTGGGGGGCGGGCCCTATCTTTGTGCAGCCCCTATTTTATTGTTTTTTGGGTTTTTTTGTAATACTTATTGTTAGCCGGCACACAGGGATTATGCCGTGTGGACAAAAGGAGGGGGTGGGCGGGGCGGATCAAGATGGCCGTCTGGTCGCTGGGATGAAAGAGCGGCTGGCGGGAGCTGGGACGATAGTCCCTGAAGGGGAGGGGCGGGGTGGGGGGGGAAATGAGGAATGAAGGGGGGGGGGAGAGAAGGGGCACCAAGGCAAATAAAAGCAGGGAGGGCCACACAGGCCGGGGCAGGCGAGAGCAGATGAATGAAAACCTTCAATCTATAACCTGTCAAACCAGTTAGGGAAAGCACAGCACATACAGCCATACAAATTTCAATAGGAGGAACAAAAGGGACAAACATTGGTTACACGGATATGGATCACAAAAGGAGGGGGGGGGGGGGAGGATTTCACTTTTAATCTATAATTTCAGACAAATGTAAGAAAGAAAGAAAGCAGGCTTGTATTTGCATATTCCACTTGCCTGTGTTGGCATCATAGATGTTCTTTCCATTCATCTTAAGATATTCTTAAATAATATGCAATAGTGTTCAACTCTGTCCACGCAAGAAATACTGAAAAGGCGACCGCATAGGCCGGGGCAGGCCAGGCGGCCGTGGGGGAAGGGGGGGCGGGGTGTGCCAGCTGTGAGGCCGGCCATGCGGCCGGCCATGCGGTAGGCGAGAGCAGATGAATGAAAACCTTCAATCTATAACCAGTCAAACCAGTTAGGGAAAGCACATGCAGACATACAAATTTCAATAGGAGGAATGAAAGATACAAAACTCGGTTACACGGATATGGAACACAAAGGGGATGGGGGATTTCACTTTTTAACTATAATTACAGACAAATGTAAGGAGGGGATGAAGGGGGGGATGGGCAGAGGCACTTAAATAGGAGACAAAACAAAACTAAGTAACAGAGGGTGCAGGGCAGAGAAGGATTGAAAACTTAAACTTACTTAAAAAGGCTGGATCCTCTGGTCTGCACTGTAGGGGCCTGGGACTGGATCTTAAGGTCTGAACCCTGCAGTGGCCCGGGGCTGGAACCTCTGGTCTGCGCTGATGGGGACTGGATCTTCCGGTCTGCTACTTCCCAGGCGAGCTGAGGGCTGCCCAGGGGATCAGCCTGCTTCTTCTTCACTGGAAGCTGCCGTTAGCTTGCTTTAGGGGTGTGCTTTCATTCCCTACGAATTTTGAATACCGGCAGCCGAGGGTGTGAGTGCAGGAGATGGCTCCCGGACCCCCTGCTGGACCACCAGGGAGTTTTGGTAAGTCTTGGGAGGGGTCAGGAGGGTGGGGGGTTTGTTTAAATTGGCTCCTTTAGGCATCCGAATAATTCGGCGAAGATTCGTTGTATTCGTGGGGAATCGCCATATGTTTCACTTCCCACGAATACAACGAATTTGGACCTATATGTTGTGGATTACCAATTTTACCCTACAGCAACATCAGGCTTACTGTTCTATAATTTTCCATATCACCCCAGTGTCATACTTGCCACCTTCTAATCTTCAGGAATTGTGGCTATTTTAAATGATAGGTTCTAGGTTATTAATAATAGGTTAGCAATTTCATCTTTTAGCTCTTTTACAACTCTGGAGTGCATGCTATCTGGTCCCAGTGATTTATTGCTCTTTAGATTGTCGATCTGATCTATTACTGTATGTCTTCCATTGTCCAGATATTTGTTTTAATTCCTTAGAATTTCCACCATTAAAGATTGTTTCAGGTGTGGGTATGTTCCCAACATCCTCCTCTTTAAAAACAGAAGGAAATAATTCATTTTTATGTCATTTCCTTGCCCTCTTTGAGCACCCCTTTTGCCCGTCAGTCATCTAGCGGCACAACTGACTTCCTCATAGAGTGGTTTCTTCAAATGTACTTGAAAAAGTTTTCATTATTAAGTTTTTGCTTCACTGACAAATATTTTTCTCAAAGTCTCTATTGCTCTTTCTAACAAGGGAAAGGAACACATTATTTAAAACTCTTTATCAATAATGATTTCCATTTTCAATACTGCAGGCAACCACTGAGTTAGATGGTTATATAACAAGATAAATTTAGGTTAATTTTCAGCCATAACTTAACTGGCTAGGTTTTAGCTAAAATTTAGCTGAAACCTAACTGCCTATGACATATCTGTCTAACGGCCATATTCATTATGGCTTTTCTCCCATTTTGTATCCATAGGAAAAATCCTTAGTGAATCAGGTACTAAGTTTATCCTAGACATCCCTCCCTCCCACTGACTGAACACCAATGTGAAATAGAAACATCATCCCTACCAGGAATGAATTGGCCTATCAGGGCTTTTTGGCATTTGGGCTAATCATGTGATCACAGCAGCCGCATTGTTGCATCGGAGGTGGACCCTTGTGCCGAGGTAGGGTTGATGCAACCCACAGCTAAGGACCTATGGGTCCCCACCACCAGCAGGTGGAGTAGGCTGAAGCTAGAGTCCACTGGAGTTTCACCTAAACCAGTCCTCGTTCACCTCGGGTTGAGCCTTTGGGTGCTGGGACCAGGAGGACTTAGGTGGGCCTCGAGGTTAGTTAGAGATGAGAAGTGATTCAGAAACAGCAGCCAGTAGATGGTGTAGTCCTACCCTGGACAGGATTTGGTACTGGAACTCAGGCACCAAAGGAACAATGAGTAACTGGAGGCACTCAAGCAAAGAAAGGCCTAAGTCTTGTAAGCCCACATCCAGTGGATAAGCGAGAGAAGGCATCACTGACAGGATCAGAGCCGGCGGCAAGTGGAAGTCTTGGCAAGCAACGTAGAATGCTAGACACAGAGACGTCTGTAGCATAGTCGTTCAAGGCAATGGTAAGGGCACGAAGAAGGCAGGCATAGTCAATCAAGGCAATGGTCAGGGCACAGAGAAGGCAGGCGTAGTCAATCAAGGTAATGGTCAGGACACAGAGAAGGCAGGCGTAGTCAATCAAGGCAATGGTCAGGGCAAGGAGAAGGCAGGTGTAGTCAGACATAGCAGAGGTCGGGATGTGGAGAAGTAGAAGAGTGGTCAGGTATAGTGGAAGTCCGGGGCTGGAAAGAAGCTGAAGAGTAGTCGGGCATAGCAGAGGTCTGGGCTAGAGAGTAGCTGAAGAGTAGTTGGGTGTAGCGGAGGTCCGTGGCTAGATAGAAGCTGAAGAGTAGTTGGGCGTAGTGGAGGTCTGGGGCTAGAAAGAAGCTGAAGAGTAGTCAGGTGTAGCGGAGGTCTGGGGCTGGAGAGAAGCTGAAGAATAGTCAGGCTACTGACTACTGATTGGATGGTCAAATCCAAAGAGTCAGTCCAACACATAGATGAAACAGGAGCAAGGAAGACAGGAACCGGGAACCACAGGTATCAGGAACACAATGAAGAGATGATTCTAGGATCAGCAATGAGTACTTGGAGTATGAGGAGACATGTTGCAAAGGCGACGCTATGGAGCAAGACTGAGCTTTTATACACTGAAGAATCTGACGTCAGTATCTGGGTCCGCGGGCCCGGGTTCTCACTGCGGGCCCATTAAAAGAACTAATGATGCGTGTGCATGTGCCTAGGAAGGGGTTCAGCGCCGATGGTGGCATCTCTCCGCGGGCCATGCGGAGAGGCCCAACAAACAGGAACATCTTGGCTGGCAACACTGGGTAGTGTGGTAGGTCCGGAGGCACTGGAGGGAACCCGAGGTCGGAGTTGGTGGCCCACCACTGCCAGTGAAAAGGAGCCAGGAGCTGGAGTCCATCTAAAAAGGTGAGAGGGCCGCACTGAGGGGCTGCCGTGAGCAGCACGCGAAACAGTACCCCCACTTTATGCCCCCCCTCCTGGAGGTTGGGGTTTGCCCGGATGGGCATGGTGGAAGTTCAAGAGGAGAGTCTTATCCAGGATGCTTCGAGCTGGCTCCCACAAATTCTCTTCGGATCCATATCCCTCCCAGGAAAGGAGGTATTCCCATCGGTGGCCCCTACGGCGGACGTCTAGAACTTCGTAGACCTTGTACGTCGTATTGGTTTCTGCCACCAAAGGAGGTGGCTCAGGGGCTTTCCGGGCAGGCCAAGACAAGATCACAGGCTTTAAAAGCAATACATGGAATGTATTATGTATTCCCAGCGTAGGAGGCAGCCGAAGATGGTATATAATAGGTCCGATGTGTTGGGTAACAGCGAAAGGACTGATGAATCTAGGGGAAAATCTCTGTGAAGGAATTTGAAGTTGGATATATCTAGTAGGGGTGTGAATCGTGTGATCGATCATCTTAACGATCAATTTTGGCTGTGGGGGGAGGGAAATCTGATCGTCGTGTTTTGTTTTCTTTTTTAAATCATTAAAAATCGTAAATCGGGGGAGGGCGGGAAAACCGGCACACCAAAACAACCCTAAAACCCACCCCGAACCTTTAAAACAAATCCTCCACCCTCCCGAACCCCCCCAAAATGTTTTAAATTACCTGGGGTCCAGTGGGGGGTCCCGGCACGATCTTCCGCTCTCTGGCCATGGCTGCGTTAAGAGAAATGGCGCCGGTGGCCCTTTGCCCTTATCATGTGACAGGGCAAAGGTAGCGCCGGCGCCATTTTGGTTCCTGGCTCCCGACGTCACGCATGCAGGAGATCGCTCCTGGACCCCCGCTGGACCCCCAGGGATTTTTGGCCAGCTTGGGGAGGCCTCCTGACCCCCACAAGACTTGCCAAAAGTCCAGCGGGGGTCTGGGAGTGACCTCCTGCACGCGGGCCGTATTGCCAATATTCAAAATGGCGCCGGCGCTACCTTTGCCCTATCACATGATAATGGCAAAGGGCCACCGGTGCCATTTCTCTTAACGCAGCCGTGGCCAGAGAGCTGGAGATCACGTTGGGAACCCCCACTGGACCCCAGGTAATTTAAAACATTTTGGGGGGGTTTGGGAGTGTGGGGGATTTGTTTTAAAGGTTCGGGGTGGGTTTTAGGGTTGTTTTGGTGTGCCAGTTTTCCCGCGCCCTATTTAATGATACAATACAAATGCCCCTGATGATAAATCGGGGGCATTTGTATTGTATCGTGCACTCTAACGATTTTGAACGATTTTAAAATTATCTGACGATAATTTTAATCGTTCAAAAATGATTCACATCCCTGATATCTAGTACTTAACCAGACTTTCTGGCCAGGAAGGAATTTAGGGGCTGAGCGATGTCGACTGTCAGTAGTTCTCTTGGCCCAGGAAGCGGCGTGACTCAGGTGAAGATTTGTCTGTTCCCATAGCATCTTAAGGGCATCCGCTGTAGCCAATGCCACAGGAGATGGCACAGATAGAGGTATGGGTAGTGGTGGTTGTGGTTGTTTCCCATAGACGATTGAAAATGGGGATGTTCCAGTAGCCTTGGCGATGTGAGAGTTGTGAGAAAACTCTGCCCTGGATAAGAGGTCTGACCAATTATCTTCTTGGTCATTGATGTAAGCACACAGGAAAGCCTTCAAAGAGTGGTTCATCCATTCGGCTTGCCCGTTGGCCTGGTGATCATAGGTGGTCGTAAGGCTGATGTTAATACCAAATTTTAAGCAGAGAGAGCACCAATACCTGGCAACGAATTGAGGACTTCGATCTGAAACAGTATCCATGGGTAAATCATGCAATCTGAAAATGTGGTGGAAGAATAATCGTGCTAGTTCTGGAGCGGATGGTAGACCTGGTAGAGGTATGAAATGGGCCATTTTAGAAAAGCGGTCTATGGTGACCCATATTACGGTGTGACACTTTGAAGGTGGTAGATTCACGATGAAATCCATAGACAAGTGAGTCCACAGTTCTTCAGGTGCTGGAAGTGGTTGTAGAAGACTCCAAGGTCGCCCGACCAGGGGTTTTGCTGTGCACATACGTTACAGGATTTGACATATGCTTTTGTGTCGGAGACCAGGGTAGGCCACCAGAAGAACCACTGGAGCAGTGCCATGGTTTGCGTTCATCCTGGGTGACCGGCAAATTTGGAATTGTGTGCCCAGCGGAGAACTCTTTCTTGGAGTCATCGGGGCACTACCATTTTTCCAACAGGAACTGGATGAGTGGCAGGCAAAGAGATACAGGCCGGGTTGATTATATGAGTCGGCTCTTCCGGAATGTCTTCAGGCTTAAAGGACCGTGATAGGGCGTCTGCCTGGAGATTCATGTTGGCTGGGCAATAGCGGAGTTCAAAATCAAATCTAGGGAAAAACAAGGACCATTGAGCTTCGCGGGCATTTAGACGTTGTGCTTGACTCAAATACTCCAGATTCTTATGATCAGTGAACTCCATAAATTTGTGTTGTGTGCCTTCTAGCCATGGGTGCCACTCTTCGAGAGCCAATTTTATGGTGAGCAGCTCATGGTCCCTGATGCTGTAATTTTGCTCTACCAATGATATTTTTTGGGAGTAAAAGGAACAAGGAACTACAGTACCAGAGGTGGTGCGTTGACTCAGGACGGCCCCAGCCCCAATGGCGGGGGCATCAACTTCGACTAGAAATGGGCAAGTTGGATCTGGGTAGTGCTGACAGGACCCCTTCTGGAAGGCTTCCTTCAAACGATGGAAGGCAGCAAAGGCCTCAGGTAGCCAGTTCTGTGTGTCTTGGCCTTTACGGGTCAAGGCTGTCAGTGGAGCAGCTAGGGTTGAGTAATATCGGATGAAGTGATGATAGTAGTTGAGGAATCCTAAGAAGCGCTGGAACACTTTGAGTCCCACTGGCTGCAGCCAGTCCTGGATTCATTTAATTTAGCTGGATCCATAGAAAAGCCTTGCTGGGAGATTATATAGCCAAAGAAAGGCAAACTGTACTTTTTGTACAGGCATTTGTCCAATTTCACAAACAGATGGTTTTCACGAAGACGCTGGAGGATGGTTAAAACATCGGCGCGATGAGTGTCGAGGTCTTTAGAAAAGACGAGGATATCGTCCAGATAAGCCGCGACTTTGGTGTACAATAGGTTTCTAAATCTTTCGTTCATCATTTGTTGGAATACTGCGGGTGCGCTACAGAGGCCAAAGGGCACCACCAAGTATTTGTAATGACCATCTCTGGTGTTAAAGGCAGTTTTCCAAATGTCATCGGGGTGGATTCTCACCAGGTTATACGCCCCACGTAAATCCAGCTTCGTGAAGATGGTGGCACCTTGAAGGCAGTCGAACAATTCAGAAATCAGTGGTAAGGGATATTTATCCTTACAGGTGATGGTGATTAGGCCACGGTAGTCAATACATGGCCTAAGTGACCCATCTTTCTTGGTCACAAAAAAGAATCCCACCCCAGCAGGTGATGTAGGTGGGTGAATAAATCATTTTGCAAGATTTTCCTGAATATATTCCATCATCGCCTTTGTCTCAGGTAATGACAGAGGATAGGTGCGACCTCGAGGTGGCATGGTTCCTGGTAGGAGATCGATTGAACAATCAAACCTTCGGAGAGGCGGAAGGAGGTTGACCTTCTGTTTAGAGAATGCATCTTCATAGACAGCATATGGAGCAGGTATGCCAGAGGACATAGTAGCCAGGGGAACCACAGGAGATGGTATCGCTTTCTGGAGACAGGACTCGTGGCAGGTGGGACCCCACTCCACCAGTTGCAATGAGGCCCAGTTGAATTGGGGAGAATGCTTCTGTTGCCAGGGGAGCCCAAGCACTACAGGGTGGAAAGATTTATCCAATATTTGTAATTCAAGTTCCTCGATATGTAAAGCCCCAATGCGTATCTGAACCGGTTCCGTAGTCAAGGAGATTTGGTCGGGTAGCGGCTCTCCATAGATAGAAGCAATGCATAATGACATGTCGAGTGATCGGGTATTATACCCAAGAGCTGCACAAGTCCTTTAAGGATAAAATTACCTCCTGCTGCAGAATCTACCAGAGCAAGAACCAGGAAGGACGAGAGTTCCAGGTTAGAGTGACCGGTACTGATAACTGAGGGGCCGGAGAAATTGTACCCAAGTTCAGGACCCCTACTGAACTCGGGCCGAGGAGTTTCCCAGACGGATAGGGCAAGTCTGTAGATGGTGGCCAGGTGCCGGTTTGTCTCCGCCAGAGGAATACTGGCAGCCGACGGCCAAAGTGCAGGAGGTCGCTCCCGGACCCCCGATGGACTTTTGGCAAGTCTTGTAGGGGTCAGGAGGGTCCCCCAAGACTTGCCAAAAGTTCCTGGTGGTCCAGCGGGGGTCCAGGAGCGATCTCCTGCACTCGGGCCGTCGGCTGCCAGTAAGCAATATGGTGCCGATAGCCTTTGCACTTACTACGTCATGGGTCTACCGGTGCCATTGGTCAGCCCCTGTCACATGGTAGAAGCACAAGATGGTGCCAATGGCCATGTAACAGAGGCTGACCAATGACCCCGGTAGCCCCTGTGACATAGTAGGTCAAAGGCTATCGGCGCCATTTTGAAACCGGCAGCCGAGGGTGTGAGTGTAGGGGATGGTAGGGATGTGCAGCCAAAAATTTTTCGTTGCATTCGTGGTACATATTCGTCGGGGGTCATTTCCGTTGCATTTGGACGTATAGCGCCCCCAATACGTTGATATGTGAATTTGTTTTCCGATTCCCATTAAAGTCAATGAGGGAAGGATTTCCAGCCTATTTTTGGCTGCAGAATTGGGGTTTTATTATAAATTTTGATGAAACTTCTGGGGAGCAATCATCACAACAACAAAAGAGCTCCAAGGTACTTAAGACTGTGGCGAAGTGGCACCAAAGTGGCATGAATAGCCTAAGGCCCTGTAAAGGTGCAAAGGGGTACCAGGAGTGGCAAGAGTGCAGCAAGAGTGTCAAAAACACACCGCAGCTTCAATAGAGAGCACCGATAACAGATGCACGAATCCTCGAAGGCAGCATGACAGGCAAAGCGGTAAAACAAGTGGCATTGACATCCTACAGCACAATGAAGGGGGAACATAGCAAGCAGAAAGACTAGCACCAACACACTGAGGAACCATGATAGTGGCAATAACACCACAAGGAGTTGAGTGAGTCATCTGGTGATTGGCAGCAAGGCAGAGTGGCAGAAAGTTGATAAGGGCAAGACAGGCTGGCAGAGCCGAGGTAGTCAGTTCCCTGTGGTTTGATAAGGGAAAGACAAGGAGGCAAGACAAGATGAGGCTCAGCATGTGGTGGGACTGTCAACTGTGCATGCTGTGCACCCAACCCATCTTGAAACAGGGACCAGGGAGTCTAACACGAGTGCTAGGACCTGAAACATGATGAACTATGCCTGGGTGGAGTGGAGCATCTGCGGGTGCCGATTTTGGTGGTAGTAGCAAATATTCAAACAAGAGCCCTTGGGAGAGTTCCCTTTCCTATGAGCAGGAAAGGGCTCCCTAGAATGGGTTCGCCCCTAGAGTGGGGTGTTTCCATTGGCGTCCAATGAGCTCTCGCTGGTCTTTTAAAATCCGGTGGATGTAGCTGATATACAAACGAGAGTTTTCAAGGCCGAGACAGAGGAGGGTGAATGTGAACAGCGGTGCAACATAGGTCAGAGGGTAGAAACAGGCAGGCTACACCCGGGGAGAGTTCCCTTTCCTATGAGCAGGAAAGGGCTCCCTAGAATGGGTTCACCCCTAAAGTGGGGGGTTTCCATTGGGGTCCAGTGGGATCTCGCTGGTCTTTTAAAATCAGGCTGGCTGCACCCGGGATTCCCAGGGACTGTAGTGTGAGAATATCCTTGACTAAAGACAGGTAGGCCAGAAAGCAGTCAGAGTACAGCTTGGCATAGAAAGAGGCTGATTTCAAAATGGAACAGCGGTTCAACATGGGTCAGAGGGTAGAAACAGGCACACTACACCCGGGGAGAGTTCCCTTTCCTATGAGCAGGAAAGGGCTACCTAGAATGGGTTCACCCCTAAACAGTGGTTAAACATGGGTCAACAGGTCCAAAGAGATAGGCTGCAACACCGGGGAGAGTTCCCTTTCCCAAGAGCAGAAAAGGACTTCCTTGGAATGGGTTGGCCCCTAGAGTGGAGCACGAGCCTTCAAAGCGTGGCGACAGGGAGCAGGGTGCCATGTGAACAGTGGTTCAACATGGGTCAACTGGTCTTAAGAGATAGGCTGCAACACCGGGGAGAGTTCCCTTTCCCAAGAGCAGGAAAGGACTCGCTTGGAATGGATTGGCCACTAAAGTGTATAATGGTACAAATTGTTCGGATTAAATCATTTGCAAACAGATCATGACTTCATAAGCAAGACGAAGGAAGTTCTCTTCTCTGCCCTGAAACTAAAGAAAACTCTTTGTTTTATTTAAGGATCAATGCTGTGAAGGAGTACTAGTTTTAATTGCCAGAGTCTGAGGTTTCCCTTTGCAACGAGGGTTCAGCCATTAGGACTGGACATAAGGCCTGGACTGATAGGCACAGCAATCGAGGTCAAACACTTGTAGGAACATAAGGCCTGGACTGACAGGCACAGCAATCGAGGACAGAAGTCAATCCCACCTAGGGACATAAGGCCTGGACTGACAGGCACAGCAATCGAGGTCAAACACTTGTAGGAACATAAGGCCTGGACTGACAGGCAAAGAAGTCGAGGACAGAAGTCAATCCCACCTAGGGACATAAGGCCTGGACTGACAGGCACAGCAGTCGAGGTCAAATACTTGTAGGAACATAAGTCCTGGACTGACAGGCAAAGCAGTCGAGGACAGAAGTCAATCCCACCTAGGGACATAAGGCCTGGACTGTAGGGATGTGCAGAGCAAAATTTTATGTTCATATTTTTTATGTCCGAAAGGGGGTCCCACTTGCGGCCAATATGGACATAAAAAAAATCCAATGAGTTGGGTATATGTACATATGTGCAAAAAAAAAAATTAAACCCCCTCACCCTCCTTAATCCCCCCCCCAGACTTACCACAACTCCCTGGTGATCGAGCGAGGAGTGAGGACGTCATTTCTGCAATCCTTGGCGAGAAGCATGTGACGTCGGTGGCACGTCGAGTGACGCGGCGTCACGTGATTCCCGGCTCGTTCGCGCCGGACGGCTCGTTCGGCCCAAAAAGAACTTTTGGCCAGCTTGGGGGGGCCTCCTGACCCCCCCAAGCTGGCCAAAAGTTCTTTTTGGGCCGAACGAGCCGTCCGGCGTGAACGAGCCGGGAATCACGTGGCGCCGCGTCACTCAGACGCGACGTCACGTGATTCCCGGCAAGTTCGCGCCGGACGGCTCGTTCGGCCCAAAAAGAACTTTTGGCCAGCTTGGGGGGGCCTCCTGACCCCCTCAAGCTGGCCAAAAGTTCTTTTTGGGCCGAACGAGCCGTCCGGCGCGAACTTGCCGGGAATCACGTGACGTCGGCGTCACGTGATTCCAGGCTTGTTCGCGCCGAACGAGCCGTCCGGCGCGAACTTGCCGGGAATCACGTGACGTCGCGTCTGAGTGACGCGGCGCCACGTGATTCCCGGCTCGTTCGCGCCGGACGGCTCGTTCGGCCCAAAAAGAACTTTTGGCCAGCTTGGGGGGGTCAGGAGGCCCCCCCAAGCTGGCCAAAAGTTCTTTTTGGGCCGAACGAGCCGTCCGGCGCGAACGAGCCGGGAATCACGTGACGCCGGCGTCACTCGACGTGCCGCCGACGTCACATGCTTCTCGCCAAGGATTGCAGAAATGGCGTCCTCACTCCTCGCTCCATCACCAGGGAGTTGTGGTAAGTCGGGGGGGGGGGATTAAGGAGGGTGAGGGGGTTTATATTTTTATTTTGGCTCAACAATCGCGATTTCCCACATATCGAACATATCTATGTTCGATATGTGGGAAATCCGATCGTTTATGTCGAATCAATTTTTTAAGTAAAAAAAAAATATGAGTTGCGTTTTACTAATGCGGTCAATCCGAATGCACACCCCTACTGGACTGACAGGCACAGCAATTGAGGTCAAACACTTGTAGGAACATAAGGCCTGGACTGACAGGCAAAGCAGTCGAGGACAGAAATCAATCCCACCTAGGGACATAAGGCCTGGACTGACAGGCAAAGCAATCGAGGTCAAACACTTGTAGGAACATAAGGCCTGGACTGACAGGCAAAGCAGTCGAGGACAGAAGTCAATCCCACCTAGGGACATAAGGCCTGGACTGACAGGCACAGCAATCGAGGTCAAATACTTGTAGGAACATAAGGCCTGGACTGACAGGCAAAGCAGTCGAGGACAGAAGTCAATCCCACCTAGGGACATAAGGCCTGGACTGACAGGCACAGCAATTGAGGTCAAACACTTCTAGGAACATAAGGCATGGACTGACAGGCAAAGCAGTCGAGGACAGAAGTCAATCCCACCTAGGGACATAAGGCCTGGACTGACAGGCACAGCAATCAAGGTCAAACACTTGTAGGAACATAAGGCCTGGACAGTTGACGGTCAGGCACAGCGTTTGAGGTCAGGCCCTTGTAGGGACATACAGACTGGGCAGTGGATGGTCAGGCACAGCGTTTGAGGTCAGGAACATGTGCTGCAGTACTTATATTATCTAGAGCATAGGAGGCAGTTGGAGCTGCTGCAAGGCTTTGAATTGCTTTTATTCATCTTGCCATTCACAGGGAAAATTTGGAAACTCAAGCAAAGGCAGGTTTACTTTCAAAAACACTAGCATTTCCATCAACTCTGGTGCCAGCCTTGAGCGGTGAGGGCTCATGATATCCCCTGTCATTGTAAAGACACGTGCACTGGGCACACTGGTTGGTGGACATGACAGATATCAGTGAGCCACTTTGGCTAGGTGTGGCCAGACAGTGGACTTGTGGCCCAATATGCCAGCAGATCTGTCTGCATTTTCTCTATCGACTGAGAGATACCGTGTCACTGACAGCTGTGCTGGTATCTCCTTTGCTGGGGCGAGCTCAGAGTCACTCATGCCAGCTGCTTTCTCTCTCGCCCATTGCACAATTGATGAATCTTTATGGGCAACATGCCTTGGGCTTTCTTACGTGGAGGAGGAGGTACTATCTGTCGCTGACACAGTGCTGCTCCTGCTTGGGCTAGCAGCACAACTCTCTGATTTGCCTGCTGTTTCCACCTCTGCTTCAAGCCTAACCTGGCTCTGCCTATGGCGCTCCTGTTCACGGACTTTTGCTTACAGCAGCTCCTTCACAAATGACAGACAATTGGACTGTAGGGCGAGTTTCCCTTTCACACGGGGATCACAGATTGAGGCGAGCATGTATGTGCGGTCGGCTGTTAAAGGGCTTAATCTGTCTTTCACCTGCTGCTGCAAAACGTCCAGACAATGCAGCACCTCAACTGTCATTCCCTCTTCCTGTTTAAAGGCCTCCAAATGTTCATCCAGGAAATTAACTATAGGGATGATGTCAGCCAAGGTGGCACTTCTGGAACTCAGCTCCTCTGTGACATCCTTGAAGGGCTGCAGGATTTTTACCAGCTGACTCATGACTAACCAATCATGATGCCCTAGGGCAGTGGTCCCCAAACCTGTCCTGGAGGGCCACCAGCCAGTCAGGTTTTTGGGATATCCTCAATGAATATGCATGAGAGAAAATTTGCATGCACTGCCCCCATAACATGCAAATTTTCTCTCATGCATATTCATTGTGGATATCCCAAAAACTGGACTGGCTGGTGGCCATCCAGGACAGGTTTGGGGACCACTGCCCTAGGGGATTCTGCACACCTATGTCCATTGTACCAGAAAGTAGGGATGTGAATCGTTTTTTGACGATTTAAAATATCGTCCGATATATTTTAAATCGTCAAAAATCGTTAGAAGCGCGATACAATAGGAATTCCCCCGATTTATCGTCAAAAATCGTAAATCGGGGGAAGGGGGAGGGCGGAAAAACTGGCACACTAAAACAACCCTAAAACCCACCCCGACCCTTTAAAATAAATCTCCCACCCTCCTGAACCCCCCCAAAATGCCTTAAATTACCTGGGGTCCAGAGCGGGGGTCCCGGTTTGATCTTTTACTCTCAGGCCTGCGGTGCGTTGTAGAAATGGCGCCGGCGCTACCTTTGCCCAGGTAGCGCCGGCGCCATTTTGTTTTTTGTCCCCCGACGTCAGGAGCATAGGAGATCAATCCCGGACACCCGCTGGACCCCCATGGACTGTTGGCCAGCTTGGGGGGGCCTCCTGACCCCCACAAGACTTGCCAAAAGTCCAGCGGGGGTCCGGGAATGACCTCCTGCAGTTGAATCGTTTTGCTGTACAAAATGGCGCCGGCCATACGGCGTATGGCCGGCGCCATTTTGTATGGCAAAACGACGTCAGGAGCGTAGGAGATCACTCCCGGACCCCCGCTGGACCCCCAGGGACTTTTGGCCAGCTTGGGGGGCCTCCTGACCCCCACAAGACTTGCCAAAAGTTCAGCGGGGGTCCAGGAGCGACCTCCTGCACTCGAATCGTGTTGCCGTACGGCCGGCGCCATTTTGCACAAAATGGCGCTGGCCGTACGGCTAAATGATTCAACTGCAGGAGGTTGTTCCCGGACCCCCGCTGGACTTTTGGCAAGTCCAGCGGGGGTCCGGGAGCGACCTCCTGCACTCGAATCGTGTTGCCGTACGGCCGGCGCCATTTTGCACAAAATGGTGCTGGCCGTATGGCTAAATGATTCAACTGCAGGAGGTCGTTCCCGGACCCCCGCTGGACTTTTGGCAAGTCTTGTGGGGGTCAGGAGGCCCCCACAAGCTGGCCAAAAGTCCCTGGGGGTCCAGCGGGGGTCCGGGAGCGATCTCCTACGCTCCTGACGTCGTTTTGCCGGTTTGTCTCCGCCAGAGGTATACAGGCAGCCGACGGCCGGAGTGCAGGAGGTCGCTACCGGACCCCCGATGGACTTTTGGCAAGTCTTGTGGGCGTCAGGAGGCCCCCCAAGCTGGCCAAAAGTCCCTGGGGGTCCAGCGGAGGTCCGGGAGCGATCTCCTACGCTCCTGACGTCGGGGGACTAAAAACAAAATGGCGCCGGCGCTACCTTTGCCCTGTCATATGACAGGGCAAAGGTAGCGCCGGTGCCATTTCTACAACGCACCGCAGGCCCGAGAGTAAAAGATCACACCGGTACCCCCGCTCTGGACCCCAGGTAATTTAAGGCATTTTGGGGGGTTCGGGAGGGTGGGGGATTTATTTTAAAGGGTCGGGGTGGGTTTTAGGGATGTTTTAGTGTGCCGGTTTTCCCGGCCTCCCCCGATTTACGATTTACACGATATTTACAAAAACAAAACCGCGACGATCCGATTCCCTCCCCCCCCCCCCCCCCAGCCGAAATCGATCGTTAAGACGATCGATCACACGATTCACATCTCTACCAGAAAGTTCATGAAGGGGTGTCTGCAGCTCCAGTAACCTCTCCAGCATCATAAAGGTGGAATTCCACCGGGTGGCAATGTCTTGAATGAGACGCTTGTGAGGCATATCCAAATCAATCTGCTTTTGTCAGAGAACCTGCCCTGCCTTAACACTTCTGTGGAAGTGTGCTGCTATGTTCCTGCACTTCTGTATTAACCTATTCAGGTATTCATTCTCTTTGTCATTGGACTCCAAGCCCAGAGCTGACTTTACTACCAGGTGCAGAGTGTGTGCAAAACATCGGATGTTCTTAAAGCGCCCATCAATTATTGCCTTAACCATGTTTGCACCATTGTCTGTGACAAAGAACCCTGCCTGCATTTTCCTGTCTCGCTGGTGTAGTTGCCAGCCCTCCAGCATCTGTCTGATGCATGCTAGAATATTGGCTGAGGAATGGGCCTGGACCGTCAGGTGGGTGTGCAGTAAAGCCCACCTCCACCCTGATACTTCTTCAGTAAAAGAGCTGCTGGCTGCCCCTGCCTCAGCCATGTCCCACCAGTGTGCTGTCAGAGAGCGGTAAGAGTGTGCAGCATTCATGGCGGTCCAGATATCGCAGGTGAAATGCACTCTTCCCTCTGCCTTAGCTAGCAGTGCTTGCTCAACCCACTGAAACATGCATCAACAAAGGTAAGTACAGTAATAAAAACATCTACTCACACAAAAAATCAAAAGAAAGTCAGAAATCACTTGATAACAAAAAAATCCACCGAAACAATTTCATTAAAGTAAAGACAACCAAAAACGCAACCTCACTGAGCCTAAATAGACTAATAACCTTAACTTTCATCCTGGTAAATGCTCAATCTGTAACTAAGAAATTCCCTATAATTACAGACCTACTATATGACATTAAACCCAATTTCATAGCTATCACTGAAACATGGTTAAAAAAATCTGACATTGTCATAAAAAATCATATAGCTCACAAAAACTATGACGTTTTCTCAATTCCAAGGATAAATAAATGTGGTGGTGGAATAGCTCTAATTGTTGAAAAACAATTTAAATGTAAAATGATACCAACAAAACCCCCTCTAAACCATGAAATTGTACTTTTTGACACTGAACACACCCAAATATGCATTATCTATTGCCCACCCAGCTTACTTGACCTAAATATATCCCCATTAATAGAATATTTAACAATAAATCTAAACACATCAAAACCAACCATCATACTAGGAGACTTCAACCTTCACATGGACGTATCTCCATTATCAAATACATGCCATACACTAAACGACATGATGGGAGGCACTGGGATTCTCTTTAATCACAAATAAACCCACACACAAAGCAGGCCATTCACTTGACCAAACATACATCAATCATAGCTTCTTTGAACACACGAATACTAGCTATAGCCAAATCCCATGATCCTATCACTTCCTAATCCAGTCTGACATTAAATTCACAAAACCAAAAGAAACACAGAAAAATGAGCCCTTAGAATTTAAATTTCATCCCCCCTTTAACCATGACATACTGAAAAGCAAATTAGAGGATAGCCTAAAAAACTTTGAACACAAAAACTGTATAGACGCAACAACAGAATGGCTAACAAACACAAGTAAATTGGCAGATGACATTAATCCTACAAGAACGATGCAAATACATGAGCCCAAACAAAAAAACCCTTGGTTTAACGAAAAAATAAAGGAAATCAGACAAAATCTAAGGAAAAAAGAAAAAAGTGGAAAAAAGACAAATCTGCAGATAACCTAACTAAATTTAGGAAACAACTAGCCTATTATAAAAAAGTAATTCTTGACACAAAAAAACAATTCTTTAGTTCAAAAATTGAAAAATTTTCAAATAACCCAAGAACACTATTCAACATAGTAAAAAATCTGACCAATGATAAAGCAGAAACATCCCAAACTCCACAAGAAAGCAAATGCAATGAATTAGCACACTATTTCTCAGACAAAATCACTAACCTTAGGGCTAAGATTCCGATCCTAAATAAACAAGAAATCAAAATGCAAAAAAGAGATGTGACACAGTTCTCCACATTTGACGAGGTATCACAAACCGAAGTAGAATCCTTGATAAAAAAATTAAACCCTGCTCCACATATAATTGACACCATTCCAACCACAGACATAAAAAAACTAGCTGACATAACCTCCTACACATTAGCAAAAATAATTAATCTATCACTCAACGAAGGAGTAATGCCAGACCCACTGAAGAATGCAATAATCAAACCAATTCTGAAAAAAAGAAATAATGATCCTATCGTCTTAAGTAACTATAGACCGGTTTCAAACCTGCCTATGGTTGCTAAATTAATAGAAAAAGCAGTACAAAAGCAATTAGCAGAACATCTAGACAACAATAACATACTCTACCCATCACAACATGGTTTCAGAAAACACTATAGCACCGAAACATTACTAATCTCACTGACAGATAGTGTACTACGCGGATTTGATAGCGACAAACACTACATTTTTATACTACTAGATCTGTCCGCAGCATTTGACACAGTGAACCATAACATACTATTAAAAAGACTGGAAGAAATTGGATTACAAAAATAAACAATTGACTGGTTCACATCCTATCTTACAAACAGATCTTATCAGGTAAAGATAAAAAACACAATATCAGACAAGATTGGCCTAAAAACAGGAGTCCCCGAGGGCTCAGCACTCTCAGCGACTCTATTTAACATTTACATGCTCCCCCTCTGCCACCTACTAGCAGGGCTAGGTATCATACACTACATATATGCTGACGACATCCAACTAATTCTATCAGTGGAAGAGTCAATTGAGAAAACACTGAACTTTGCAATGATGTATCTAGACATAATAAAACAACTATTATCTCAAATGGAACTAGTAATTAACATAGAAAAAACAGAATTTATACACCTTGAACGAAAAAACATTGTAGGAATTCAAAATCCCATCAAACTTAAAAATGATAAATTAGTGGAGTTAAACGATAAGGTTAGAAACCTAGGAGTTATTATGGACACCAAAATCAGCCTTAAACAACACATATCAACAAAAGAAGGCTATGCCAAACTAATGGTCCTTAGAAGACTAAAACCATTATTAACACAGGAACACTTTCATACAGTACTACAAGCACTAATATTTGCCAGCACAGACTACTGCAACACACTTTTCCTAGGTTTACCATACACCACAATCAGGCCACTGCAAATACTACAAAACTCAGCTGCCAGAATACTTACTGGAAAAGGCAGAAGAGATCATATTACCCAAACACTTGCGGATTTACACTGGCTCCCAATAGAACAGAGAGTACAATTCAAAACACTTTGCACAATTCATAAATTAATCAATGACGAAAACGCCGACTGGCTAAACACCGCTTTACAATTACATGTCCCTCAAAGAAATCTCAGGTCAGCCAAAAAACACTGCTAACCATACCCTCAGTCAGAACAGCAAAGTTGACCCAGGTGAGAGAGAGAGCTCTATCTTTGGCAGGACCATTATTGTGGAACACATTACCACTTGAACTGAGATTAATGAAAGAATTAAAACTTTTCAAAAAAGGCCTAAAAACTTGGCTTTTCAAAAAAGCATTTCACAATGAGAGCGACGACTAACAATACATACAGCTGAAAGTCACCAACAAACAGAAAATTGACAATTTTATTATTTATTACCCATTATTAAATATTAAATTGAAACAGTATACACATATATGATTATCCCAAAATCATATAAATGGTAACCCAAACCCATCTCTCATTTAGAATATATTACTGAACTATGTAACCATAAAATATTGGCACACCATGGATAACAAAAACCAACCTATTTCGTGCCAAAATGTAAACCGTTGTGATGGTATATTACTAAACAACGGTATAGAAATTTTTTTAAATAAATAAAAATAAATGTGACTGTGACACTGCTTCTACAGGCTGGGGATGACCTTTCTACTAAATGTGGTTCTGCAGGGGATATTGTAATTTGGAAGTATGACCTTCAAAAAACGCTTGAAACCCACATTATCCACTAACTGCAAGGGCTGGTCATCAAGGGCAATCATTTCCCCGATGGTCCTGGTTACAACTTTTGAGGCTGCCTGCCTCCTACCCCAGGATAGCGTTACCACACTCCACCCCATTTCCTCCATGGTGGATTGTCGCTTCTGCCACATGTCAGGGGGTTGCTGGCCTGCCACCTGACTGCTAGAAGGGGATGAGGGCATGGGCTGACTCTGCTGCTTTCCTACCACTGCACACTGGTTGGAAGGGGTCCCCCGACTGGAACTGCCACCATCCCCAGATGGCAGTAATCTTGTTGGGTGTTGCCTCTTCATATGATGGTTCATGCCAAAATTAGAAAGATGTCCCATTTGCTTGCCCCTGCTAATATCCCTGGCACAGTAATTACACCGAGCATAACGCGGGTCTTCCGTCACTTTAAAGTGTCTCCAGATCGCAGATGTCTTTCGTGATCCTCCCTCTCTAACACCTTGGGGGTGGATGCTGGCACTGGAGCTGAGGTAGTGGGTGCACCCTGAGAAGCAATGCCAGAGGAGGCCTCAGTCACCCTCTGTGCCTGTGCTGACTGCTCTTCCTCCTCCTCGTTATCACTTTCATCTCTCCCCTGCTGCACATTTGTGGAGGCTAAGACAGGACTAACTGATTCTACCAAAGATTCGTCAGCTATTACTTCTTCCGTTTCTGATGAGAATCCCAGACAAGAAGATTCTTCATCTGAATCAGAAGCAAACAGTGACTGTGCTACTTTGTCAACGCTATGTGTTAGTCGAGACTTCTGTCCCCCTGCTGCTTTTGGGTGTCTACATTTTGTCTGGCATGACTCTGCCTCCCCTTCCCTCACCTCAAAAACTACAGGGCCAGAAACAAGTGGTGGCGATGATGATGCATCATGGTCAGATTTCATTTTTTTTGGCATGGAACTGCCATCTCCTAGAAAGAGTTTAGATTGTGACAGTTGCCTTTTTAGCTGTACTGGTGGTGTTGCACTAGTGTCTTTAGAGGTGCCTCCTCTGCCAGTCCCAATCACTCGACTACATCTCTCTTTCCCTGACATTATGGATTTAATGTCACTGAGTAGTAACACTGCTCACTGTCACGGTGCCTGGCTGTGCACTAATGTGTGTGGCATGCACACAGAAGCTGCTTGCTTTTAAGCACAAAAGAGGCAGACTCCCTGGGCACTTGACTGCACAGACCCACTCAATAATAAGGTTCAGTCTGTTTAAAAGGCCCACTGCCCACTGCCCACTGTCACGGTGCCTGGCTGTGCACTAATGTGTGTGGCATGCACACAGAAGCTGCTTGCTTGTAAGCACAAAAGAGGCAGACTCCCTGGGCACTTGACTGCACAGACCCACTCAATAATAAGGTTCAGTCTGTTTAAAAGGCCCACTGCCCACTGTCACGGTGCCTGGCTGTATACTAATGTGTGTGGCGTGTACACCGAAGCTGCTTGCTTGTAAGCATAAAAGAGGCAGACTCCCAGGGCACTTGACTGCACAGACCCACTCAATAATAAGGTTCAGTCTGTTTAAGGATAAACAAATTTTTATTGCGGTTGAAAACATGACAGAACAGAAACGAATCGGCCAGGCAAAGTTACACTTCAGAGCCTGGCAGACCATGGAACAGATAAGTCGCCATTTCTGAACATAACAGGACTAATGAGCCCAAATCACCTCCCCCGTCCCTCCCCCCCCCCCCCCCCCCCCCCCCCCCCCCCCACATACAAACAAACAACCCCATCAATCATACTGTGATGCAAAGAAATGAAAAATAGCGACTCAGGCTACCAGAGTTCCAAGCAAAAGTGTCAATTATTCAAAATAAAATGCCCACTGCCCACTGTCACAGTGCCTGGCTGTGCACTAATGTGTGTGGCGTGTACACAGAAGCTGCTTGCTTGTAAGCACAAAAGAGGCAGACTCACTGGGCACTTGACTGCACAGACCCACCCAATAGTTAGGATCATTCTGTTAAAACTACCCACTAACCCACTGTCACGGTGCCTGGCTGTGCACTAATGTGTGTGGCGTGCACACAGAAGCTGCTTGCTTGTAAGCACAAAAGAGGCAGTCTCCCTGGGCACTTGACTGCACAGACCCACCCAATAGTTAGGTTCAGTCTGTTAAAACTACCCACTGCCCACTGTCACGGTGCCTGGCTGTGCACTAATGTGTGTGGCGTGCACACAGAAGCTGCTTGCTTTTAAGCACGAAAGAGGCAGACTCCCTGGGCACTTGACTGCACAGACCCACCCAATAGTTAGGTTCAGTCTGTTAAACTGCCCAGTGAAGCCCAGTGCACACAGAGACTAAATAATTTGAATTAAAAAAAAAAACAGTTTAAAAAAGCTGGAATTTTTGTCACTCCAGAAAAATGGATGAAATTGAAAATAATATATCTCTCCAAGCTAGCCCAACACCCTAAATGGTGGTCAGTGCTAGCTGACCTAGCACAGCTTCTCTTCTCAGTCAGAGATCACCAAAATAAACAGCTTGAAAGAAACAGGACTAGCTGACCCTGGCACTGCAGCAAAACAAAGAATAATTTGCTTTTTCTTTCCTTAACTAGCTTAACTAGCCTATCTCTCAGTGCAGCCTTCTCTTACACCCAGCCCACCTCCCCACAGCATCGCTGGAAATAAGTGCGTGTCTCCTCGTGCTGATGTTTATAAAGTGCTGGCTCATCAGTAAAATCAACAAAGAGCACTGAATGACAGCGCGATTGGCTGTATTCAGTGCATTTCACAAAATGTCAGCGCGGATACGCTGCTTTCCAGTATCCATGCCGACCTGTCCGACCCTTTCCTGTGAGTCACTGTGATTCACAGGAAAGGGTCAGACAGGTTGGCATGGATACCGGAATGTAGGGCATGGTCGCTGCCATTTTGTGAAAATCATAGGTAGCTAGTAGCTAATTGGGGCGAAGAAAAGCGCGCGCTGCTGGGCGCACCGAATTAAACGGATAATAAGTTAAATACGTGGGGAGTCGCGATGCGTTTCGCCGCCCCATGTATTTAACGGATAGGACAAAATACGTTGCGGATTGCCAATACGTCGAAAACGTCGAAAACGAATGCACACCCCTAGGGGATGGCTCCTGGACCCCCCGCTGGACCACCAGGGAGTTTTGATATCTTGGGGGGGGGGTCAGGAGGGGGTTGTAGTTAATTTAATTTTATCCGGGAAATGAATAAGAATTGACGTATAAACATATCGGGGGCCCCCTTGCCGAATGCAACGTATCTGCCCCCCGACGAATACGAATCCCGAATGCAACATATGGTATCCCTCTGCACATCCCTAGCATACAGCTTGGGTTTAAATATCTAGCCTGTACTAATATCATCAAGAAGCGACCTTTCAGGTTTCTCACCCAGGGGCTGCTAAATGTCACTGTGTGCCATGCATGCACACCTAAGGGAGAGAGAGCAGTATGGCGACATTCCTGTTGCCGTGGCATCGGGATGTGAGTGCAGCTGGTCACAGGGCCATCCCGCAGCTGGCCAAACATTACACAAGAGTTGCCTTCTACTGAACTACAGGCATTAAAACCTATAGAGGTCAAAATTTCAAAGACAGAAGGCCCTAACTTTGAGAGTCAGGCATCTTTAGTTTTCACATTCAAATTTTTCATGGGTTTAGTGCCTATATTTAGGGACCTAAAAACCACAAGGCCCCTAAATTAAGATTCCTATAAAGTGGGTGGGGCAAAAGGTATGGATGGAGGAAAAAATGTAAGTGCTCAGCCCTAATATTCAGTGCTGAGTGCCTAATTGTGGCTTCTTAATTTAGGGCATCCTAATAGCCGTTCTAACTTCAGGGGCTGTAAGTTAAGGTTCCTAAAGTAACATTTAGCCACCTATATTCAGTTGTTTAAAGTATTTTAAATGGCTGAAATTAGGGACCTTAATAAGGAACCAAATTAAGGTATCTTAAATCAGATGCTGAGCCCTTTTTTGAAAATCAGGTTTCTAGCTTGTTTTGTTTTTCAGCTTTTCTGTTTGTTTGGGGTTGTTTTTTTTTAACTTTATATTTTCTTAATATTTTAAATAATTTCTATTTTCTCTAGCTTAATAATAATGCAAGACTGTAATGACAGTCTAGTGATGAAACAGTTTTCCACAGCAGGACTCGCTTACCGTCTGGACTAAGCATGTCTGTGTATGCATGTCTTAGTTTCTCATAAACAGAATTAAGAAAACTTAATTGCTGAGATAATGAATATGATTGAACAAGCTCATTAACACACACCTATGGGAAATGTTTGGCTGGGGTTGCTGTAGAGTATTGCCAACTTCACAGGAAATAAAACAAAAAACGAATGAAACAGCTGCAAAAGGCTTTGTCCACAGTGGGTTTGTGACACACTAAGGCTTGGTTAATAATTGTTTTGTGGTGTCTAAATATAGTAATAAATGTTTAAGCTACATGGCATATTCAAAATAACCTTGTAAGGATTTTTAAACAAACTACTAGTCATTATTTGGAGAGAATAGGCACACTGAGAGAGATTATTTCATTTTCTGGGTTCTCTTTTTCCATTGTTGTTAGGGAGAAGTGAATATATTTCATCAGCTTGTAGCATTATTAATAAGAATTTAGATAAGGTAGCACTAAAGGCTTTTCCCCATTTTTGTGCCTATGGGAAAATTGCTTAGTACATTTGGCCCACATCTAGTGAACTATGAATTGATCAAAACCTGTGCAGTCTTAAACAGATGTTAAGTATACCAGTATTTGATTATGCATATATCTTTCAGAGGTCTTATTTTCCTCTTTCATTATTTCACCTTTTGTGGTTTTTACATATTAATACGTTGGGGGTGGGGGGGGGCTTTGTGGATTGTCTTGCAAAGACATGCCATGAGACCTCTGAAGTGCAAAAGGACGATAAATCCCTTTCAAAAGACAGCCATACCTCATAATCCCATTGAACGCTGACTATACTCTTCAATAGTAGCTAAAAACGAAGCATGCTTTTTTCTGAGCTGCTGACACAGCTGCCCAAAGCAACTAATGCTCCTTGGATACTTCCCACCAAGATATTGACCAAAGTCCAGACATCTTTGCTTGTGAAGTCATATTAAATCAGTATCCATCCACCATGGTATCTATGGCTACAAATAACTTGGGAATCATAACTGCACATTAGTCAAAGAAAGAAGATATTTTTACTATCAACCTCTTAGAAAGCCTTCAGAATAGGTAAATGGAAGGAATAATAGCAGTTGTTCATGAGTAATTTAGAGGTTTGGTAAGAATGAACTGAGATCTGAGCTCATTTAAAAACCAGTCATCAATGGAAGAAAACACACCGATCTTTGCAAAACTTGCAATTAAAGGTTTATAGTAAGCACTGTTTCAAGGAGCCCATAGTAGATATTAGGGAGGTGCACAAAAAAAATGTGTTTTGGGATTTTTTTCAATTAGTGTTTTATTTTGTTTAATGATTTATGTTTTCTTTTTTTTTTTTGTTTAATTGAAAAAAGATAAACATTTTTAAAAAGAATTGACATGGAGGGGTTCCCCCTCCTCCTCCTGCAAACCCCCCCCCCCCCCCCATGCTACAGAAATACAAAGTATAATCAAAATGGTGATGACCTCAGGCTGGCCAGTGTCATTTTGAGAACAGGACCTAGTGGGGCAAAAGCTGCTGGACATTGACTTCCTCTGCTCCATAGATGGGGTAAGATGGGTACAGGGAAGGGAGGGGAATGGGACTATTCCAGGTATAGTTCATTTTTTATTGTGGCAGTACAGAGGGGTTTCAAAGTGGCATAGGGGTGCATTCTGAAATGAACTGAAGAATGCAATGGATTTTGCAGGGCTTTTCTATTTGGTTTTATTCTGAAAACAACTCAAAATGAAAAAGTCCACAAGCTTTATCACAGTCCACGTTACTCCAAGTTAATATTAATGAGATACTATACATGCATTTGTATGTGACACAGCTCATTAATATTTTCCTCATATTATGCTAGATTTTTTTGTGATATACTCACACACGTTTTGCCAGTACTATGCTATAACAAAATTTTAACACAAATGCCAAATTTTGCAGACTAGATAGGTCATCACATTTCTTTGTTAAAACGTGTTTCTGCATTATAGATTAGTAAATAGGCCCCATAGTGATATCGGTTGAATTTGACAGCTGCTTAATATATTTCATTCACATCTAAACAGTACTTTTCTATTCAAGATGAAAAGACAGAATAAATTAGTCTGTTTCAAATTGCATACCACATAGCACGGCAACAGTGAGAGTCATTTTAAGCAAATATTTCTCATTTTGGATACTCTCTCCAGACATAGCAAGCATGAGAAATCTGTCAAAATTCCTTTGTAATTGACTGGAATATTTGTACATTAATAGATGGTAAAATATAAAGATATATAACAAAACAAAACTTTTTTTGCTTCAGACTTAAGTAAATGTGACGGGGCCTGTAAATTAGGTTCAATCACTAGGGATGTGCAGAGGGATGCCATACGTTGCATTCGGGATTCGCATTCATGGGGGGCAGATACGTTGCATTTGGCAAGGGGGTCCCCCAATACGTTTATACGTTAATTTTTATTCGTTTCCCAGCTAAAATTAAATTAACTACAACCCCCCACCCTCCTGACCCCCCCCCCAAGACTTACCAAAACTCCCTGGTGGTCCAGCAGGGGGTCTGGGAGCCATCTCCTGCACTCATACCCTCGGCTGCCGGTATTCAAAAAGGCGCCGATAGCCTTTGACCTACTATGTCACAGGGGCTACCGGTGCCATTGGTCAGCCCCTGTCACATGGTAAGAGCAATGGATGGCCGGCACCATCTTGGCTCCTATGTCACAGGGACCGAACGTCAGCCCCTGTGACATAGTGAGGGCAAAGGCTATCAGCTGCCAGTATTCAAAATGGCGCCGATAGCCTTTGCCCTCACTATGTCACTATTCCAACGCTCGGCCCCTGTGACATAGTGAGGGCAAAGGCTATCGGCACCATTTTGATTACTGGCAGCCGACGGCCGGAGTGCAGGAGGTCGCTCCCGGACCCCCACTGGACTTTTGGCAAGTCTTGTGGGGGTAAGGAGGGTGCCCCAAGACTTGCCAAAAGTCCCTAGTGGTCCAGCGGTGGTCTGGGAGCGATCTCCTGCACTCGGGCCGTTGGCTGACAGTAATCAAAATGGCGCAGATAGCCTTTGCCCTTACTATGTCACAGGGGCTACCGGTGCCATTGGTAAACCCCTGTCACCTGGTAGGAACACAAGATGGCGCCGATGGCCATGTGACAGGGGCTGACCAATGGCACCGGTAGCCCCTGTGACATAGTATGTCAAAAGCTATTGGTGCCATTTTGAATACCGGCAGCCGAGTGTGTGAGTGCAGGAGATGTCTCCTGGACCCCCTGCTGGACCACCAGGGAGTTTTGGTAAGTCTTGGGGGGTCAGGAGGGTGGGGGGTTTCTTTAAATTGGCTCCTTTAGACGGCCGAATAATTCGGCAAAGATTTGTTGTATTCGTGGGGAATCACGATACATTTCGCTTCCCCATGAATACAACAAATATGGCCCTATACGTTGCGGATTCCCAATTCATAGGGAACGAATGCACACCCCTACCAATCACTAGAATTTGTCCCTGAGAAAATATTAAAGGATGTAACTTAATCTCTACATGTGAATTATTGTAAGATGAATTATGCAGAGATTTGAAAAGGGGTTTGGCATATTTATTAAAGCAATGATATAAGCCAGGGCATTGCATGAATAAAATTGTTTTGGGTTTGATTCATTTTGTTAGGTGCCTGCTTTTGCTTTTAGTTTTATTTGTGAGGAGTATTTTATTTATTTTATTTTGTTTTTTTAGTGTGCACTATTTCCATTTACTGTGCACTATGTTCATTTAGTGCACTAAATGGACATAATGGGGTAGATTTTAAAAAGGTGCGCGCTGGTGTACATGTGCGTGTGCTATGCTGCATGCACACATGTACACCGGATTTTATAACTTGCGCGCACAGGGGCACACAAGTTATAAAATCAGGGGTTGGCACATGCAAGGGCGTGCACAATTGTGTACCTTGCATGCGCTGAGCCGCGCTGCCTTCCCCCATTTCCTTCCCCCTAACCTGACCTTCCCACCTTTCCTCCCCATAGCCCTACTCTAACCCCCCCAAAAAATTTGTATTTTACCTTTTGCGCCTGCCTCTGGGCAGGCGCAAGTTACGCGCGCCGGCAGGCTGCCAGCACGCGATCCTTCAACACAGCGGCAATGGCTGCTGTGTTGCAGGCCTCTGGCCCCACCCACGCCCTGCCCCCGGACCACCCTCGCCCCACCCCCTTCCCACCCCTTTTTGCAAGCCCCGAGACTTACACGCGTCCCAGGGCTTTATGCACATCGCTGGGCCTTTTTAAAATAGGCCCGGTGCGCATAACCCTTTTAAAATCCAGCCCAATATGCACTAAATGGAAATACTACACACTAAATAAAAAAATAACACAACATTTCATGAAGAAAACTATCATTTCAATTGTGAAACTATATGAAACAATGAAAGCATAAGGGAAATCCATAAGGTAGAGTTAATTTAGGATCACTATAAGGTGGTGTTCAGCTTGGGAATTGTGTTGGAGGTTTTCTTGCTGCAGATTTTCTTTGAGATTGATTGGGGAGTGGGAAACTCCACAGCTCCTAGGAGGGCAGCTGCATGTTCAGTCCAATAAAACCAATGCTTGGGAGGCCAGTGAACCATTACTGACCTCTTGGGTAGAGTCCAAAAGCAACCCAGATATGGGATATGGACCATAACAGTATTGTGGAAATCCTACAGGAAGTGGGTAAACTGTAATGTTGATAATTGTTTGCCCTATACGACCGTAAACGTACATGTGTATGTTCTCTATGTGTGAAGGCATTCCCAGAGGTAGGGTTAGGGAGGAGCCTGCACTTATACTTTTGCATTTTCAAAAGTATGCATGCAAATTTCCTTGAAAAATTACGCGTAGATTTTAGCAGGTATAATTATGTACATGTAGTCTTGGTGGAATAATTTCTAAAATGAACATGCACATAAGTTTGCTTTGAAAATTGGTGTAACTTATGTGTGTTTATGCTGACTTTCTTAAGTGGGTTGTTACAGAATTATCCCTTTAAAATGTATTGTCTTCAACTCTCCCAATATATCCAGTAGCAGTGTTCCTGGCACCGGTAGCCCCTGTCACATGGTAGGGGCTAAAGGCCACCGGCGCCATTTTGCTTAGTGGCAGCCAAGGCCCTGAGAGTGGCAGATCACTCCCGGGCCCCCACCTGGACCACCAGGTGTTTTGTAAGTTTTCTTTGAGGGGGGGGAGGAGTCGGTGCTGCGACCAGGAGCAGGGCTGGGGTTGGCACGAAAGGGGGGCGGTACAAGGCTGAAGGTGCCTAGGGTGCCCAATCCCCTTGCACCGGCCCTGGGCAAGGCATACAATTATATAGACAACTCTAGCATACATTGCAGATATCTTACTTTGGGAGAGGTCCAGACTTTCTCATTTCATATGAAATGAAATAATTGTTCTATTTTCGTTAATCTATTAAAATGTTAATAGATATGAACACTCATTATCAAAAGCCCTAATAGCCTCATGAAAAAAGTGAAAGATCACCATTTTCATTGGTTCTTACAATTTCCTAATTTTTTATACTGCAAAAACCTTGGAAAGCTCACACGGAGTTGCTACTTTCTATTTTGTCTTCCATTCCGGCCAGAAAAAATATAGAAGAAGCTCTGGTAGGAGCACGAGTTGAGACTGAAATGAGCCCGTAATATCATTCATAGAACTGCCTTGGTGTAGATATTACGCCAGTCTATAAGCACACTGTTCATTCTGTGGTTCTACAAGTTTCCAAAGGACAATAACTATACTGAAGCCTGGTTTATGATGATTTATATTAGCTTATTTTTTTTCTAAGTATTTGTCCTGTGCTTTGTATCACAAACTACAGTTTCCTAGCTTTTTCCCTATAGTTATCCGTTACTATAGGTCAACTTATCACTGTGTAACATGATATGAAATCACTTCCTCTCTCAGTGAAGGGCATTGAATGCAACATTAACATGCTAAAGTGGCATGTATATTTTAGGAAATGTTTTCACATATTAATATTATTAAATGAACCTTTCTTTTCTGAAGAAAACTCATGTTTTGATTTTTGCTTGCCTTTTTCTTCATCACAGGTACCATTTCTGTCAACACGCTACGCACGCCTTACACTGCCCCTGGAGAAAGTGAAATTCTAGATCTTGATGATGAATTGTATTTGGGGGGCCTACCAGAAAACAAAGCTGGCCTGATCTTTCCAACAGAAGTTTGGACAGCTCTTCTGAACTATGGATACGTTGGATGCATTAGGGACCTATTTATTGATGGCCAAAGCAAAGACATTCGACAAATGGCTGAAAGTCAAAGCACCGCTGGTGTGAAGCCTTCCTGCTCTAGGGAAACTGCAAAGCCATGCTTAAGCAACCCATGCAAAAATAACGGGGTCTGCAGGGATGGCTGGAACAGATATGTCTGTGATTGCTCTGGGACAGGCTACCTTGGGAGATCATGTGAGAGAGGTGGGTTTTAAGAATCTATTGCACAATTATTTTTAATCTACTGTATGCATGAGAAGTCAAGCCAAGCAAGTGAAGTGTGTCGACAAGACAAAATTAGGGCTATGTGTCATTCAATGTCTAATGATCATGTATGAATGAAATTGTGCTGTAGGAAAAAAATAATTGCTGAATTTAAAACTAGGGACAACCTTTGGTGTCCAGTCTTAAAGAGGGCAGTTTTCAAAAGCCATTTACCCAAGTAAATGGCCATTTACCAGAATAGATTGTCTTTCTGAAAATCACCCACCCTGTACACAAGTGACAAAATATGCATGGGGATCAACACCGCATAAACTTTTACCTGTGGAAACAATAGGGATGTGCAGAGGGACACCATACGTTGCATTCGGGATACGTATTTGTCGGGGTGCAGATACGTTGCATACGTCCGTATGGCACCCCGATACGGTTATACGTCTAATCCTATTCGTTACCCGGCTAAAATTAAAATTTACTACAACCCCCCACCCTCCTGACCCCACCAAGACTTACCAAAACTCCCTGGTGGTCCAGCGGGGGGTCCGGGACCCATCCCCTGAAATCTCACACCCTCAATACCACTTCAAAATGGCGCCGGATAGCCTTTGACCTACTATGTCACAGGGGCTACCGGTGCCATTGGTCAGCCCCTGTCACATGGCCATCGGCACCATCTTGTGCTCCTACCATGTGACAGCGGCTGACCAATGGCACTGGTAGCCCCTGTGACATAGTAAGGGCAAGGATATCGGCGCCATTTTGATTCCTGGCACCCGACAGCACGAGTGCAGGAGATCGCTCCCGGACCCCCGCTGGACCCCCAGGGACTTTTGGACAGCTTGGGGTGGCCTCCTGACCCCCACAAGACTTGCCAAAAGTCCAGCAGGGGTCCGGGAGCGAATTCCTCCTATTGGGCCGTTTTGCCAGTATTCAAAATGGCGCCGGCGCTACCTTTGCCCTCACTATATCACAGGGGCCGACGGTTGGTGACATAGTGAGGGCAAAGGCTAGCGGCTGCCAGTACTCAAAATGGCGCTGGTGCTAGCCTTGCCCTTACTATGTCACAGGGGCTACCGGTGCCATTGGTCAGCCCCTGTCACATGGTAGGAGCACAAGATTGCGCCGATGGCCATGTGACAGGGGCTGACCAATGGCACCGGTAGCCCCTGTGACAGTGTAGGTCAAAGGCTATCCGGCGCCATTTTGAAGTGGTATCAAGGGTGTGAGAGTGCAGGGGATGGGTGTCGGACCCCCCGCTGGACCACCAGCGAAAATTTGTTGTATTCGTGGGGAATCGTGATACGTTTCGCTTCCCCAAGAATACAACGAATATTGGCACATCCGTTGCGGATTGCCAATACGTAGGGACCGAATGCACACCTCTAGGAAACAGTAAGCAGGCCTGGAGGAGGCATTAGATCAGGGGATGCAATAATAATCAAATAGGTTAGAATAACTACAGAAATCGAAGTTATACATTTATAGTACAGTGGTGGTGGTGGTGGTGGTGGTGGTTGTGTGCAATAGCAACGTAGGTTTTGACATATCAAGTTTGTTCATGCACCCTCCTGCCATCTCCACCGCTGTTTATGAACATCACAAAAAAATAGCCATTTGTTAACATATTTCAAGAGAAATGTAAATATATTTGATACCACAACTGTTGGTATTGAAGAGATAATGTAGAAGAAGTTTACCAATATAAAAAGTCCATTTAGGGCTTCATCTATTAAAGCTATTTTCCCCCCATTCTGTGTCAATGGGAAAAATATGTTTAGAGAAACAAGGCCATACTTTAACATGTATTTCCCAGATGAAACTTAATTTTACAGCTGACTCAATTACAAGTGAGGTTATTTCTATGTGTTGCCATTCATTTTGTTAGATAACACAGTCCCCCAAATATTGATAGTCAGAGAAAGAAAAATAATCTAAAACTGAGCATAAACTTCAGAAAATACTCTTTTTCCAATAGTTATAAATTATATTAGGTTATTAGGAGATGGACAGCTCCTGATTTCATTTTTCTAATGGAAGGCCTTTGGCATAGAAATCATTTATTCCAATTTTTCCTCCTGGTGGATTGAGGGTGGCAAAGGGCACAACTATACTGTCAGATGGATTACAGAAAGCTTCCGTTAAAAAACCAATACCTTATGACCCTGTGGCCAAAATCGATTACTGCATATGTCAGAAATAAAAGTAGGACTTATATATTTTTCCAAACAGTGAAAACTTGGAAACCCTTACATACTGCAGTTATGAGTAATGGGTAATGGTGGCTTCAGAAGTGTAAATCTGCAAATGGAAGTTTAATGACTGATTTTACCAGCAATTAATCTTTAACAGATTTGACAGGACCTCGGTATTGTTCCCTAGATTCTTATATTTGCTTTATTGCTAGTTTGTTTTGCCCTGGAGTTTCTAAATGTTTTTAATTGCATCCCGTTGTAAGATGAGTCCAGGCTATCTACTGTTATAAAATGGGTTATTTCCTATTGGAGGAAAAATGTAATTGGTATTTTATTTTTCCTCACATGAAAAATAATAGGATCCTGGAAACAGCACATATTTCCTTTCATTCTATAATTCCATTGGAAGAGGTAGGCGAAAAATGTTGGGAAAGAGTCCTGTTTCAGAGCCGTGTCTCGTGACTTTTAAAGAAGCAGTGAAGTGATCTCCACAACAAATTTTGGCACTTGTCGGTTTACTTTAACAGTGCCCATCCACCAGGCAAGCATCACCACACTTTAGCTCATCACACATGGTTCCCACTGTTCAGGCATTCGTATATTAACCTCACATTCCTTCTCACATATCTACACTACTAGGAGAGGAACTGCACATGTGCGCTAGGCAGAGGCGGAAAGAATGAAAGGACACCCAATCAGTGTGTGCCTCACAGATATCACAGAAAGTAGCAAGTGAAAAGCAGGATGCAGCTATATATCCAAAAGTAAACACTGCTTTCCCTCCAGAGCAAACCCCAGGAAAAGCATTCAGCACTGGCCTGAACTGGCCCCCTGGCCCTTTGGAAAGACTGCCTCTTGGTCTGGATAGTCAGAGTTAAAGAAGACAATTGTAGAAAATCAGTTAAAAGAGGTTAATAGTTATGAGCAGGAGCAAAGAATGGAAAGGCAGAATGCATAGAAGAGATGAGATATGGGATATAACCAAGAAAGATAAGGACAAACCACATCATGACACCATGTAGGGGTCACAGAAGAAGCACATGCAACAGTGGATTACACCCAAAGCCCAGAAAGGAAAGAAGACTAGCTTAGTGCTCATTCACTTACAGAGGCACAGTAGAAGGGAGCATACACTTGAAATGTTGGACTAAATTAGATACACAGACAATACAATACAGCATAGGAGGTATCACAGCAGCATGCCAGAGACAGATACCACATGAAAAGACAGTTACAAACATGCAAAGTGCCATTCTGGACAATGACAGACATGTATAGCAAGAGCTGGATGTCCTTGACCAGAAATAATCCTCTAGGCCTTCATTCTACTCAGGGCCTTTCATTAAAGAGCAGAATATCCTTGCCCCCACCACTCTTGTCTCTTGAGCAGGGGCGGTTCCATAATGAGGCAGGGTGAGGCAGCCGCTTCAGGTGGCAGAATTTTGGGGAGGCAAAAAAATGCCCCTCTCAGAATGCCGCTGTGGCGTCTGCCTCACACTGCCTGCCCCTGCTGCGGCTGCCTCGCACTCATACCTGGGAACTCTCCAGATCTGGCCCAGAGACTCGAGAATTCTGAATGAATTGCTGCGTCTCCAGTCCAACACCCGAAAACTCCTGGTGCCCTGCTGCAGAAGGCCGGAACAGAAAGGGCCTGGAGCAGTACACACAAAGAAGGAGGATCATCAGTACCTGTGCCTCCTGAAGAAAATGTGAAGCACAATGCTACGTGGCAAAAAAGATGAGCAGGAATGTTGCCCTCCTCATTGGGAAACTTAAGACGCTGGAAGAGGAGCAACAGTGTTTGGCCATGTGCAGAAAATAAAACAAGGGCAGAGCGGGCTGACACTACTGGAGGAGGAGGAGGAGGAGGAAGTGGAGTGCATGTCCTGTGGGCCCGGGGAAAGAGAAGGCTGCTGTGGCTACTGAGAATCGAGGTGAGAAGAGACAATGAGAGTGCATGTGTATATGGAAAAAGTAGAGAAGTGAATGAGTGTATATGTGTGTATGCATGTATGGGTGTGTATGAAAAGGGAGGGGGCATAGAGGGGGTGGGGGGAGCATTTCACCCCTCACCTCAGGCAGCAGATTGCCTTGAGCTGCCCCTGCCCATGAGGTAGAACCCCAGAACAGGAGCAACAATGTCATGGGGTCTATGTTAGTCTAAGATACTCATTAGTAGACTGAGTCCAATAAGTACAAAGCAAATATTAGTCCACATAAAAGAGACAGTGTCACTGTAGCAGTACACATTGAACTGATCAATAATGTGTGCAGATCCTACCTTTTTCACACAAAACAAAAGTGAAAGAAAGCATGCCTCATTCCAGTAGTGGTTCTGAAAACCAGCTAGAAGAAGATCAGTGGGCAGAAGCTCAGGATAACTGAGCTGCTGGAAGTTGCAGGATATCACTTAGGCAGTGAACATGAAATTGTAATGCCTGCATGATTTATGCCAGGGGTCCCCAAACTACAGCTTGTGGGCCACTCCTGGGCTGCTGAACTGCTTTTATCAACCTGCCATGCTTCTCCATCCTATGGCTACATCTGGCCCACAGAGGAAGGTGGATTTCTTTTTAATGTGTGCCAGAAAAAAGGCTGAGAGGGTTATCCAGGCCCTACCAATGAGAAAAGAGCTAGCGCATCCACAGTGAGAGACAACCATGGTGAGGAGGCCATGCCCCACCAGCAAGAGAAGATCCTCTGCCACTGCCAATCCCTCTTGTGAAAGAAAGCCACTGGTGGGGAAGCAAGCCCTGTCAGCAAGAGAAGAACCACTGTTATCTCCAGACCAGCTATGAGAAAGAGCCACTGGTAAGGAGGCCAGGTCCCACCAGTGAGAGAATTACCACTGCTGCCACCCCCCCCCCAACCCCCACCCTGTGAAAGACCACTGCTAGTAGGGAAACCAGGCCCTACCAATGAAAGACTATCTGCTGTTGCCTCCAGACCCACAGTGAGAGAGAGCTTCTGGTGGGGAGACCATGTCCTTCCAGCAAGAGAAGACCCACTGCTGCAGCTAAACCTATCTGTGAGAGAAAGCTGGCAGGGAGGCCAAGCCCAGCCAATGGAAGAAGACCTGCTATCCCCTACTGGACCGCTTCATAAGCGACAACTACTAGCTAAGAGGCCACACCCCACCAGGGAGAGAAGAACCGCTGCTGTTTCTGGACCAGCCCGTGAAAGAGAGCTGCTGGTGGTGTGGCTAAGCCTGCCAATGGGAGAAGATACTCTGCCACCTCAGTGAGAGTCCACTGTTTCAGGGGAGACCAGACCCTGCCAGTGAGAATAGTCCGACTGCCGCTGCTGGACTTCCACCCCATCATGAGAGACAGCCATTTGGACCATGTTCCAGTGATAGAAGAATCTGATGGAGTATCGGGTGAGGAAGGGAGGGGGAATGAGAGAGAAAGGAAAGGAGGAGAGGGAAAGGACAATAAAATGAGTGAGTGAATAGTGGAGGGGTGAGTATGAGAGGATGTAAATGAAAGGGGTGAGTGAATGGAGAAGAGGGTGAGTTTGGAAAGGTGTGAATGAGAGAGAGATATGAAAAAGGAGAGGGGTGAAAGGGAAATAAGGTAGTGGGACTATTCAATAGGGATGTGCATTTGGTCCCTACGTATTGGCAATCCGCAACGGATGTGGCCATATTCATTGTATTTGTGGGGAAGCAAAACGTATCGCGATTCCCCACGAATACACAAATCTTCACCGAATTATTCAGCCGCCTAAAGAAACCAATTTAAACAAACCCCCCACCCTCCTGACCCCCCCAAGACTTACCAAAACTCCCTGGTGGTCCAGCAGGGGATCGGGGAGCCATCCCCTGCACTCACACCCTCAATGCTGGTTTCAAAATGGCGCCGATAGCCTTAGACCTACTATGTCACAGGGGCTACCGGTGCCATTGGCCAGCCCCTGTCACATGGCCATCGGCGCCATCTTGTGCTCCTACCACAAGACGGTCGGCCTGTGACATAGTGAGAGCAAAGATGATTGGCGCCATTTTGAGTACTGGCATCCGATCGCCTTTGCCCATACTATGTCACAGGGGCTACCGGTGCCATTGGTCAGCCCCTGTCACATGGTAGGAGCTAAGATGGTGCCGATGGCCATGTGACAGGGGCTGACCAATGTCACTGGTAGCCACTGTGACATAGTAGGGCAAAGGCTATTGGTGCCATTTTGAAACCAGCACCGAGGGTGTGAGTGCAGGGGATGGCTCCTGGACCCCCAGCTGGACCACTAGGGTTGTAGTTAATTTAATTTTAGTGGGGGGATGAATAGAAATCGACGTATTAACGCATCGGGGTGCCATACGGCCGAATACACGTATCTGCCCCCCCCCGACAAATCTGAATCCCGAATGCAACATATGGCGTCCCTCTCCACATCCCTACTATTCAATCATGTAGTGGGATCAAATCAATCATGTAATAAAACAAAAATCATTGCATTTTTCCATGAATCCTCTTTCTAGAAAAGCAGAGATCATCATAACTACAATAAAATAGCAGTAATCATAATAATCACATGAAGAGTGCAGAGCAGAGCAGAACTAGGACAGTTCACATTACAACACAACATGCAAAAAGGATCCCAGATGCTGCCTTCTCTTGGCTTGATGATTCTGCAGGAGCCCCCACCCTTGTTGAAACCAGGGTAATATATCCTTTCCAAAACCCAGCCCTTAGGGGCTGAACGAGTCTGTCAGCCAAAGTGTTACCACATACTTCCTCTGACCATTAAATGACCCACACTTTCTGGAACCTTTCCCCTTTCATCATATCTCCATCAATTTATCTTATGAGGAAAAAACAAATTCACACCTTATGCACTTTGCAATCTTCTCTGTGGCACACAGGGGCCACATAGGGTTAAATGGGTACTAAGTGTCTCCTTGCCAGTGGCGGAGACATTAAGTTAATTCTTTCCTTCAGTCTTTACTGAGGAAGATGTAAGGCATAAAACCATAAATGATCACAACAAATAGAAGCAGCTACATCTCCAATTAATCACTAAATAGATACAAGGAGAGAGGAGACAGAATATAATCTACAACTCCACAAAACGTTTTTGTTTTTTTTTTATAATTCTTAATATCACCAAATGACAATATCATAAGTCAAGGCTCTATAAATCTTTAATCTGCAGCCCCTCGCCACGCAATGGGCCACAGGCTGTATTCAGCCTTTAGAGCATTTTTCTTTTAATCATTTATTGTCATTTGTATCTAAACACTTTTATTTTATTGTATCAATAGTTCTTTGTTAAATTTTTCACTACTATATTAAACGTGTCTTTCCCTTAAAATCTACCACCATATGAATTTAATGAAATTCCCCTGAAGAAGACTGAGGTTCAGTTGAAACATGATTCATGTTGGGAGCATCTTTGAACAGCATAGCTTGGTGATATAACAGACTTGTTGGGCTAATATTCTTTTTTAAATTTGGTGTTTGGTGGTAGATTTTAAGGGAAAGACACGTTTAATATAGTAGTGAAAAATTTAACAAAGAACTATTGATACAATAAAATAAAAGTGTTTAGATACAAATGACAATAAATGATTAAAAGAAAAATGCTCTAAAGGCTGAATATAGCCTGTGGCCCATTGCGTGGCGAGGGCCTGCAGATTAAAGATTTATAGAGCCTTGACTTATGATATTGTCATTTGGTGATATTAAGAATTATAAAAAAAAACCAAAAACGTTTTGTGGAGTTGTAGATTATATTCTGTCTCCTCTCTCCTTGTATCTATTTAGGCATAAAACCATGCCAGAAGTGATATTTAAAGATGATGATTTAGAGGAACTGAAACAAATCTCAGTAAAACTGAAAGATATACTAGGACAATTTAACAAATTAAAGAGTAGCAAATCACCTGGACCAGATGGTGAAAGAACTGAAAAATGTAATTTCAGTAATTGGTAAACTATCATTAAAATCAGCTATATATACATGAAGACTGGAGGATGGCTAATACAATGACAGTTATTAAATAGGGTTCCTGGGTGATCCAGGAAACAATAGACCAGTGAGTCTGAAGTCAGTGCTGGGAAAATGGTTGAAACTATTCTAAAGCACAAAATTACTGAAGATGTAGATAGACATAGTTTAATGTCAACATGGATTTAGCCAAGGGAAGTCTTACCTCACCAATTTGCTGCATTTTTTTGAAGGAATGTTTAAACATGTGGATAAAGGTGAGCCAGTTGATATAGTGTAACTAGATTTTCAGAGAGTTTCGCAAAGTACCTCATGAGAGACTCTTGAGGAAATTAAAAAGTCATGGGATAGAAGGCAATGTTCTACTGAGGCTTGACAACTGGTTAAAAGAAAACAGAGAGTAGAGCTAAATGATCAAATTTCTCAATGGAGAAAAGTGAATAGTAGAGTTCCCCAGTAATCTGTACTAGGATCATGGTTTTTAACATATTTATAAATGACCTAGAGATGGTAGCAAAATTATACAAAATTAGTCAAAGATGTTAAACCACAAGAGAATTGAGAGAAATTGCAAGAGGACCTTGCAAGACTGGGAGACTGGGCATCCAAATGGCATCCAAATGCCAACTGCAAAGTAATATATGTAGGTATCATGCTGAATGGTAGTGAGCCCTTGGACCACTGTTAAGTTAACAGGTGGCAGCTGATTCGTGGGCTAACTTGGTCTTCCACCTAACTAACCACCTCCCTCTTGGGTTGAGCCCACAGGTTCTAATGGCTAACAGGACATAGATTTAGAAAGAAGGTCAATATCAAGTCTAGGGTCGATGCAGGCTGAGAGCAAGAAGAGTTGAGATGCAATCTGAGGTCTGCAAACCAGGAGGTCAAGGCAACACAAGGCAACCATGAGGCAGGAGCAGGAGAACAGAGGGGAAGCCACAGAAAAAGAGGGAGATACTGGACACAAGACAGAAAAGTCCAGAATGCTGGAGCAGGGAAGAGGAACATGCATTACCCAATGCAGAAGACCTGCTGCAAAGGCATTGGAGGGCTGGAGCAGCAGATTTAAATGGCCCTCTGGCTACAATGTCATCATCTGGCTCTGGAGTCCATTTCTCGCCACTGCACCAAAAAGAGGAGCAAAAGGGCATGAGTACACCTAAGGAGATGTTGTAGGAGTTGTGGATGGAAGCTTCCTGCTGCAAAGGTTTGGGTAACTTTGGATGGTTGTGGGAGGACATCATGGCCAGCCTGATGGTACAGTATGGAAAAACAACCCAAATTATAGCTACACAATGTAAGGTTCCACATTGGGAGTTACCTTCCAGGAAAAGGATCTAGGTATCATTGTGGATAATATGTTGAAATCCTCTGCTCAGTGTGCAGTGGCAGCCAATAAAGCAAATAGAATACTAGGAATAATTGGGAAAGAAATGGAGAAGAAAACAGAGGTTATCACAATGACTCTGTATAAGTCCATGTGCAACCACACCTTAAGTACTGTGTGCAATTCTGATCACCACATCTTAAAAAAGATATAGCAGAATTAGAAGAGGTACAGAGAAGAGCAACCAAAATGCTAAAGAGGATGGAATGATTTCCCTATGAGGAAAGTCTAGAAAAGTTAGGACTCTTCAGTTTGGAGAAAAGACTGCTGAGAGGAGATATGATAGAGATCTAAAATAATGAGTGGAGTAGAATGGGTAAATGCCAATCAGTTGTTGCTCTTTTAAAAACTACAACGGATAGAGAACATCCATTGAAGTTACTAGGTGATTCATTTAAGACAAATAGGAGAAAATATTTTTTTACTAAGCACTTAATTAAATTCTGGAATTCATTGCCAGAAGATGTGGTGAAAGATGTTAATGTTGCTGGGTTTAAAAAAGATTTGAACAAATTCCTAGAATAATAATCCATAAATCATTATTATGGTGGACTTAGGAAAAAAACACTGCTTAAGTCTGGGATAAGCAGCATGGAATCTATTGTCCTTTTAGGATACTACCAGGTATTTGTGATCTGGAATGCGCACTGGGATGCTGGACTTGATGGACCTTTGGTTGACTTAATATGGCTAATCTTATGTTCTAACCTATATTTCCAAAAGGTTACCTTCCTAGTATTGGGATGCATGGGGTTAAGTCCTCCAAGGTGAGGAAGAATCTCTCCTGGAACATGGCCTAGGAGCAGGCTAATCTGCAGGGCCAAACTGGGCCAAGAACACACTGTCACTCTCAGCCATAAATACCAATATCCACTGCAAAGGTGTGATCCAAATGAAAAGATTATTTAGTATGAATAAACTCATCCATCAGTCCAAAATAGAGAATAGTACATCAGGAGAAAACTGAGGGATCTCAAACACTGTTCTTAGTAAATCCAAAAACAAAATCACAGTTCACTTATTAAATATACTCTTAAGCCTACACTGGTCCCAAACTCCAATCTCTTTCCACATGTTGTGAATAAGCTATTTTAGTGGACCCTTGGGCCTGCCTGCGGGAGACTGGAGAGAGATGGGCTATAGTCTCTGCTTGAGGGCAGGCCGAGAGGCAGATACCAGGCAGGCAATGGACGGTGAGCTTCACCCAGGAAGCTGGTACTCCCCCAGGAGTCCCCCAGCCGCTTGGGACTTAGGGGACTCACCCTGGAAGCCAGAGCTCCCCCGGGAGGAGCCCGTAGGAGCCCGGCCACTGGGACTTAGGAGATCACGGAAGCTGGAGCTGAAGCAGACGGGCAGGGATCCGGAATCAGGCAGGAACTGAAGTAGGATAGGTACTGGATCCAAGCTGGAACTGAAGCAGGACAGGTTACTAGAACCAAGCAGGAACTGAAGCAGGACAGGTTCTGGATCCAAGCTGGAACTGAAGCAGGACAGGTACTGGAACCAAGCAGGAACTGAAGCAGGACAGGTCCTGGAACCAAGCTGGAACTGAAGCAGGACAGGTACTGGATCCAAGCTGGAACTGAAGCAGGACAGGTTACTGGAACCAAGCAGGAACTGAAGCAGGACAGGTACTGGATTCAAGCTGGAACTGAAGCAGGACAGGTACTGGATCCAAGCTGGAACTGAAGCAGGACAGGTTACTGGAACCAAGCAGGAACTGAAGCAGGACAGGTACTGGATTCAAGCTGGAACTGAAGCAGGACAAGTTACTGGAACCAGGCAGGAGCAAAGACAGGACTTGGACACAGAAGCGTAGCAAGTCTTAGGCAGGAACGGAGCTGCTAACGTAATAGCACGCTCCGGGGCTCGGAGCAACTGGGAACCGCAATGAACCCCGTTGCAAGGCAAAGTTCTAGGCTCCGCGGCGGCCTTACATATGCCGCAGCGTCTGACGTCAGGGGTAAGGCGGAGCCTTCAGTGGCGGGAAAAGGCCTTCATAAGCGTGGCTCCTGCGTGCGCCTAAGGAGACGGCGTCCAGGAAGCGTTTCTCGGTGGCGTCCCCCCCATGGGGGGGACGCCACGAAACAGTCCGCAGGCTCTCGGAGACGGAACGGGACCAAGGAAGTGAGGGCCGGGTCGTGACCGGGACCGTAACAGTACCTCCCCTCTTACACCCCCCTCTTAGCAGGCCCGGGTTTACCTGGGTGGTCTTGATGGAATGTCTTCAACAACTCCTTATCCAGAATGTTGCGGGCAGGCTCCCATGTGTTATCTTCAGGTCCACAGCCTTCCCAGACAATTAGATACTCCCACCGGCGTTGATGGAATCTTACATCGAGGACCTCCCGAACTTGATAGGTAGTATCTCCTGGCACGGAAGGATCTGGAGAATCAGGAGTCCGGGGATGGTACCTGGAAAGAATGAGAGGCTTCAAGAGTGACACATGGAAGACGTTGTGCACATGCATCAAGGAGGGTAAGCGCAAGCAATAGGAAACAGCCCCTACACGCTCGGCAATACGGAATGGTACACAGAATTTGGGGGTGAGTCTGCGGGAGGGAATCCGAAGTTGCAGATTCTTTGTACTTAGCCAAACGCGGTCTCCAGGGAGGTAGAATGGCGCTGGCTGGTGATGGCTGTCTGCGGCTGTCTGCCCATCTTTTGGCAGACCGGGCAGCTTCTTGTATCTTCCTTTGGATGGACTTCCATAGAGCAAGTAACTGGCAGGCGGAAAGCTGCACTGCTGGAAGCGCACTAGGTTCAGGCGAAGGCAAGGGTGGCCGCAGCTGTTTCCCATAAACTGCTAGGAAGGGGGAGCTTCCTGTAGCGGAATGTGTATGATTGTTGTAAGAAAACTCCGCCCATGGGAGTAGCTTGGCCCAATCATCTTGTTTTTCATTTACAAAGGATTGTAGGAAAGTCTTTAAGGTCCGGTTTGTTCGTTCTGTCTGCCCATTGCTTTGGGGATGAAAGGCAGATGAGAGACTCAGTTGAATATTGAAGCGCTTGCATAAAGCCTTCCAATAGCAGGTAGTGAATTGTGGACATCGGTCAGATACTATGTCTTGAGGGAGACCATGGAGTCGGAATACGTGTTGAACGAACAGGGTAGCCAAATCGGGAGCTGAAGGCAATTTTGACAAAGAGACAAAATGCACCATTTTGGAGAACCGGTCCACTATTACCCAGATGACCATGTTCCCGGCGGATGCTGGGAGGTCCACCACAAAATCTGTGGAGATATGCATCCACGGCTCCACTGGGATGGGCAAGGGTTGTAGCAGTCCTCTTGGTTTCCCGACAAGCGTTTTCTGTAGTGCGCAGGTGGGGCAAGAGTCCACGAAGAGACAAACATCTTGTCTTAACATTGGCCACCAATAGTACCAGTTAAGGAGGTCTAAAGTCGCGGTGCGTCTGTTGTCAGGGGTAAGGCGGAGCCTTCAGTGGCGGGAAAAGGCCTTCATAAGCGCGGCTCCTGCAAGCGCGCCTAAGGAGACGGCATCCAGGAAGGGTTTCTCAGCGGCGTCCCCCCCGTGGGGATGCCACAAAACAGGCCGCAGGCTCTCGGAGACAGAACAGGACCAAGGAGGTGAGGGCCGGGTCACGACCGTTGCGACCGGGACCATAACACCACAGTTACTTATTGTCAGGGTAACTACTCACAACATTTATTGGATAACTTCAAGACAACTCATTCCATCTTCTGTAGATCCACTGTAATTTCCCAGCACTGCTCAGAGACTCCAAATAGACACTGGACTCATCTGGTCCTGCTGACCCCCTTCACAGTTCTTTTTAGTTTGGTAATACTTCAACTCCACATTTTAAGACTTTCTTCAATTCTAGAAGGCTTCCTGAGACACTATGGGATAACTCCTTTCTGACTCCTGCTTCTGCCACCGTGTAACCCCTGGAGAAGATATAACAGCTACAACCTCTTTGTTGGTCTGAGATGCCAGAGATGGCACAGATCTACTGTGAACCAGAGTTATATAGCCTACTGTAAACCATGCCCAAAGGGACTGTACTAGGCTGTCACTCCCATAGACACAGCCTCTGCCCCCAGAATGAATCTGTTTCATTGGAACCATCTCAAAAATCACTATGTCACAGATTAATAGACTTCCCTTGGGAAGGGAGGGGAATCACCTCTTAAATACAACACATCCTCTCCTAAACACCCTCTGTACCTTTCTGTGGCTCTCATGGGCCACATGTAAACATCAAAGTCTTCATATACAGTGGGTACATGATGTCAGAGATAGTAAGAATGTGTAGTATTCCTTGACACTCCCCAATGGAATGTGTCTTCAGAAAACTAGAGTTTTACAAAACACAAATGCTCACTTTGACTCATGGTCTTTTCTTCCATCTCCTGTCCTAAGAGAGTCTGGGACCCAAGGTGGGGCTTAAGGTACCTAGCAGAGATTTGCTTGGGCTCCAAGAAGGATCAAAAATAAGAGAGGAGGTATCTTCATACTCCTTGTCTGCTTTTAGAGATTTCCTCAGTGTTTGAAGATATAGTGAACATAAGAACATAAGATATGCCATACTGGCTCAGACAAACAGTCCTTCAAGCCCTGTTTCCAGCAGTGGTCAGTCCAAGTCATAAGTGTCTGGCTATTACCCAAACATTAGAAAGATCCCAAGCTACTAATGCTGTTAATAAGCAGTGGCTATTCATTATTGATTAATAGCAGTTTATAGACTTCTCCACCAGGAACGTATGCAAATCTTTTTTTAAACCCAACTATACTAATTGCCTTAACCACATCCTCTGGCAATGAATTCCAAAGCTTAACTGTGTATTGAGTGAAAAATAATTTTCTTTGATTTATTTTAAATGTGCTACATGCTAGCTTCATGGCGTGCCCCCTATTATTTTTTATTTTATTTATTTAACGATTCTTTTAAACCACTAAATCAGAAACAAATTTGGCCACAGTGGTGTACAAGATTCATACAATAAAACAATATGGATACTTGAAATCATACAATAAAATAACAAATCAATCATTTACAAATGAATTTTAAAAAATGATCCCCAGAAGGAACTACACATCTTCATAAGCTCATAATTAAAATAGCCAGGTTTTTATTTTCTTCCTGAAGGCTATATAATTTTTTCCAATCTTGCTTCCCGGGGGGACTGAATTCCAGAAATCTGGCCCCCGAACTAAAAACATCCTTCTCTGATGAACAATCTTATGTACCTTCTACCTAAAAGGAACCAAATTAAGGACCTCATTCTATGAGCACAAATTATGACAAGGGAAGAAATGCCTAATACCTTCCTGAAAATATTTTGTACCAAACTCATGCATTGATTTAAACATCAAGATCAAAATTTTAAACTGAGCACACTTTTTTACAGGCATCTAATATAATTGCATTAATAGAGGTACAGCACTCAATCTTCTAGGATGCTGCCATATTTTGGACCACTTGCAACCATTGAATACTCTTCTTTGGGAGCCCTACTAGTAAAGCATTGCTGTAATTAAATAAAGGAAATACCAAGGCCTGAACTATCACCTGGGAAGGGTACTGTGGTGTAATTGACACAGCCTTGAGGGCAAACCCATTAGTCTTATGCTGGTAGCTGGCAGACATGCTCTGTGACAGTTTGGAGCTTCACCTTCACCAGCCGCCTCCTCTGCAGGTTGAACCCTTGGGTTCTGGTGGTCAGCAGGACTTAGGCAGATCCCTAAGGTGATGAAGATAAATGAAGTCTAAAGGCACACCAAGATCATGATAGTCAGCAGACTAACAGAGTCAGGAACAGGCCAAGGTTGGGTCAGGCAGCAGGCAGTAGTGGTCAGGTCCAGAGAGTCAGGCCAAGGTGAATGAAGACACATGGACAACACTGGACAAGGCAGGCAGTACAGGAAAGACTGGATGAGGAAGGCAGGACAAGGAAAACAAGGCTGGATGAGGTGAGAAGACATGGCACAGGAACGCAGGAATCAGGAATGCTAGCAACATGCACTGCAAAACAGGAGACCTTGTGCTGAGGCAGAGACTGGATGGGCAAGCCATCCTTAAATATAGAAAGCTTGCAGATGTCATCACTGGGTGCCATGGGGCTTTTTCTGCCATTGGCCCTTTTAATACTGCTAAGCGGTGTGACTATGGACCTGAGAGGAGCAGGAAGGTGGCGATGTTGGAGCCGCATTGATGGCATGGTGGCATTGTTCGCTTGATGGATCACGGCTGTGTCCCCGGCCATTACCCACTGAGGTTAAGGGCAGGCAGCAAGCAGGCCACGAGGTAGTGTTGACATTGCTAGGTTGAGTGAGGTGGCTTGAAGGATGGTCCCACAAGCTGCAAATCATGATATCACTTTAAAAAATGAGAAATTGACTATATTATCTTAAAAAATGAAACAATTGATTCACATTTACCCATTCTAGTCCTCTCATGATTTTGTAGACTGCCATCATATCTCTCCTCAGCCATCTGTTCTCCAAGCTGAACAGCCCTAACCTCTTTAGCATTTCCTCATAGGGGAGCTGTTCTAGCCTTTTTATCATTTTGGTTCCCTTCTCTGTATCTTCTCAAATGCATCAGTATCTTTTTGGAGATGTGATGATCAGAATTACACACAGTACTCAAGGTGCAGTCTCACTATGGAATGATACAGAGGCATTATGACATTCTCCATTTTATTCACCATTCCCTTCCTAATAATTCCTAACATTCTGTTTGCTTCTTTGATTGACGCAGCACACCAAGTCAACGATTTCAATGAATCCTCCACTATGACACCTAGCTTTTTTTCTCCCCATATGCATCACCTTGACTTGTTCACATTAAATTTCATCTTCCATTTGGACACCCAATCTTCCAGTCTCACAAGGTCCTCCTCCAATTTATCACTATCTGCTTGCAATTTAACTACTCTGAATAATTTTGTGTCATCTGCAAATTTGATCACCTCACTCATCATATTCCTTTCCAGATCATTTATAAATAAAATATATACAATTATATATAAATATATAAAATATATTGAAAAGCACCAGTCAAGTACAGATCCCTGTGGCACTCCATTCTTTACCATTTTCCACTGATGAAACTGACCATTTAATCCGACTATCTGTTGCCTCTCTTTTAAGCAGTTTGCAATCCACAAAAGTATATCACCTCCTGTCCCTTGACTTTTTAACTTTCTTTCTGTCTGTGGTCACCCCGTGGTGCTCTGAACAGTGAAAAGTGCACAGTGCAAAGACAACATCCTCTGTCTGCAAAGCCCTGTCTCTCAGGCATCCACAGCGTTCTGGCATTTAATACTGAAACCAGCAGGAGAAGGACAAATCTTTGCCTTCTCCTGCTAGCTTAGCTGTACACTATTGAGACTGAGGAATGATTGAGGAAGTTTCAGAGTACAGGTGACATTGAGGGGGGGGGGGGGAGCCATCCATATACTGCTTCGCTGGTACCTTAACCACTTATTGGTGAGATGGGAGCTACTCAGACAGTACATTGAAGCTTATCGGGGGATCGGAAGCTAGCAGGAGGATTGGGCTGCTCATATGATAGATCGTAGTTTATTGGGGGATCAGGAGGCAGCAGGATGTATCTGGGCTATTCAGACTGTACATTAAAATGTATCAGGGGGATCAAGAGGCAGCTGAAGGGATCGGGATTGTTCGGATTATACATTAAAATTTATCAGGGGGATCAGGAGGGAGTAGGAGGACTCGAGATTGCACAGCCACTGCAAAAGCCCATTATTCAGTATGCCAGCTATAGGCTAAGTTACCCGGAATATTGTATCTGGTTAACTTTAGCCAAGTATATTCAGTGAGTGATTCATCCTGCTGAATATCTGGCTAAAGTTATTTGAGAACTTTATCTGGATAACTATGCTGCTGGCCTGCTTACTGAATATTGACCTCAGTATAAATATGTTATAAATAGAGATAATCAGAATGTAAATTAACAGCACCCAAGATTATATCATAAAAATAATATATCACTGATTATTATATCATAAGAACATAAATACATATCCATAAAAGTACAATTAAAACCCAACATGGCCACATTTCAGCTGATCTCCTGTACCAGTGGTATATTACAGTAAGAATCTTCTCGGGCACTTTGCTCCATGTGTCCTGTTATCCTATAGCGAGGCAAAAATCCCCACCCCTGTCCAGCTACTTCTTTAGAGATGCACACAAAAGTACTCGCTTAAATGGTTCTGAATATAGCCCATGCAAGCTGATTTCTGGAAACATTGCCTCCCCCGTTTTTAAGAGAGTGCTTTTATGTGTACCTCTAAAGAAGTAGCTAGACAGGAGAAGATATAAACTTGCAGCTGAGATAACTAATAACAGTTATTTGTTTCCCCATAGTGGGGTTTTTGCAATATAGGATAACAGAACACTTGGACACCTATGTTTACTGATACAGACACTGGTTCAGCTGTTCTACAGCCTTCCTTATCTTCTCTCTGTGCTTTACGTTCATGGCACCCAGTTCTTATTGTAGTATACCCTTGATGCAGGTGATTAGCCAAAATGTGGCCATATCAGGTTTTAATTGAACCTTTCCACTTTTATAGATATGTATTTATTTTCCTGTGTATTAACAGGCTGGCAGGAGCAGTAGGTGGACTAGATGGCCGCCTAGGGCACCGGAAGTGGGCAGGGCGCTGTAGTTGGACATGAGGTCAGCATTTCTTAAAGTAGCAAATGAGAGTATAGAGGCATGGAGCTGGGAAAGGTCGTGGTGTATGAACGGAGTTTTAGAGGTTTGTGGTGTGCAGTTGGTGGGGTTTGGGTTGGTGTGGGGGGGGAGAGAGAGAGGGAGAGATCACTTGATGCTCTTATGTCATTGCCGCCTAGGGCGGGCATTATTAACCAGGTAGACCAGAGAAAGCCACTGCTATTCCTGGGAGTGAGAAACTAGAAATAGATCTACTTTTTGGGATCTGCCATTGTTAAAGACAGGATACTGGACTTGATCTGACCCAGCATGACATTTATTATGTTTGCTTTATTTAATGTATTTAGCTCATGCCTTTTCATTGTACCTTAAAGTGAGTTATGTTCAGGTATTGGAGGTATTTCCCTATCCTCAGAGGACTCACAATCTAAGCTTATACCTGAGATAATAGAGGATTAAGTGACTTACCCAAGGTCAAAGGGAATGACAGTATGACTTAAAGCCTGGTTTCCTTGGTTCTCAGCCTGCTGCTCTAACCACTAGGCTATAGGGGTGTGCATTCGGTCCCTTCGTATTGGCAATCCGCAACGGATGTGGCCATATTCGTTGTATTCGTGGGGAAGCGATCCGTATTCCGGGAGCGACCTTCTGCACTCCTGCACTCTGGACCCCTGCTGGACTTTTGGAAAGTCATGTGGGGGTCAGGAGGGTCCCCCAAGACTTGCCAAAAGTCTCTGGTGGTCCAGCTGGGGTCCGGGAGTGACCTCCTGCACTCGGACCGTCGGCTGCCAGTAATCAAAATGGTGCCGATAGCCTTTGCCCATACTATGTCACAGGGGCTACCGGTGCCATTGGTCAGCCCCTGTCACATGGTAGGAGCACAAGATGGCACCAATGGCCATGTGACAGGGGCTGACCAATGGCACCGGTAGCCCCTGTGACATAGTAGGTCAAAGGCTATCGGCACCATTTTGAAACCGGCCCTGAGGGTGTGAGTGCAGGGATGGCTTCCCCCCGCTGGACCACCGCTGGACCACCAGGGAGTTTTGGCAAGTCTTGGGGGACCCTCTTGACCCCCACATGACTTTCCAAAAGTCCAGCAGGGGTCCAGAGTGCAGGGACCCCCGCTGGACCACCAGGGAGTTTTGGTAAGTCTTGGGTGGGGGGATCAGGAGGGTGGAGGGTTGTAGTTAATTTAATTTTAGCAGGGAAATGAATAGAAATCGCCGTATTACTGTATCGGGGCGCCATACAGCCGAATGCAATGTATCTGCCCCCGACAAATCCAAATCCCGAATGCAATGTATGGCGTCCCTCTGCACATCCCTACTAGGCTATTCCTCCTTATACTCCTGAGGCTAAGAAGGAGAGATCTTACTGGAGTCAAAGGGAGGCCTGCCCATACTCTAACATTGCTTGAGTTGCTATGTGAGAGAAGTCTGCAGGAGCTCATCCTGATTCTTGCACTACAGGAGTCTGCAAGCAGGTAGTTCTAGAAGAGGGCCCTAGTGGATCCAGCCTGTGCAGGAATCTAGAGGATAGGATCCCAGGGACAGAAAATTTCAGTGGTTTAACAGTGACTGAATCTGTGAGTGTGTTTTGATTTCTGAGCTTCATTTTCTGTATGGATGTTAACAGATCCAAGTGCATTCACTGCATGATATTGCCTGAACCAGTAAAGGTTGTTTTTTTTTTTTAACACCACCAGACTGTTTGCAGTTTGTTTTTTTTTTTACTGAAGGTGTCAGAAAATCGTCTAACAGCCTGAGGGCCTTAAAAGACTTTACCTTTCCCCCTTGTCAAGAAAAGAGTTCTGTAGCCTCGATCAAAGTGTGGCCCAGCACTCAAAGTGTGCCCCTAAGCTCTAGTAGCTGGTGTAACAGGGGTTATAGATGGAAAAATTATAGCTATATAATAAGATTCACCACTTAGGAAAAGGTTCTAGGTGTCATCGTGGATAATACATTGAAATCCTCTGCTCAGTGTGCAGCGGCAGCCAAGAAAGCAAATTGAATTCTAGGAATTATTAGGAAAGGAATGGAGAATAAAACAGAGAATATCATATTGCCTCTTTATCATTCCATGGCGCTGGAATGATTCCTCTATGAGGGAAATCTAAAGAGGTTAGGGCTGTTCTGCTGGAGAAGAGACGGCTGAGGGGAGATATAATAGAGGTCTATAAAATAACGAGCAAATAGAAAAGATAACACAAATTAGTTGTTTACTTTTTCAAAAAGTATAAAGACTAGGGGACATGCATTGAAGTTACTAAGTAGTACATTTAAAACAAATAGGAGAAAATGTTTTTTCACTGAACGTATAACTAAGCTCTGGAATTAGTTGCCAGAGGACGTGGTGAAAGCTGTTAGTGTAGCTGGATTTAAAAAAGTTTTGGACAAAGTCCTAAAGGAAAAGTCCATAAACCATTATTAAGGTGGACTTGGGGGAAATCCACTGCTTATCCCTGGGATAAGCAGCATGGAATCTATTTACATTTTGGGATCTTGCCAAATACTTGTGTCCTGGATTGGCCACTGCTGGAAACAAGATACTGGGCTTGACAGACCTTTAATGTGAACCAATATGGCAAATCTTATGTTCTTATATATGGTCTTATGTTAAACAAAAATGCATACATTTTAGCAGTTATTTGATTACATTTGGATATATGCTGGCATTGAATTCCAGTTGTTCTTCATGCAAAGCAGCTTGCTATGACATTGGTGGGGTTATTTTTCTGACTGTAATAAGCAGCTTTATATATATATATATATATATATATATATATATATATATATATATATATAAATTTTTTTAGGCAAAGTCTTTTGCAGGTATACAGTATATGTTTGACTAGGCTAAAATGAATTTACAAGAGCTCATTTGTACTCTGTGCAGACATATAGAGATAACAGGATCAAGACTGTGCATCAGAATAGCTAATAGAGAGTCATATACTATGATCAACAGCTTTGGACATTGATATCGGCGTGGATATCTACGATTTTGAAGGGCAGCATACAACTTACACCAGCACAAGCGCTACTGAATGATGAACTCCAAGACAGATCAAAATTTCATAACTATTTTATTAAATATGTGGTCACCGCGACCAGATGTGCTATAGCGCGGTGTTGGAAGGATTCCAGCGTGCCCACGTTAACTACAGTTCAAGCATTGGTTCTTCACACGCACACTCTGGGGAAGGTTACAGCATTTCGCAATAAATCGACTCAGAACTTTCATAAGATCTGGGGCCGCTATGAACACTGGCTCCGAATGTCTACTGCTCAGTAGTGAACTATAATGGACGATTACAAGCCTGGTGCGGCCTAGTGATTCTGTTACCGCCCCGGGAGGGCGGAATCCAATGGGACTTCCTATCACTGCAGGGCTATTGTTCTGCCACAGAGTTTTTTCATTTATCAAGCTTATGTGTTCTTTGATGTCTGATAGCAGGTGTATTGCTTACCATATATTCATGTGGTCTATGCTAGCTTACTCTAGGGGTGGGGGGGGGGGGGGGGGGGTGGGGATATCAAGGGGATGGGTTCGCGTAAAATGGCTCTCAGCTATACAGCACAATAGCATTGACTGTTCAATTCTGGTTGTATTGCATTTAGTATATGGTGCACAGTTGTTTTATTTCATGCCAATAAAAGCTATAAATCAAAAAAAAAAAAAAAAAAAAATTGACTAACCAAAATGCAAGGAAAAGTGAACATTTTGTAATAGCACAACATGCTGCACTCTGACAATCCAGAAGAAAAAACAGCACATACCATATGATTAGGCTCATTTTCTTATTTCAATAACAAATCTCCATTTCATGCATTAAGTCACTTTGATACAGCAGCTATATGTAGCAAAGATGTGGCCTTTGTTCTCAGATCTCAGAATCTGTCAGTCAACAGCAGTGCATATACATGTGAGATATCCCTTACTTTCACCTCTCAGATAATTATGTTCCTATATTAGCCCAGTGTATCTCACATTCAATAATATCACCCTTTTCATTCTCTCTTTTATTTACTGGCCATTATGCATATATATATATATATATATATATATATATATATATATATATATATCTACAGCTGTCAATCTACAGTATATATTTATTCCATCAGGGATTTGCATAATGCCTTTCTAGATGAAATAAAGTGTATGTTGTTTATATGTTCATGTATACTTTCCAAAATTAGTAAACGCCATCCAAAGAATTTCTTTTTGTAGCAGGTGGTTTAATTTTCCTGCTTTAGCAATTGTCATTACATCATCATGTCTCCAACAGGGTCGAGGAGCAGGGTGTTAACCGCTTAATATTCAACAGTTTTGAATCTCAGCCAAAAGATTAAGAAGGACCGTCCTCAGCCTGAAGCTCAGGACCCCGTGTTGATTCTACCCATGATTTTAGCCAAGAAGCAGATTGTTTTTGATGTGGCTTTTGTTAAGCCTTCCATCTTATCCATGCACTTTTACATCATGGATTAGGATAAGATCTAGAATGGCAATTTGAACAATAAGAAAAGCCGGTTTCCCCTCCACCCCTCCTCAAGCGGAGTCTGACTGGGGAGCTGTTACAACTCCTCTCAGGCAGCAATCCCTTTGGAGGGGCTGTGGAGGAAAGTCAGATTGTCTTTCCAGTCCTCACCACGATAGAAAAGTGCATTGACAGCAGGCTTTTACCTTTGAGTGTCACAGACAGAAATAGGTCTGTCCCATTTTTAAATTGATCCTACATGGGATTTCCATCGATTGGGATTACTTTGATTCTCGGTCCATATTAGATGTAGTGAATTCAGTTCAGTTGTTATTCTTTTGATGCTTGACTCTCATTCTCCTCCCTCCCCCCATGAAGCCCTGTCAGGCTTCTCTTTTTTCCCTCACCATTTGCAACCCTCTCTACTCCCTTCCCTCTCCCACCCCCTGCAGAGCTTACTCTCCCTCTCCCCCTTCAACCCACTTATTCTTTCTTATCCTCCTGTCCCATCATCCCATCCCCCACAATCCTCTTCTCCTCTCTCCTCCTTACAGCCCTCTTACTCTCTCACCCTCTGCAGCCTTCTCTCCTTCCTCCATCTACCCTTAGAGCCCTCTTACTATGCCTTCCCAGCCCATGCAGCTCTCTCACTCCTTTTCTTCTCCCACCCTACTGCAACCCTTTTACTCTCTTGCCACCCACCCAATAACATCGCCTCCTTTCCCCTTCCTTTCCTTTGCAGCTCTCTTACTCTTGTCCCTTTCCATTTGAGGCTTGGAAGAGGAGAAGCAGTGTCTTTGACCCTGTTTGGTCTTGAGAGATAGAGGCAGATTCTTCAGTACAGATCAGACCATGGGAGGACAGCCATGGGGGTGAAATAGAAGAAAGAGTAAGGGTGATGGAAAAAAAAAAGAGATTGATAGGCAGGGTGAAGGGAAAAGAGGAGATAGAGAAGACTATATGATAGTAGGGTGGGATGGTTATAATGCTGTAGTTACTAAAATTACAACTCAGTTGAAGAACAGTTACTTATGATAGTCTATACTTTGAGAGAGCTCACTGATCCTGATTATTTGTATATAAATTATATAGACGTTTCTGAGAGGCGCCATTACCTAATATCTCTTGATATTTGATATGTAGCATACTGCAAAAAAATTTCAGGATGACCAGGGAACAATTATCCCAATAGTAGATCACTAAAAATAAATTCAATGTTTTCTTTCAATAGAGTATTGGTTTGGCATACCAGTAATTGCTATGCATCTTTATCTGATTTGCAAGCATCATCTACTCTCATTGAAGAGAATTACCCATGCACTGCTAGTGGATGGTGCTGATGAAAAGAAAGGCTCCACTAGGGGTGTGCATTCGTTTTCGACGTATTGGCAATCCGCAACATATATGTCCCTATTCGTTGTATTCGTGGAGTCCCAAAATGTATGGTGAACCCCATTGAATACAACTTATCTAATGAATAAACCCCCCACCCTCCTGACCCCCCCAAGACTTACCAAAAGTCCCTGGTGGTCCAGCAGGGGTCCTGGAGCGATCTCCTGCACTCGGGCTGTCGGCTGCCGGTATTCAAAATGGTGCCGATAGCCTTTGCCCTCACTATGTCACGGGGCTACCGGTGCCATTGGTCAGCCCCTGTCACATGGTAGGAGCAATGGACATCCAGCACCATCTTGTACTCCTTCCATGTGACAGGAACTGACCAATGGCACCGGTAGCCCCTGTGACATAGTAAGGGCAAAGGCTATTGGCGCCATTTTGAATACTGGCAGCCAACGGCCCGAGTGCAAGAGATCACTCCAGGACCCCCGCTGGACCACCAGGGACTTTTGTTAAGTCTTGGGGGGGGGGGGGGTCAGGAGGGTGGTGGGTTGTAGTTAATTAAATTTAAAGGGTTGGGATGGGGATTTTTTTGGGAAACAAATACATATGTAACTAAAGAACGGATCAGGGTCCCCCGAGAACGTATGCAACGGATTTGGCTCCCCACGAATACGAATACTGAATGGGAAGAATCCGACCCTGCTGCACATCCCTAGGCTCCACTTCACCTTCAGCTGAATCATAGAAAAGCAATCGAGCAGGCAGTAGATATTGCTCAGCTTGGGGTGAGTGGACAGATATTGCTCAGGTGGTGCAATGGGCATCGCACATGGGGGAAGTAAGAAACTTTATTGCTCAGATAAAAAGAGAAAGAGAGAAAGTTTTTGGGGAGGGGGAGAGCGAGAAAGAGGATAAGGGTGCAAATGGAAGAAAAAGAGAACAGATATGGATGGGCTAGGGCAGGACTTTTTGTCAGGGAGTACTTGCCAGTATTGTACTGGCACTTTCTCCACTTACTTGATTTGCCCCAATGCCTTTCAAAAAGAAAAAAAAAAAACAAAAACATGCATCATGCATGTGAATACTGGCACCTTTTTTTTTCCCCCAGAAACAAAGCACCCAGCTAAGGAAAGAAAAACAAGAAAGCAGTGAGACAGTACTTGAGTGAGATAATAGGAAAGAACAAATAAATAAATTAAGATAGAAGTTTTAAGAACAAAAAAAAAATGGACTTTTAGACAAAGGGAGAGAAAATGCAGAACTTGAAAGGAAAAAACATAAGCCTCAGACAGGAGCTCCTGGAAGAAAATAAAAGATGTGCATGTAGTTGGAAAAACAGGCATCTGTGAGCAGATATGTGGGAGAAATGGAGGGCATCAAACTTTGCTCCCCCATCTATGCACCTTGAATTTCAGGCTGCAACAAAACATATTCCCTAAATACATTGCGATCATCTGCTTTTACAATTTATGCTATTTGCTGGCAAAACCCCACACGTCTCCCACCATTTGCCCCCCAGAGATCAGAACATATTTCGGTGAAGCAAGCCCTAGGTAAATTCCTTTTGTGCAAGGAATTACTGTTGTAACAAATAAGAGTTCACCATACAAGGATTTCAGCTGACTTAATGACATCCACCATACTTCCAATCTGATGCTAATGATTTCCCGCCTTGCATTCCATTTTCAGAGGCAACGGTTTTGAGCTACGATGGCAGCATGTTCATGAAAATTCAGCTCCCTGTCGTAATGCACACAGAAGCGGAGGACGTGTCGTTACGATTCAGGTCTCAGCGGGCCTACGGCATTCTAATGGCCACTACTTCCAGGGATTCTGCAGACACTCTTCGCTTGGAACTTGATGCTGGACGAGTGAAATTAACTGTCAACCTAGGTAACACCCTCCCGTCTTGTCTGCCAATTCATCTTGCAGCATTTTATTTTTGCTTGCAAACATTAAATTAAATGCTTGATAGTTAAACTAAACCATTCATTGGAAAAAAAAATCCATTGTTTGAAGGTTTTGTGTTTTACCTTTTCTGTTCTTTGTTCTCCTCGCATAATGAAGCACAGTCTGCTATGATCTGTATTCCTATCACAGAATCATTTAAAAAGAGAAGCCCAGTTCTTCAGCCTCTTTATTCAACTGCACATTTTCTTTTAGTAGTCTTTGTTTTAAAAACATGAGCACTGAATAGCCATGTATTTTATCATGTAACAGGAGGGTGAGCATTAAGCAGGTAAATACTCGGTCTAATTCTTAAATATAGGTCAGTGCAATTTTAGCATCCCTGGATGGCATACTGTACCTCCAGCCACCTGTGATCAAAGACCATTTTCAATGGGGGTATCAGGTCATGCCGGTTATTGGCCTCCATTGTACTTCTCTTTTTAACTGTTCTGTATGTACAGTAAAATCCACCCTCTCTGTTTTGATCGATCGTGATGGCAGCTTTATGTGTCAAGAGATAGCACAGGACCCTTCAATGCCCAAAGTCTGCGGCCATGAGCAAACAGCCAAGGGAACACAATCAGCACACACGCTCTCTTACAGAAGAAATGTTTTTGTGTGTTTTAGACAACATTCAAAATTTTAGAACATCAGGTTATATATTCTTAAGCAGCTCTGCAATCCAAACTAGTCCTTTTTTTTTTTTTTTTTTTTTAGATGATAGGGGTGAATAACTTATTATCCAATCTGCAAAATAGTAAAAGATAACATTGGGAATTAAAAGTAAATCGAATTACAATCTGAATTGTCTTGCTAATTTAATCCACTTAGCACCACCAGTTCACTGATTGTAATGAAGAATAGTTTTTATGCTATACAATACAATACATTATAAATATACAGTAAGAGGAAAGCATACAGGGAATGTGTGGAAATCATATGCACATATACAGGCCTGATTCACTAGGCTTTTATTTCCCATAGACACAGAAGGGGAGAAAAGCCTTAGTAAATCAGGCTCATAATTTTGCAGGCAGGTAGGTTACTGCACCATTCTAGTGATAACCAGACAGAATTCAAATCAGAAGGGAGCCCTGCACACTCTCTTCCTTTGACTGCTCTCTTATAGCTCTATCTAGTGGCAATCTAAGCTCACTACACAGTTACAGAAATAAGGCACATTTATTTAGTGTGCTAATAAAAACCATTGAGAAAGCATGAGCTGAGAATATGAAGCAAAGTATTCTGTTAAAAGAGGTGTATAAGTGTTGGTCCTTGGCTGTTTGCAACCACTTTTCTGATGCGGTTGACGACACATGACAAACTCAACTACATGGAAACACAATCTAGGTTTTAATTAGATTATGCTCCTCAAAGGCACTGAAGAAAGGCCATGTACAAAAAAGTCCTATGTGTAATTTTAATGTGATAATACTATTCATAGTTATCAGAATTTATGCTAAAAAATATTTTTAAATGAAGAAAAGTACTATAGATTTCAACAGCTGTATTTATTACAGTTTCAGAGGATAATATTAATTCTTGCTCAAAAGGCGGGCAAGATGCCCTAAAAGGGAAGTGAGCATTTCCAACAAATGGAGCACATTGATAAAGTTCCTTTCAGCAAAAATATTAGTAATTAACTTATTCAGAATGAATAAAATACAGTATATATATATCTATATATCTGTAACATAATATTTTAATGTAAAGTTTTTGAGAAGTCTTAATATTTTATTTTCAGTTTTTCAGTTTTGCTCTGCCATCTTTCAATAAATTCAACCTTTGAGGTAGATGATTGAATTCCAAGATGTCCGATGCTAGCATGGCATGCTCTAGACCCCATTGTGATGGAGCACTTTATAATTGCATTTCAAAAAAAAAATCTGTTCTTTCACAGATGGGGAGAAAGTTGCAGCCTGCCTAGATCCTGCATCTTTGGCAGATGCTGATTATTTTTCACTTAGATTTGTCACCATGTAGCTTTGTTTGAAAGTGGCCAACTTTTAAATCTATATTGTCATATCGTTCATAGTTTTCTTAAACATTATCTCTGAGTTATAGTAATATATACATAATTAGAAGTTAATAAATTGGCCATATTTTCATGTGTCTGTCCCCGGAAGGGTGGACTGTAAATTTTTTGGATGTCTGCAGCTGTTACCTTGAAGGATAAATTTTCATTTTTCATCTATTCTTCCCCATCTAGACTGTATCAGGATTAACTGTAATTCCAGTAAGTGCCTATTAAAACTTTTTAAAATGTTATTCCTATGTTGTAAAATGATGTAAGATAGATAAAATAACTGAGCTTACACTTCCTAACATTATTAAATCAGTATTGAACTATGATGGTTTGGTGGGCAGGATGTAATAAGTCATTATGCATCTTTCAAGTTGAAAATCTGTAACTGCCAAATAACTTTCTAAGGATTTCATAAAAGATTTTTAAAAAATCTAAATATGTCACATTTTGTAGATTTCAAAGAAACAATTATTTGTGGATTTCCATTACAGTAACTTACTTACATACTGAAAGCCAGGGGGCTCCAGTATGTAGAGGGAGTCTGTATATATCATTTGCATGATGAATTTTTACATCCTAACAATCTGTATAGCTAAGGATATTTAAATTTGAACCGTGTAGCCTTTACAATGCATGTTTCAATATAGCAGAACATACAGCACACATATACAAGCACACAAATGAATGGTTTACAGTGAAGTCATTCTGTTATTATATAAAGGGCCAATACTTAGAAAGGGAATAAGGACTGTGATTTTATTTTTTCTCTGTAGAGTTCCAGAGTAAAGAAACCTCAGAGCTTTTTTAATATTTTTTAGCATGTTTTCTTGATTAAATAATTTGACCTGCACAAAGCTGAAATGCAAAACATTTAATTATTCTGCTTTTGAGCTCCCTCCTCAATCAGTGACTTTTTTCATTGCTGCTGTGATGTTTTTTATATGGTGATGGCATGTGATTGTACTGAGACCCAGCCCACTTGATCACAAACAATATGATGAAAAAAGGAGCCAAGTTCTAATATAAACTCTAACATTAATAACTAATAAAATTGCTTGTCAAGGGTTTAGTGTTAACTTATCTATTTAGTGCTAATGTATGTAGCACAAGTAGGAAAGTAATGCATACTTTGTATCAAGGATGTCAAAACTGCAGTCCTCGAGGGCCACAGGTCAAGCTAGATTTCAGGATATCCCTACTGAATATGCATGAGACATATTTGTGTGCACTCTCTCAGTTGTATGCAGATATTTTGCATGCATATTCAGTAGGGATATCCTGATAACTATACTGATTTCTGGCCCTTGAGGATTGCAGTTTGACACCCCTGCTTAAAAACAGGAGTGTAATATTATAGAATTCTGTAAGGGCCTGATTCAGTAAGGCGTTTTGTGAAAATATTAGTTTCAAACTATTTAAATGCATTTTAGAATGCGGATCGAGGCCTGATTTACTAAGGCTTTTCTCTCATTCTGTGGCTATGCGGGAAAAAGCTTGGTAAACCTGGCACAGAGTTATACAATGGTGGTGCCTTCTTAAATCATAAAATTCAGATTACTAAAGTATTAATTGACAGTATAAAAGTTTGATAATTGTGACTGCTTTGAATACAAACAACTAATGGATAATATTCTGTGAGACGTTCAGCATGTCCGCAGAGCTGCCTCAGCAGCACCTAAAGACGGTCATAAATACTGTTCCTATGTCATCTTTAGTCCTAGGAATGAAGCAAATGTCTGAAGAGGATGGTCAGGAAAACATTTTGTCAGGGCAAAATGTTTATCTAATATGAAACTAATTATTCTTTGATCCTTGAATAGCTCTAATGAGTTGCCATCAACAGCCAGTGTTGTCTTCACCAACTTTAGTACTTGCAACTCATATTGTAATCTTCTTTCTTTGTAGTTACTTGCAAGCAGAGGCTTTTTATGTCCTAAGGTCTTTCTTTTCTTAAAGCAGTACCTTAAGTTTTTTAGAGAAATGTATTATGTATTAAAAGGACTAACATGGGCTACAAGTGCATGTCCTAGGTAACTATTACAAAGAGGATGGAAAGCCTTAGAGTTCCTTAGTTCAGCAGTCCCTGGAAAGAATGTTTCAATGACCAGGTAATATCATGCTCTCATTTCCTTTTCGTTGCAGGAAAGATTCTGGAGAGTCACCTCTTGATTGTGTCTCAATAATCATAGTAATTAATATACTGCATGCTTATAACATGTCCCTAAGAGGGAAAGAGCATTGTAATGTGAATGCAAAGTATTCCAGGTAACAAAGTGGACTTAATCGCAAGGAGTCCAAAGTTTAATTTACTTGCTGCAATTTGGTCATGTTCATTTTGATCATGTTTTGTTTTGAATGTAAACAAAGCTTAATGGATGGTGGAGGAGTGGGCAGGTGCTGATAATGGGGTGCCAGGAACCTCTCTGCTGCAGCAGAAGTAAGTATGGCTTTTCATGCCCCCCCCCCCCTCCGGCTTCCACGTGGCCTGATAGGAGGAGGAGATCAGTGGCTGGCCTACTTACCGGCAGATTGCAGGGTCATGGTCGTGCGTGCGGCAGTGGAGAGAGTCCTAGGATGGGAGCTAATTGGTGGTTCCAATGGGAGTGGGAAACATCAAGCATGCAGGTTTCTCCCCCTCTCCCCCCCCCCCCCCAATGTAGGCCCTCCAAGGGTGGTGGCTGCCATATGTGTTGCACTAAGGGATACCGGGATCAACCAGTGCCAGCCAGGGAACTTGGGACCGGGCGACGGCCTACATCAGAGGGGGGGGGGGGGGGGGGTAGCCCAGGTTTTTAAATGCTGGCAGATTTGGCGACCCTTCTCTTGGATTTCCCATACCAGCCAGCTGTGCGTGTAAATTAGAGGGGAGGGCTGGGTCAGCTGCAGTGGAGGCAACACTAGCCCAAGGTCCCCTGAATATTCTGTTTGCATTCAGAAATTAGGAGCCATAAGCTTTCACCTTATTCAAAGATTAAAAATTAAGTGTGTGCATGTGGATACAGATAGTCTCCTTCATTTTATTGTTATGTTAGAAATGGCTTTTGTATGCGCCATACTAATTGTAACATCTCTATACACATACTAAAAGTCCAATCAACATTCCATTTTAAAGTTATTAGAAGGTTATCCAATTATACTAAAAGCTTTTAAATATAATTATTATCACATTCAACATATCCATTATAGTTCATTCTGCAGCCCTGTCTGCTGTTCTAAATCAAACTGTCTAGCAATGAAGCAGAAATTATCTGTGGTTTTCCAGAGTTTGGTGCCTACAGATTGGTGTCGAGGGCACTAGAAGGGGTAATGTGGGAAGAATGTGTAAAAGCAGAGTTCCCTTCGACCAATTCTGTGTCCTTAATTCTCATTTGCACAATGACTAACCTAAAACTGGTAGGAAAAAGTTGTTTTAACAAAACTTTAAAAAACTGTAGTGCCAAAAAATTATTTTTGTTAAGTTTGCAAAAAACGTTTGAGTTTCTGTGATTTCACAATCCATAAAAATGTGATGACACACTGGAAAGGTTAAAGGGAAGCTTCATTTGCCTTTCAAAATGCAGTAGGCATGCTGCCTCTGGGAGACAGGGGTAGTATGTCATGCAGGTGGAGTGGGGTTTGAGCATGGGCCTTTGCTCAGCAGTGGCACCTACTGGCCTGATTCAGGATGTGTATGCTCCAGGTTCTGGAAGGCGTTACATCTGTGCCCCCTTGTTGATGATTGTAGCTGTAACGGCTGGAATAAATGGGAGGGCAGTTAAGAAAAGGGGAAAAAACACAAATAGTTATGACTGAAGGCTCAAGGATCTGTTGCTCCATCAAAGGCTGGCTGATGGCTGATTTAGCTAAAAGCCGAAAGGAGCCGGAGGAAAGTACCAGGCTTTAAAAAAAAAAAAGGAAATAGACAAAGTAACAGAAAAAAAAATCAAACAGAATGTTCTATTAGTTGTGTATTGATTAATATTAGTGATGTATAAACTGTGTGCAACTGGATCTCTTAACATCTGCTGGACAGTCCTGTCTGCCCTTCTCATGCATCCACCCTCCTTCATTCAATTTAAGAGTACATGACAAATTAGAAATAGTCACAACACATAGTTTTGGATAACAAAAGGCTGCAGCTTTATTAATATTAACAAACACATAATGTAACCAAAGCTAGTCCAAAAAAAATACAAGAAACCATCCACACTTGATTATGCAACTATCCAGAACTAAATCATGGCAGATAGACTGACCACCCTTGAATCTGCAAACAAGTACCAATTTGGAGATTTTTTTTTCAGATAGTGATCAATGTTACCTCTAATTTTTTTCCTGGTCATGTGTGGGTGTGCCCTATTGTTTGCAAGCAATATTAGTAAATGTGCAGTGGAAACAACAGGAATCCATCTGTTGTAGGTTGAAATAGATGCTTAGAACCAAAAGTATGAGGAGAAAAATCTTTTTATTCAGAATAGCAAATAAAAGAATAAGATATATCTTATGGAAAAAGAACTACAGATTACCATGCAATAGAAGAGGAACAACTCTCAAAGATTGCTCACTGATACATGGGTCTAAATTGGTTGACACCTCTAACCAGTACAGCAATGACTAAGTTACTTAGGGCCAGATTCATTAAGGCTTTTCTCCTGTTTTGCATCTATGGGAAAAACCCATAGGGGCAGATCTTCAAACCTGCGCATGGGCGTAGATTTGTTCGCACAACCAGGCGCGAACAAATCTACGTCCAATTTTATAACATGCATGCGCTGCCGCATGTTATAAATCCAGGGTTGGCACGAGCAAGGGGGTGCACAATTGTGCAACTTGCTCGTGCCGAGCCGCGCAGCCTTCCACTGTTCCCTCCGAGGCCGCTCCATAAACGGAGTGGCCTCAGAAGGAACTTTCCTTCTGCCCCCCACCTTCCCCTCCCTTCCCCTATCTAACCCACCCCAGCCCTATCTAACCCCCACTACCGTTATTGTTGAAATTACGCCTGTCTCCAGGCAGGCGTAACTTGCACGTGCCGGCCAGTTGCAGCACACCATCCCCCGGAACGCCCTGGGCCAGTGCCCCACCCACGGCCCCACCCCCGGAACGCCCCTTTTTCAAAGCCCCGGGACATATGCGCATCCGGGGGCATGCACAGGGGCAGATTTTCTCAGGTTACGCGCGTATGTTACGCACATAGGGGTAGATTTTAAAAATTCGCTCGATTGCGTACTTTTGTTCGCGCACCAGGCGCGAACAAAAGTACACTGGATTTTATAAGATACGCGCTTAGCCACGTGTATCTTATAAAATCCAGGGTCGGCGCGCGCAAGGGGGTGCACATTTGTGCAACCTGCGCGCACCGAGCCCAGCGCGCGCTGCCTATTCCCTCAGAGGCCGCTCCGATTTCGGAGCGGCCTCGGAGGTAACTTTCCTTCGCCCTCCCCCCACCTTCCCCTCCCTTCCCCTACCTATCCCACCCCCCGGCCCTATCTAACCCCCCCCTTACCTTTGTTGGCAGATTTATGCCTGCTAAAAGCAGACGTAAATCTGCGCATACGAGCGGGCTGCTGGCGAGCCATCACCCGACTCGGGGGCTGGTCCAGAGGCCTCGGCCATGCCCCCAAGCCCACCCCCAAAATGCCACGTCACGACCCCGAAATGCCGCGTCATTTCGGGAACGCCCTCGACACGCCCCCTCCCCGCCCCTTTAACGAAGCCCCGGGACTTACACGCGTCCTGGGGCTCTGCGTGCGCCGGCGGCCTATGCGCGCGTAAATCCGGCCGGATTTACGCACGCAGGGCATTTAAAATCCACCCCAGTGCCTTTGAAAATCTGCCCCATACTGAATCAGGTACTTAATTTAAAAAATATTTCTTTAACTGGTTACTATAAGGAAACATTTCTCTAAGTGGCTATATGTAAATTCCTTATCTTTCAATATGCAAATATCAGTGTGGAAGATGAGCCTACAGCTGGGTGAAATGTTGGCACTGGCCTTTGGCACACTTTCACATATAGCAGTGACATTCCATGATACACTAGCCAGTGGTTCCAGCACATTCTTTTCATGCTTCTTCTTTGTTATAAACACTATATATAATACTAAACAAAAATGCAATATAATACCTATGACTTAAGAATAATGACTTATGTTGTGGATGGCACAACATGCCATCTTTCTGCCCCTTCACCAGGCTAGAATATACCTTTTACAGGTGCATTTCTCATAAAAGGGCCCTGCCCCCTTTACATACCATTCCTCCCTCCCTCAGCATCTACCCCCTGTCTGCTTTTATCATCCACCCCTACCTATCTCTTCCTTACCCCAGTATCTGCCATTTGCATCATATGTCCCCCATCTCGAGCATCTACCACCTACCTCCCCATTCTACTCCCCACCATCACTGTCATATCTGCATCTGGATGTCATCTGTGACTCCCCTTGGATATTCCTGCTCAACACGTCCCAATGCTGCTGATGCACTTCACCATCTACGCACAGTGGAAGAATAATGATCACTTGGGCCCCATTGCAAGTTTTCATTATAGGCTCCTCATAACACACATATTCTCAAGGGCTCTCATTTTTCTCCCCTCCCCCATGCTTTCACCTTTCTTCTCCCTTCCTTAATACTCTTTCCTCCCCTCCACAGTGAGTTCTCACTCCTTTCTCTCTCTGCCCAGTGCTCTTTTTCTTCCCCCTTCTCTGTGTCCCCCTTTCCCGTGCTTGGACCTGTCTCTACCACCTTCAGGATTCTCCCCCCCTCAGTACTCTTGTTTCCTCACCTTCTCCTTTTCCCTCATCCTTTTCTCCTCTCAAGGAGTAATCTCACTCTAACCTTCCAAGTGATCTAACCCCTCTCCTCACCTCATTTCTTGTCTTCCCCCCCCACACACACACACACCCAGAGCTCTAAACCCTCTTTACCCTTCAGTGAACTCAGCCCTCAGTGCTCTTCCCTATCAGTATTTCTTTCTTCCTTCAGTGCCCTAAACCTTCCCCCTTCTCTTCATTTTCTCACTCCTTAGGATGTAACCTGGGGCTTGACAAAGTTTCTATAGATCTAGGAGCCACCCAAAAACCTTACAAACTAGCTCCCCTTCAACCCACCAAAGTTGAAGAGTGAGTAGATGGATAAGGTAGGCAGGGGTTGTCCTCTGCAGCTCTTTTACATACCATTACATGGTGATGCCAGGAACACTCCAACCCTGCTAACTGCACCTGGGATGACAGACCTCTTTGTTTTAACTGTTGCTAGAGCCCTGATCTAACACCCTCTTCCTTTCCCCACCAGTCTTTCTCTCTCACAATCTCCACATCCCTGTCCCCAGCAGTGTCAATCTCTTGAAATCCCCCCACCTCCATCCCTTCCAGTATCCATCTCTAAAAATTCCTTCCCCCATCTTTACCAGTCTCCATCTCTCAAAATTCCCCAATCCTGTCCCCACCAGTCGCACTCTGTCTCAGTCCCCGCTACCCTGTCCCCACCAATCTTTATCTCTCTCTCTCAAACACCAGAATAGCAACCTCAGCTCCTCTGAAATTTCCCAAATGCTACCATAGTCAGATCCAGCCCCATCAATCTACTCACTAGTCTGGAACCCCAGTATGCAGAGGCTCTGCTCCTTTATCCAGGGATGGGCCACAGATGGTGCCTCTGCTATGATCCTGCAACACATTGAGGTCACTGCTTCCTTCTACCACCCATTGACCAGATTACTTCCTGCTCCTCTTAGACCTGCATTGACCTGATGTGTTGGTTAGGTGGTAGTCTGCTGGCTCTTCCCTCTCATCAACCCATGCAAGCCTAACATCACTTTCATATTTTCACCCTGTAAGCAAAGGTGTAGCTACAACAGAATATTTTTGAGGGTCCAAAGTTAACATTAGGTAGGCACTTTGCTAGACTCCTCCTCAGCATCCTCCTCCTCCTGCCCCAGTCCCTTACCCCATCCTACGTGAGTCTTCTTTGCGGTGGCTACAAAATCCTTTCATTCCTGGCAACACTCGGTATCATCCGTCATTTTGCTATTTCCTTGCCCTGCCTGTCTTTCCCTTTCCTTCTATGCTTATGGCACTTCTCAGGCTGCTATAGGGCAAGTATACAATCAGGATTCCAACCATGCCAAGCATTCCTGAACTGTAAAAGTGATGAGACAAGGGAGTATAATTACCTGCCAAAAATAAATTGCAATACTTTCATGGCCTCAAATCTTTACAGGACTAGTCCAAAGGCAGTGTTATTTCTCTGTTCATTAGCCTTTTTAAAGGTGCAGGGGATCATGGTTTGGCAGTGATTCCAGTGTATCCAGGCCTTCTAACTGTTGCACCTTTAAAGACTGACTCAGATGTGACATGATCCTGCTGTTAGGGGAGAGGGCCCGAGCCAAATGGAGCACAGGCCTCAGAGCCACCGCCCCCCATATCTATGCCCCTGTCTGTGAGCCTTAGGTGCTAGGCTGGATTTTGTAGTTGCCATGGTGACCTGGCAATTGGGCTTAATCAAGCCCTGAACTATCTCCTCATTCTCTCCCCCTAGTTATTTTACTTCTCTAAACTCAAACTCCTCTCCCTCCCCATTCCCGATTCTTCTCACTCCTCTCCTTTCCCTCAGTGCTCTCACTCCTCACTACTCTAATCTCCTCTCATCCCATTCAGGACTTGGCAGAGTTAAAGATGCTGCAGGATCCTATGCCACCACTGTTCCCCATCTGTGCCGATCCTTCGAGTATGTTCAAAATTCCCGGGCTGGCATTTCCTGTATCTTGATTTACTGCATCATGAGATCAGCATACAGGAAGTGTCAGCCCATGAGTTTTGAATATGCTGTCTCTTACGTATGCAGCAGGGGATACTCTAGTTGTATGGAATGTTCCAAGTTGTGTGCTAGACACTCTTGGTTTTGGTTCCTGTGTTTTACTTTTTACTGGTTGTACTGCTACCAAACAAGTGGGTGTTGGTGTAAATAAATTTAATTAATATCTACTAGCATCTTCTAATATGTTACACTTATTTTCTGGCGATGAGCATGGGAGTTTGCTATTGTTAATGTGCAAAGGCAGCAGGAGTGTGCAGTTCTTGATCAGTAAGTCCAGAATAATCAAGCAGAACTCGGAGGGCAGGGCCATAAATGGAAACCAAATAATACAAACATCTGTAGCTATGGTCTATGTTGGTCACATTCAGGAATTTGATGTGGTATTACCCAATGCTTGGATTGGGTAATACCATGCCCCGGAACGCCCTGGGACAGCGCCCCACCCACGGTCCCACCCCCAGAACGCCCCTTTTTCAAAGGCCAGGCTCTCTGCATTGGGTATTACCCAATGCAGAGAGCCTGGCCTTCTATTTGTAAGTAAATAAGATTGAGATCCCTAAACAGAAATGGGCTGCTGTCTTGAATATGGGTGGGGAAAAATCATTCGCCATCATGCTTCACTGTTCTTGCCAAACATTAAGATGACAGGATCATGGTGTTGCTAAAGGCCCGTTCCTTACCTACTCCATCATTTCACAAAGCAGAATCTAGGTTATATTAAAGCATTGCCATACATGTGACTGTGCTGTGTAGAATTGCAAAGCTTTGCAAATTTGGCAAATTCTTAAATAACATGCTTCGTGACCAACTAGTCTGTGGAGTCCAGAATGAAATACTTTAGAGCTGTGTCCTTGCTGTACCAACTCTAAGCCTGGCAGAAGCTCATAAAAAAGGTTTTGTCACAAAAGAAGACCCATGACCCATGTGGACATTGCCAGCCACAATAAGAAAGTCATTCACTAGCCAACCAAAGCTGCCGAACTAATGTTTTACCTGTGAAGGACAGAATTGATGCTCTGTATGCAGATATAAAGGAGCAGATATTTCATTTACAAAAAAAAGAAAGGCCACATCAAAGAAGTTTGCAGATAGGAAAATCAGTTGTGAGACAAACATATATGACAAAGCAATGATGGATGAGACTGAGAAACTATATCACATCTAGACTCTACCGGACAGAGTCACATAATTCAGAAGTGTTAAGAGCAGTCCATGCCAATTGTCATGAATCTGAAATGGAAGTTGACTCTGGGTCTGGAAAACCAGTTAATAGTGAAGAAACTCAAGAGTTTCCTACTTGCAGTCCTCCCAAATTGTCAACTCCACAGTACGGTCTCTATGATTACAATGGATAGGAAGCAGTGCTGCACAGTAATTGCTTGCTATGGCTCTTTTCATGGGCCATTGCCACTCATAGTCATGTAGGGTAAACAATAAAAGTCTATTAGAAAGGAACTGATTCATATATTTAGGAATCAGCATCCAAGGGGACTGAATCATCACTGATGAGCATATCAAGAGCATCATGGACAAATTCCCTCAGATGTTAACAGAGAAGCTGGGAACTAACAAGGGATCAGAAGTGTAATTCCATCTAGACCCAGCCTAGACCCAACCCATCTAGACCTGAAGGCTAGGAATGTGCTTTTTGCATGATGCCATAAGATCAAGGCAGAGCTCAAGAATCTCATAGCATGAGGTATCCTAGAATCAATTAAACATACAAAATGGACCACACCAATCGTACGAGTACTAATACAAAATGGTGATGTGTAGATCTATGGACATAAGTGCACTTTTAACAAAGCAATTAAAGATCACTCACATCTTGTGTTTGCTGTTAACCAATTACTCACCACACTTGATGGAGGGCAAGTCTTTACAAAATTTGAACTTCCATACTTCTACTAGCTAGCAACTGATTGGGGCAGATTTTAAAAAAGGACGTGCACATGTACTTTTGTTCACGCAACCGGCGCAAACAAAGGTACGACGGATTTTAAAAGATACGTGCGTAGCCGTGTATATCTTTTAAAATCTGGGGTCAGCGCGCGCAAGGCTGCAAAAAATGGGCAGCCTGCGTGAGCCGAGCTGCGCAGCCTGCCTCCATTCCCGCCGAGGCCGCTCAGAAATCAGAGCGGCCTCGGAGGGAACTTTCTTTCCGGCACCCCCCACCTTCCCTTTCCTTCCCCTAACTAACCCACCCCCGGCCCTAACTAATTCCCCCCTACCTTTATTTCAAAAGTTACACCTGCCCAAGGCAGGCGTAACTTGCGCACACCGGGCCGGCTGCCGGCGCACCATGTTCCAGTCCGGGGCTGGTCTGGAGGCCACGGCCATGCCCCCGGAATGCCCCTGGGCCAGAACCATGGCTGCGGCCCCGCCCCTGGAACACCCCCGATGACGTGCCAGCCGCGACATGCCCCCCCCCCCGACACGCCTCTGACACCCCCCCCAGGAAAGCCCCAGAACTTAAGTGCGTCCCGGGGCTTGCGCGCGCCACCGAGCCTATGCAAGATAGGCTCGGTGCACGCAGGGGGTGGAAGGGGCAGCTTTTCAGAAGTTACGCGCGTATCTTATGCACGTAACCCTTTGAAAATCTGCCCCATTGTGTATGAAAAAGCTATGGGTGCCCAAATAATCATTATTCATTGTGGAGTTTTCTGAATTAATCATCTCCAATTTGGAATATGTCACTCCAGGCATGTTTTAATGCTTCACAGAAACATTATGGCTAGAATTCCAGGTGCTGCATCTTAGCTATAGCTATTCCTTTATCAGTTGATGTACCTCAAATCTGTGTCCTAGGCCATCTTCATTTTTCTGCCTCACTTCTTCCCTTGGCACTGTAATCTCCTCTCATAGCTTTCAGTACCAGTTTTAGGCTGATGACTCCTAGATCTACCCATCTCTACCAAATATTTCCCCACAAATCTAGTCACAAATTTCAGCCTACTTGTCTGACATCGTCACCTGGATATCCTGCTGCCACTTAAACATAACATGATCAAGACAGAACTTCTTGACTTCCTCCCAAAACCCTTTTCCCCTATTCTCTTTTTTCAGTCTGTGGTTGTCACTCTCATCATCCTGATTCCCTAGGCTCGTAACCTTGCAGATTTCTTTAATGACTCTTTCTCCTTCTCTAAACACATCCAAAATACTACTAAAATGTGTTTGATCTTCCTTTATAATATCCATAAAATTTGTCCCTTCCTTTGTGAACATGCTACCAAAATGCTCATGCATTAACTTATCACCTCCTGCTTAGACTATTGCAACTTGTTCTTTGCTGGCTTCTTGCTGAACCATCTTTCTCCACTGTGATTTATTCAAAATTCAGTTGTAGGAGTTATCTTTCTTCCTATACAACCTATCTTCTTGCTCCCTACACCTCTGTGAGCTCCGTGAGCTCCGTTCATTGGGCAAGTTACTCTTATCTGAGCCCTTCTCCATTGCCAATTCCCAACTCTGCACTTTCCACTTTGATGTACAATGTGTCGAAAAGACTTCCTGATTCTACTATGTGTCTTGCTCTCTCTTACCATTTGCAAATCCAGTTTAAAACTCACTTTTTTCAAAACTGCAGTTAAATCCTAAGGATTTTTTTTTGTATATTTCACTTCCTCCAGATTTGGGTTTGTCATATATATTTTTTTTTACTTGATTGAAAGTAAGTTCCTTGGAGAAGGGACTGTCTCTTATGTGCGTTTGTACAGCATTGCATATGTCTAGTAATGCTTTGAAAATGATAAATAATAGTAATAATTTTGATGATGTCTTGGTCAAGGGAGCATCAGAGGATAAACTGTGCAGCTTCAAGAAATTCTACACTGATTTGAAAAGTCAGACATTTGACTGAAGAAAGATAAATGTAAAATTAAGGTTATTAGTGTCACATTTTTGTGCTAATACATTGATGCTTCACAAATCCATCCTGTAGAAAACAAGACAAAGACAGAGCATGATGCCTCTGAACCAACTTCTAAAGATGAACCTTTGTTTATTTTTGGGAATGCTCAACTTCTATCAAATGTTCCTTCCATGCAAGGCAACCCTAACTGAACAGCTACAGTTTTCTCCATAAAGGATGCCATAGAATTGGACCCGTTGACATGCTGACACTTTCTAGAATTTTAAAATACCCCTAACATCAGCCTCTATGCTCATTCACTTTGATGAGCAGAGGCCTCTCATAGTCATCAATGATGCCTTATCATATAGTGTTGGGGTTCTGCTGAGCCATGTTTTGCCAAATCACACAGAAGCATTATTCTTGGACCTTGACATCTGAATTGAATTATACTTCGATTGATAGTCACTCGTTTTGATAGCTGAAGTTAAAAAGGTCCATAACTATATGTGCTATCAGGGTTTTGAAACCTACACTGACCACAAGTCTCTGAAGGGCATATTCTCCAAAGACACACCTACACCCCTGGTCTTGTTATTGTAACCCCTGTTATGATAGAACCCAGAAAATAGTCTCAAAGGCCATATCTCACATTTATATTTAGTTGAACACTGTTCTAGAGTCATTAGATTTATTTTCCAAAGTTTTCTGCATGGGGAAAGTTTCCTTTCAGGTCCCTCACATTGCTCTTTAGTCTTCCCATATTCAAGTCTTTTGTACACAGCAATGACAATCTCAGCATTGGTGGTAACAAAATCTCTACTCAATAAAACCGTGAGAGTTGTATAGTAGTTTTCAACATTTCTCTTTACTGCTAATGTAACTCCCTTTTCTCAGGGGTTACCTTCGGTGGCTGCAGAGGTAGTGAGTGATGCTGCTACTGCAGCCCCAGGATCAGTTTCTTTCCACCAGGGATTGCCAAATGGGGACCAGAAATCTTCTAGAAGGCCCAAGGAGAGACTTAAAAAAATAAACTGCTACAATGGGCAGCTGACAACATGGCCTTATGACCGCAGCATGGATGCTGCTAGCAATTGCGTGGATATGGGAGCAGCGTGCAGTACTTTGATGCTGTCTTCCCTGGGCACCTTCTTTGGCTGTGCTACACATGCACAGACAATGCTCTTTAAGACTTAAAGGGGTCGTGGCAGAAAAAGTTCCTGCGGCACCCTTTTGATGATGTCATTGGCCTGCCAATTTAAGGCGCCCCAGGACCTTGCATTGGCAACTCAGCAATGGATCTCATGCTTTGCTGTACTTGTTGCTCTTATTCATTGTTCTTGATTGTCTCAGTGTTCCTGTGTTTCTGGTTCCTTTAATTCATCCAGCCTTGCCTCATCTAGCCTTGTCTCTTCTAGCCTTTCTGTCCAGCCCTGCATTATCCAGCCTTGCCTCATGCAGTCCTGTTATCCTTGTCCAGCAGTGACTTCTCCTATTCGTCTTATCCATTGTTCTCTGTGTGTCTCTGGATCTTAACCTCTTGCTTGGACCTGACCATGGTTCCCTGAACCTGGACCTGACTTCTTGCTTGATCACAATTGCTTGCTGCCTGGACCTGACCATGTTTATCCACAGCCTGCCCCAACTTTAGCCTATCTCCAACTCCTTCAGTCTGCTGCCTGTCTGACCCTAGCGTTCCCTCGGACTCTTACTTACGAGACAGCCCTAGGGACTCACATGAGCCCTGCTGGTCACCAGAACCCAAGGGTTGAATCTATTGAGGAGGTGGCTGGTATAGTTGAAGCTCCACCTGTTCCACTACAGGGCACATTCACCAACTGTTGGCATAGTCCTTGTAGGTTTGCCAAGGAGGCTGTGTCAACTCTGCCACAGCAATAAAGACTTACATTCATGCCACCCATCACATAAATTCAAGTTCCACACCATGACTCTGTTCCAAACAAGAGTGGAGTTTACTGTTACAATCCAAGGAAAATAGAGTGGAATTTCTGAAACCTTTAAAAAAATATTGTCTCAAAATATACTCTAACAGTAGTGAAAAACTAAACAAAGCAATCACTTACAGTGTAAGAGAGTAAGCACTCCTTCCTTTAAAGCAGATATATATCAGTAGGTCACCTCATCTTCTGCATGGATCCCAGTGGCTTAGTGTCCCTTCATCAACCAAGCACCCTTCAGCAAAATGCCTCCACCTTGGTATTCCTTATTTGAAAAGATCTCTCTTTTTCTTGGAAGAAATGTGTCTTCTAGGTGACACACTAGAGTTCTTGAATTATTTCAACCACCAAAACACTGTTTCTCTCTCTTTAGGATCCTGGTCTCAAACTCCCACACCTTTTCTCTAAAATAGCCTTTCAATGCTGCTTCTCTCCTCACATCACCCCTTTGGGGGAAAGCCACCTCTTTCCATCACTCAAAATTAGCTGAAACCATTGCAAATCCCCCCTCCAACTCTTCTTTAACAGGAAGGAGCTTGCAGTTTTCAAGTGCTCTGCAGAGGTAAAACTCCCTGTCCTTTAGATGAACTCTTAGAGAGCAGGAACCCTCTAACAAACCTCCTTAGTGACCCTAGGCAGGGTTACACTAAGGAGCAATGATGAGTTTTAAAGTCTTTACAGCTGTGTAGATCACTTTTAAGATGATACAAAATGTTTTATTAAGATTGTGACATCTTAGTCTTTCTTAACTTCCAGATGTTTTTGCAAGATTAGTTGGTTCCTTCAGATACATGATATCTTCCCTCCCATTGGAATACAGAGCAATTTTGGAAGCTTCTCTCTCTTGGTAAATGAAGTATCAAGATATACTTTCAAAATGTTTAGTCTTTTATCTCCTACCTCCTCTTGTAGAATCAAGTGTGATTCCTTGTTTCTCCTTATCCTTATCCTTAGTAGAGTCTCATGTGCCATTGATGTAGTCTATGTCCTCTCCTTCTCTCCTTCTTCCTTCTCTCAGGATGTCTGAAAGTCATCCTCTCCTTGGATTCTGATGATCTCAGGTTCCTCTGCTAAGAAGATATCTCCTCCTTGTTTTTAGAAGAAAACTCAAAATGTTAAAGGTGGCATGGGAACGTGGAAAGAAACTCACATCCAAAAGGAAAGTCTCCATAGAGCTTAAGGTTAAAACTTAGAAAAATAAGAGAACAGCTTAAGACATGCTACTTTATCAAAAGCAAAAAGAATGCACGAGAGCAAAATGGCAATCTCTCTAAAAAGTGCTGGGGACACTACCATTGTCAGCTGCCACATGGGGGAACTGCAACCTAACAAACACTATTCTCTCTCTCCCCATACCTAAATGGTATATTTTTATCCAAGTATTGGTAGGAGACTAACAGGATCCCTATATTAGCTTGGCTGAAACATGTGCATGTCATATTGAGCACCACTGCTATGTCTATATGTGACAGTGGCTTCATACATCACCAAGTATTTTCCTGTTTTTACATCTGTTGAGAGATTTTTGCATTTTTTGATCCTTCCCCCTATTTTGGGATTGGTGAGTGGTCCCCTATATAAATGGTGTAGAACATGCTCAAAGTGTGGTTGGATATAGCTTTTGGTTGGAATTAGATTCTGTTTGGAGAGATTTGGAATTTGGTGGATCCCCATAGGCCCCATAGCCTGCGGCAGTGGGATTTTCAAGAATAGATGCCCTGCTAGAACCTTTACAGACCTAGAGAGTTCTGACTTGAGGAAGGAGAGAAGAACAGAGAGGATTTTTGACTTTAAGAGTGTTGGCTATTTGTTTTGACCAGATCCCAGATCAGAAGGCAACACCCCCCCCCCCTGCCCCCTTCCCGCTTGTCTGAGGGAACAGGATTTTGGTTCTTGAGCTCTGTGTCCAGCTAAAGCAGAGTTAATTCTGCATCGCCTATCACCCAGTGAAAGTGAGGTGTGTGGATTCCAAGAGCAAGAACTGATTTTTTTGAAGAGCTGTGGTTGAAGAGGTATTTTCTTTGCTTGGAGGTAGATATTTTTCTACTACCATTTGTGAAGAATAGAGACTTTGTCTTTCCTATCACTGGAAAAGGAGTTTAGACACTGATTCAAAGGCTGAACATGGATAGAGAGACTTTAGCACTTGGAGTTATCATTCTTCTTTTCCTTATCATGATTTTGCCATTCTTGCCTGGATTCTATTTTTTAAACTGCAGAAAAATATTTTAATGTTTGAACACCACTCCAAGCCTTTGTCTACTTTCTTCCAGTTTGAGAACTAGCCTGCTGAAACTGCTGACAAGTGTGAGTATTATTGGCAGAGTGGTTGATTGGAGAAAGAGACTATGAGGTACCCATCCCCAAGATCTTTGTCCTCATACCCGCCATTTGGACTCTGGTTCTCCAGTGGCTGACTACTGCAGTGGACAAGATGAGAAGAGTAAGAAGTCCAGGATAGTGAGCTTGACCCTGCGAATATGCAACCCCCCTGCATTACGAACTTCTGTCCAAGAGGAGGTTACATATAATGTACATTGGTGTACAAGCCTGGAAAAGCAATTGCCCATGCGGATACATTGAGCCTTCTGCTACTACGGGTACCAGACTATTTTTCAACCTCCGAATAAGGTTTTGATGCTAGGGATTCTTCCTGATGTTCCCCTCGGATGATTAGATAGGCTGACCGAAAAGGACCCTGTCTTGGTATATGTCCTAAACTGGGTATGGAGGGAATAATCTGTGGCCTATATTGGGTATGGTAAGTTTCCTGAGGAGTTCAGATAGTTTATGCTACCTGAAGGAAAATTTATCAGTCAATAAGAATGTCTCCTTCAGGGAAATCATGTTATTATTCCATGGAAAGATCACCAGGTCATTTTGGCCATGTTACATGCAGCACATTCTGGAACTGTGCTTATGAAGGCACTGGCCAGGAGCTAGGTCTGGTGGTCTAGGATAGATGCTGACATAGAAAGGTTGTCAAGGAGTGTGAACCATGCCAGATGTCTGGACACAATCCACCAAAATGTCCCAATTTCCCTTGGGAAGTGATTAAGAAACTGTAGTAAAGAATCCACATTGACTATGCAGGTCCATTTCAAGGGAAGAACTCCCTTCCTGTGGTAGATTCTTACTCAGAGGGACACTAGGTTATCACAGTATCCTCACAAATATCTGCCTGAACAATTATGCTTCTGCTGTTATTTGCAATTCATGGTTTACTGGATCCATTGTTTTCAGATAACAGATTTACTTTCATATCTGATCACTTTAAGGACTGTCATCATTGCATCACACCATTCTAGGCAAATGGCATGGCAGAGTGAATGGTGCAGTCAACCAAAGATCCATTAAAGAGAATAATTGATGAAGACTGGCCAACTATGCTTGGCCAGTTCCTTATCTGTCAACATGTCATGCCTTGGTCAACTTTGGAGGTCAGTCTGGCAGAACTGCTTATAGGGCATCATCTATGAGACAATCTTAATCCGGATCTCACTGCAAAATTACAACTCAAGCAGGAACAGGAGCCAAACTCCTCCTTGGGCTCATTTACCTTAATTTCTTTTATACTACAATATCCTGTATTTGCTAGAAGTGATGGAGTGGGTTTCCATTACTGAGATCACTGTACCCTTGTCATACAAGGTCCAGGTCACTGATGGCAAGATCTGGCATTACCACATTAATCAATTTTCTTTTCCTCAAACACTGAGGTGCTGCATAAGACTATGGAAGTTCCTAATGTTGTCCCAGTAGCACCAATTCCTCCTTTAGTTCTGGATATTCTCATCCTGTCAGAGCCACCACTGAGTGAGGATAATGATCTTGATTGATCAAGGACTGAGACTTACGTACAGTCTACTGAACCATCAGTTGAGCATGGAGATCTGTGGGTGACTTCTGAGGCTGGGCAATTATTTTACCTGAGGAAAGGTTTATTATGTATGCAGTGGGTGAGGGGAGAGGGGTGGGGTACAGGGGCACTCTAGTTGTAAGGCATGATCTTTGCTATTCTCTTGGTTATGGTTTTTTGCTTTTGCTGGTTGTGCAACTCCCTACCAAAGTGGGTGTTCATATAAATAATAAAAGTTCATTAATATAATTTGGGCCAGCGCTGATGGAAAGGAACAGTTGCAATGGTGACATAGGTTTCTGCTGCTCCTGCTGCTCCTCTAGCTCTCCCGGGTCCTGCACAGGATGAGGTATAATGAGTGCAGCTGCTGGAGGAATGTTATATATATACTTTTTTTTATTTAGATCACACCTTGTTCAAGGAGAGTTGTATCCAGGTGCTGTAGGCATTTTTCTGTCCCCAGAGGGCTTACATTCTAAGGGGGTAATTTACTAAGCTGTGTTAGGCATTTACCATACAGTAGACATCTTAAAACAGCAATAGCGTGCAGTATTTTAAATGTTGTGCATTATTTCACCCTCAGTATTGCAGGAATGAGAATGAACTGCTTTGCTTGTTCATGTCTGCCAATGCTTTTCGGGCCTTCAATACTCACTGAAATCTTAGAGAGGCAACAAGCCTTATGTTCTATCTCCCAGCATCAACCATCCCCCAAAGAAAAGTCTGCCCCCCCCCCCCCCCCACACACACACACACACAGAATATGCATCAACTCCCCAAGCACAAACCCTGGATGTCATCTGACTTCCTAAAAGAGAAGCCTCCACTGGCTACCCCAGCTCCTCTTAGATTTCCCCTTATCTGAAGGCAGATTCAGGTCAATGGGGCAGGCATGATGCCCAATTGCTCTTGCTCCACCATTACCAAAATTCAAAATGGTATTAGCTGAACCAAGGGTCCCCTTTGCTCTACACATATGCCTTGAGGTAAGCGGGGTCAGGGTAGTTCAAGGGGCCAGAGTCCTCTTTTTTGGGATGTTGGATTGGGAGTAGGGTTTGTGCAGCATATTCTATGTCGGGTAGTGTAGAGTAGCACTTAGGCCACAGCAGAGAGGCAGGAGATGGGTACTTTTAGGGGGAGTGTTTGTTGCTGAAGGAATCTCACTCAGGGCTGACTCTCTTTTTATATATTGTGTTGCCATAGTCAAGAACATTTGTACTTTTCCAGGTGCAAATACAGGATTTACTAAATTGGTCAGCCCATCTGCTACAGAAAAAACAGGTAACCTTCAGGCAACATCCAGCGAGACACCATCACCAACAGCACCCCTCCCACGTACCACAGTTTAGTAAATCTTGCAGGAAATGACTCACCATAAAAAGGACATGTTAATGTTCCATTTTAACGCAGGTTAATAAATAGGCCCCTTAAGCGCCCACTACTTGTGACATCAGAAACCTGCCAAGGCCTTTCACCTTACGACAATGAATCTTGAAATAAACTGCCTCTTCTCTTACAAGGACATGTTGTTAATGTAATCCCAAGGTACCAGTTTCACTTGAGAATATGGCAACTAAATTACCCCGTCTAGAATGCTCGAAAAAGAGGGGAAAAAAGAAGGTCACCCTGAAGAGAGAAACCTTGTGTTTTGAATCACAAATAATCAGTAACATCCCCCCTATCTCCTGCAGCAGCAAATGTGGAATTACTTGGGATTGCTCTTGTCCCTGTCTGTCTCGTGAGTTGGCAGGCCCCAGCAGGAGGTAAGGTACTTCTCAGGAGTTATGGGGAATGCCTTTTTATATTTTATGGTGGCCCTTTGTCGGGGGGGGGGGGGGGGGGGGGGGGGATTAGGTTGTTGATGAATTTCCAAAACAAAATTCAATTTCTTAAAATGAGGGTGGAATTTAATTTCACTTTTAAACAAAATGTGGGTGCTTTGTTGCATTTTCATTTCACATTCCTATCAGACATTGCTGGCTATTGAAGCAATATCTGTTCTGTTGATCATAGTCTCCTTACTGGGGCATAATGAAGCAGATGCTTACTCAATAAGGTGGTACAATCCTATTAATACATTTAAAAGCAAATAGTAACAAATTTTATGAGATTGCATGGGAAGCTAATGTAAGGTCTGCAAAGATATTTGTTCAAACCAAGCCACATTCAATAAAATCAAAGCAGCTATGTTCTGTACCCTTTGTAATTACATTAAAGATTTAGAAAGGCCAATTAAGATAGAATTATGATAATTCAGTCCCTCAAGGCCAAGTGAATGTAACTGGTCAGCAAAATCCTTACTCTCCAAGTCAGGTTTTATCACACGCAATTGTTGCAAATGAAAAAAACAGTTCAGAGACACTTTAGCAATATGCAATTTCATTGTCAACTCCAAATCCACTGTATCTCTCGATACATGGACTTTATCCTTAAATTCTAACTGCACTCCATCAATCTAGCCTACTGGACAAGATGTCTGAATTGAGAATTTTTTCACCCACAGCATCTCTGACTTACCTAAATTAAGCTTTAGCATAGTTGTCAGGAGCTGTAGGAAATGTATTTTCAAACAGTTATTTAAATCTGGCAAGTTCTTCCTTTCTTTTAAACCCAGCTCTAGATGGAGCTGAATAACTTTCTTAAACATAATAAAGCCCCCAGCCCCCCCCCCCTACCCTTCAAATCTGATCAGATTACACAAGCGTCTGGTTGTATACAAATTAGCAAGGCTAGGGGAGAATATGGAACTGTAGGAAAGAATTCAGCTTCTTCCATGTCACGATGCCTGTAGCTGTGAGGAGGCTGTGTTGAAGAGCACTACATTGGCTGAAGACTGAAAAACAAGGTGAGTCGACTTTCAAAAGTAGCTGTTAACTCAGTTTCATTCTGTCTGGACACAATCTGTTCTCTTGCATATTACCTTCACACTGGAAGTTACCACGGACAATGCAAGTAGTAATTACATCAATTGAAATTGTACATGCAGTATGTAGGAATAACGTGTAAAGGCAGTTGCTCACCTGTGCTCAATTTAATTTTAAATGATAACATTTAAAATTAAATTATTGATAAATGCACAACAATGATAAAGTATGAATTTAAATAGGAAATACTGTTTTTCATTATTTCATATGCCCATTAATAGTACCTAAAATATATAAATACAAATTAACAATCTCAAGGACTTCAGCAGAGTTTCAGTTAACTGATTATATATTTGATCAGAACATGTGATGATTATGTTTTTTGTTAAGGGTTTTGTTAACAAAATAAGGTCACAGTCCAAGTTTCCTTTCTTTGATAAGATTACCTTTCTGTATATGCTCACTCGCAAACCAAATGAAATCAAATTACTTTAAGGTATTAAAGTATTTGCACATATTAAATTAAACATTTTCTATTCACTCACACTTTTCAGTAGATCTAAGTACAATGATGCTGATGACATGTAAATTATGCATTTTGTACACTGTGAAAACATCATGTCTTTCATCTATAGTTTTAATTTTCTTTTATACCTCAAAAATCAAACTGTGCATATTTTGGTTTGGCATATGTAGGCACAATCAATATCAAATGTGTAGAAACTTTGTTTTACACTATATAGCGTAACCCAGTAATAATGCATTTCCTGAGAGACTAAATATTTATTTTTGTCCTCTTCCAATTTAATTGATACTAGTGGTGAGAAGCACCATATTTAGTTAATGTGATGGCCTCTTAGTAAATAGTTTTGCAGATGCTCCTTCTTTTAACCTAAAAGTCTATGCCTAGAAAGGGTACAGTATAGCATAGTAATATAAATGTAATATAGGTGAAAATGATCTGTAATCCATATAGCTCTTTTTTTTTTTTAATTTTCTGATGTAACTACTTCTGAGGTATAAAAATATCTCTTAATTTAATATTCTTCATGATAATATAAACTCATCAGGGTATATTTGTTAATGGGTATTAAAACTGGCCATTACAGCACATCAATGGCCAATTTTAATGCATGTGTTATCTAAAGATATAGCATCTAATTTACTAAAAGTTATAAAGTCCTTTTATACCAAATAATGCCTACGCATTACCATCATCAGTAATGTCAGCCTAGATGGGGGCTTTGACACTCTTTTATCCCATGCCAGTTGAAGAAATTAGTTGTACTGAAGTTACCTCCCCTATTTCCTGAGCCCATAAATAGGGACTGCTGTGTCCCAATTATCCTCTCTTCTTCCCCACCATAGGTCCAAAAATATGTGTCACTGTTCTCTATTTCTCCTCTACCTCCTTAGTCAGCATCAAGTTCTCCATGGTCTGAAGTCATTCCCTCACATCCCATGCAAGTCAAGCGAAAGGGCCAGTGATGGCCTGAGATAATCTTCTCCAACTCCCTGAGTGAAGAGCAAGGGCCCTTGTATGCTCAAGGTATTCCTCTGAGTCAAAAGTAAGGGCCCACTATGGTCTAGTCAACTAGCACTCACCTCCCCTCTCCTGGCCCTCCAGACACCCCCAGGTGATGTGGGCAGCAGGCAATAGTAGGTTTTCTTGCCCCATCAGTTCCAAAATAAAAAATGGAACCAGTGATTTCATACTTTTCATTGCCTGGCAGAGGCCTTTACTCTTGACTTGGAGAGGGTGGGAGTGACTTCAACCATGGGGTGGGGATCTTGATGCTGACTCCAGAGAATGGGAGAGTGGGACAAGCAGGGCACAGACAACCCTATTTGTGGGCTCTGGGGTGGGGGAGAGGGAAGTTACATTAGCCTGTGGGGGCAAGGCCTTAATTTTCATAGCCAAGCTTGGATAGGGAGATCCAGCCATGGACAATCCTTGATTCTACGCTCATGGGGTAAAGGGAAGACATTGTGACCCACATTGAGCTTTATGCTAGTCATAAACTACACTGAGATTTAGTTAAATGCTAGTATTATTGATGGCTTAATTTGAACCATTTTGTTAATATGATTTGGATTAATCGCTTATGAAAATTAATGAGATACTTAGCATGTATTTGCATGCAGCATAGCTTATTATGCATTTTTATTTGGTACTAAGACTGAATCAATATACCTTAACAGCCTGATTTTGAGCATAAGTGAACATGCTGAGATTTATTCCAATCTACCTTATAAATGGCCTGTGACCGACGGCCCGCAAATGCGCAGTAGAGACCAGCTCTACCGCGCATGTGCGGGCGAGCATGTCGCTCTGAGGCAGCTTCAGAAAGAAAAAAAAATGGCGGCGTCAAGTGGCAGCAGCGGCGGTACTGGCAGCGGGGCGGCGACGGCGGTAGCGAGCGACGGCGGTAGCGGCGGCGGCGACGGCGGTAGCGGGCGGTAGCGAGGGAGGGAGAAGAAGGGAGGGACGGACTGAGTGGGAGGGAGGGACGGAGAGAGAGAGTGGGAGGGAGTGACTGAGTGAGAGGGAGGGATTGAGTGAGGGGAGGGACTGAGTGAGAGGGAGGGAGTGGGACTGAGTGAGAGGGAGAGGGGGGACTGAGGGAGGGAGTGGGACTGGGAGAGAGAGGGAGGGAGTGGGACTGAGGGAGAGTGAGTGGGACTGAGTGAGTGAGAGGGAGGGGGGAGGGAGTGACTGAGTGGGAGGGAGGGATTGAGTGAGGGGGAGGGACTGAGGGAGGGAGTGGGACTGAGGGAGAGGACGGAGGGAGTGGGGACTGAGTGAGAGTGAGTGGGACTGAGTGAGTGAGAGGGGAGGGAGAGAGGGGGGGAGGGAGTGAGTGAGACTGAGTGGGAGGGAGGGACTGAGTGATAGGAGAGGGAGGGTGGGGAGGAGTGGGTGAGGGAGGGGGTGGTGAAGAGTGAGGGGAGAGAGAAAGAGGGGGAGGTGAGAGACAGAGGGATGTAGCCCGTTTTAACGGGCTTAACGGCTTGTATTTTATAAACTGTATGGCAGGAATCACACAATTTATAAAATAGTGCATTTTTCTGCATGCATGTTTTAGTATGCACAAGTATGTACAATGTAGAAACATGTATACTTTCTCTGCCCATTTATGAAATATATGCACATATATTTTATACACTAAATAATTGTAATAATTCAAGCATAATAACCTTGAATTAAAATTGGAGGCAGGTATTTCATAAAGTATGTGCATACACTGTTCTGAAAATACTTGTGCATATACTTTGAATCACCAGTTCACCAATATCTCCACCAGTTCACCCAGACCTCCACCAGTTTATCTAGTCAGGGGTAGGCTACTCTGAGCATGGAGTGCTACAAACAGGTATGTTTTTTAGGACATCCACAATGAATATGCATGAGCTATATTTTCATACAGTGGAGGCAGTGTATGTAAATCTAGTTCATGCAAATGAAACCCACCTCCCAAGGGAGACAGAGGTTAAAGAACATGCTACCATGTAAGTGAACTGCAGCAGAGAAAAAAAGAGGACAGTGCAGCTATGTAACATGAGCTGCCAGCCCACGAAACCCAGAATGAGATTGAAAAGGTTGCCAGACCCCTTACTGTGAAAGTACTTAAATGACCATTGAATAGATGAGTCACTCAGGTAGGGGATTTGATGTCACAGCCCCTGGACTACTGTTGGGAAATTGCAGTGAAAAATCATTTTAAATCAAAGGATAGCAAAATCTTAAATTACAGAACTATGACTGGAAAAGTCCTACATTGGAGAATTCTGAATAAGAGAGGGATTCATGAGAGAAATGTACTGAAAAATAATCCTAGGAAGCAAACAGGTTCTCACCTTAACAAAGGGAGTTTCTTATGTTCCTAAGTCAGACCCTTGGATACCCAGCTCTCAGACAACAGAGAGAAAGGCCAGGCAGGATGGAAGAGTGTGCACACATTCTCTTTCCATTGTCCTGCCTGGGTCTTGGCCTTTTGGCTGAGAGAAGGTGACCCATCCAAGTGTGGTAATAGCGAATGACTGGCCACCGGGCTTAGGAGAGGTAAAATCACTGAAAGCTGAGACGGAATCACTGAACACTAAATAAGTCATGAGCCCAGGGAAAACAAGATCAGGAGGTGACCCTGGGTCCCTCTTGAACAAGGGGACCCCAGCGGCAGATCAAGTGATCACCCAGAAGGAAGGGGACCCCAGTGGCAGATAGGGATGTGACCTTGGGTCCCCCTTGAGCAAGTGGACCCCAGATCGAGCAGTCCCCCATGAGGGTATGGAATCCAACAGCATATCGAGCAATCCCACAGGAGGATGTGGATCCTAGCAGCAGATTTAGTGCTCCCCCAGGAGAGTATGGACCCCAGTGATAGATTGAGCTGTCCGCCAGGAGGAAGGGGACCGCATTGGCAGGACCAGAGGCACAGTTGAGTTCATCAGGAGGGAATGGACACAGCAGCACTCCAGCAGGCAGAGTTGGGTCCCCCAGGAGGGTATAGACTGCAATGACAAACCTGGAGGTGGAGTCAGGTCCCCAGGAGGGAATGGGTCCCAGCATTGGCACGGACCCTTCAGCAGAGCAGAATTGGCACTGAGGAGATGGCAGTGGTTTAGATATAACAGACTCCCGCCAGGCCAACATTGCCCACCAGCCCAGTTTCATCTTTTCACATGGGTGAGACTTGGGATTAAAGGGGGTGGATAATAATAATACTTGATTAAGCGAGAACACAAGAGGTCCCTTCTATTCTATATGGTGGTATACTGTGGGGGCCAAGAACCCCAAATTGCCAAATGTTCTTGCTACCTTTTAGAAATGTATATAGTTGGGTAGCCTGAGACTATTAATCAAGAGTAGATAAGTGTGCTGTTTGACATCCTATTAGCGATGCACATAGTCATATAGAAATGTATATAATTATATAGTCTAATAAACCTGTATATATTTGTATATACTGGCAGCCTTGTTCACAGTCCCATTGTTTTCCTGGGGTGAAAGGAGGGAAATCCCACCCACTAACACATTCTTTCCCAGATGGAGGCACCAGGCGCCAAGAATGTGAGGACTGACAGAGTCTGCCCTAGGGGGTGGGGGGGGGGGGGGGCTCCCGCCAGGTTGGTCCCAGACCAGTGAATGCACCACGAAGTACGTGATCAAAGGGGTGTTACACAAATTATTGAGGCTATCCTGAAACCCCACATTTGTTTGTGGCATTTCAGGATCCGAGTTGCTACCCTGAACCAGCACTTCATCTTGACCCCCCCATCAATTCACCCAGACCTCCCACTCAAAAACTGCATTCAAAAGACAAGTCTGATTTGAATTGCACAAGTCAATTAGGAGATGTAAAAGTGTATGGACAAGTTTGGTAATGTATGCGCATTTACCTCCTACAAAATAGAAACCTGTATGTATACTTCAAATCCCTGGCCCAGAACACCCTACACTGCCTCTTCCCCTCCCCCTTAAAGGTTATGCGCATCATTGCAACTACACACATGCTCTGAGATTTATAAAATAGCAGATACTAGTGAATATGCTTACTTACGTGCACATAGTCCATATTTCTGTGCACACAAGTCCCATTTAACTCTTGTAAAATTCATCCATAAATGCTACCGTTAAATGCGGGTGTTTAGACATGCATTAGGGCATTAACACAATTTAGTAAATAATATAGAAACCCCCCCCCCATTGCCAGTTCATTGTAATTTTGTTTTTATTTTTTCCTTGACAATTATGAATCTTTTATTAAATTTAAGCAAAGCTGTAGTCGGTAAGGATGTGTTAATTGTTTAGTGACAATTATTTAACATTAATCTTTTAAAATGCAAACACAAAACATAACTGTGATATTCATAGGACTGATTACTTTTAAATTATGCAGGAACTGAAAAGACAGCAGTTAATGGGACGTGCTGGAGAGCATTCTGTGATGCATCATGTTAGCTTGCCCTGACCTTCAGTCATGCCTTCTATTGAAAAGGAGTGTAATGAGTTCTAGTAATTATTCTCCAGCTATTGTCCACTGTAACTCCAACACAATATTATGTGTGGAGGTTAAAATTAATTTGTTATTATTGTTGTTGCAGGAGAAAAGTTTGAAGCCTAAAGGCTTAATGACTCATTGTGATGAATAGGTAGGCCCTGGAGGGCAACTTTGAACTTCTGGTGTGTCCCTAGGCAATTTTATGAATAGAACAAGGAAACAGACCATGATTGTAAATTCTGTGACTGGCTGTTTAAGTAATTGTTATGTTGCAACTAACTGAAAATTGTCAAATATTTGCAGTCAGATTAATATATTTATTACAAGAGCACTTCTGTAAGTAAAGCATTTCTAGCAGTTATTTGTTCACCAAAGACTTTAACAGGATTCAAACATTAGGGAAGGATCCAGATTGGGAGGGGAGGGGAGAGGAGGGAAGGTCAGGATTGGGGTGGGGGAAATGTCCCTTCGACTGCAGTCCTGTTCCACCTCACATTCTCGTATCCTCACCTTGCCCTTCCCCTTCTTTTCAACATTCATCCCTGGTGCCCTCTCTCACCCTACTATCCCTGGTATCCTCAAAAAGCCACTTGCTGTGCAGACTGGATGGACCATTTTGTCTTTATCTGCTTTCATTTAATATGTTACTATGTTAGACACAGTTCAGCATAGTTTGAGTTTTATTGTAGCCCTTCTCAATTAATCAGACGTCAGACATACATTGTTACTTTACACAGTATGTTTGGAGTAATCTGCCACTTCCCACTTGCATTGGATTATTGTAACCCTCCCATGTTCCTGCCCACAGCTTCCTACCAGCAGTCTTTAATGCTGTGCCTATACACTACTTGTACTTTTTGTTGATTGGTTGCTCTTCCCAACTCCCCAGCTCCATTCCTTCTAGCCTCTCCTTTCACTTCCAGCTGGTTTGCTTCTTGTAGACTCACCTTTTCCTAAATTTCCCATTTGGCCTCAGGCTTGAGAGGTCCCTGATCTCCTACTCCCAGGGACCTCCCCCTCTAGAGCTCCTTGGGTTTTTCTTACTCCTGCTCTGAAGAGTCTCTTGCTGAATTCCAACAAAATCTTGCTGCCTGCCACACCTTCCCCTTAAAGATAATGGGATATACCTCCCATTAAACATAACTTCAGTAATTTATGCACTAATCACCAGTTGAATTGACTATTGTAACCAGGGCGGTTCTATCATTAGGTCAGGTGAGGCGGTCAACTCAGGCAACAAAATTTTGGAATGGCAGTAAGTGCCATCCAAAACACACCTGCAGTGACTGCCTCGTTTCCCAGCCAAACTGAAGAAAAAGTCCTGCAGCAGCACAGTTCAATGAGGTGCCAGTAGAGTTCCCATTCCTTACCTATCAGATCAAAACCTGTACGCCAGCAGGGTTCCCAATTCCCCTGCTTACCAGAAAACATGGATCTGTGGAGGTAGCACATTCTAATGACTTGCTGGTAGGGTTCGCACCCTCCACCAGCAAGAACAGAACTTGCACATCAACAGGATTGCCACCTCTTTTATTGCTGGACGGCATGGATCCGTGAATGTGGTGCACATTAATGACATACCAGTGGGGTTCCCACCATCCATTGGCAAGAGGAAGACCTGTGTGCTGGCAGAGTTATCACCTCCTCCTCCAGAAGGAAGAGATAGACCTACAGAGATGATGCACTCTAATAATGTATTCCTGGAGTTTCTGCCGCCACCAACAAAAGGAAACCCCTTCCCCTCTCCCAGCAGAAGGACACATGCAGGGAACCCCTTCCCCTCTCCCAGCAGAAGGAAAAGTCAAAGCTGTCTATTGTTTTCAGTAAAAAGTTAGTGAGGAGGTAGAGGTTGTGAGAGGAAAGAGGAAACAAAAGGGAGAGGGTGCAGAAAGTGGTGAGTGAGAGGAATGGGGAAAAAAAGGGGGGAGTGTGCAAGAAAGAACATAAGAAATTGCCATGCTAGGTCAGACCAAGGGTCCATCAAGCCCAGCACATGTTTCCAACAGAGGCCAAACCAGGCCACCAGAACCTGGAAAGTACCCAAACAACAAGAAGATCCCATGCTACTGATGTCAGTAATAGCAGAGGCAAACTTGATTAATAGTAGTTAATGGACTTCTCCTCCAAGAACTTATCCAAACCTTTTTTAAGCCCAGCTACATTAACTGCACTAACCACATCATCTGGCAACAAATTCCAGAGCTTAATTTTCTACGATTAGACTTAAATGTGCTACTTGCTAACTTCATGGAGTGTCCCCTAGTCCTTCTATTATCCAAAAGTGTAAATAACCGATTCACATCTACTTGTTCAAGACCTCTCATGATTTCAAAGAACTCCATCATATCCCTCCTCAGTCGTCTCTTCTCCTAGCTGAACAGCCCTAAAGGAAGGTGGTGTGGGAGAGTAGGTGGAAGATGGTTGCCCCCTCCACAGGTTAAGAAAAGAAGGAAAGAGAGAAGCCCCAGCCTGTGTGAGAGAGAAAAGATTATATGTATGTGCGCGTATGAGAGAGAGAAAAAGAAAGAGAAAGAGAGGGGGAGAGCATGCTTATTTGTGTGAAAGAGAGAGGGGGAGCATGTGTGTGTGTGTGTGCGTGTACATGTAAGAAAGAGAGGGGAGTGTGTGTGCATGTGTGTGAGAAAAGTGAAAATCTGTACATTCCCCTCCTCCCCCCACAAATCCACAACAATCTCAGGGTTTTTAGTTTTCTTAGAAGCCTCTCATATGGAACTTTGTCGAATTCCTTCTGAAAATCGATATGTGTGTATTTGGATTTTCAGAAGTCATTCAACAAGGCCCCGCATGAGAGATTTCTAAGAAAACTAAAAAGTCATGGGATAGGAGGCGATGTCCTTTTGTGGTTAAAAGACAGGAAACAGATAATAGGATTAAATGGTCAGTTTTCACAGTGGAAAAGGGTAAACAGTGGAGTGCCTTAGGGATCTATACTTGGACTGGTGATTTTTAATATATTTATAAATGATCCAGTGAAGTGATCAAATTTGCAGATGACACAAAATTATGCAGAGTATTTAAATCTCAAGGGGATTGTGATAAATTGCAGGAGGACCTTGCTAAACTGGAAGTTTGGGATTCCAAATGAGTTGAAATTTAATGTGGACAAGTACAAAGTGATGCATTTAGAGAAAAATAAACCTTGCTGTAGTTACGCGATGTAAGGTTCTTTCTTAGGAGTTACCACCAAGGAAAGAGATCTAGAAGTCATAAGAACATAAGAACATAAGAAATTGCCATGCTGGGTCAGACCAAGGGTCCATCAAGCCCAGCATCCTGTTTCCAACAGAGGCCAAACCAGGCCACAAGTACCTGGCAAGTACCCAAACACTAAGAAGATCCCATGCTACTGATGCAATTAATTAGTCACTAACCAACCTCTTTCCCTTCTTAGTCAATTCACCAACTGAAACATGCAAGGGAATCCTTATCTGGTGGTTATTTTGTACGGAGGTTTTTCTCTAGGGTAACCGATTTACAGTTATCCTTTTCTTTTCCTCCGTCTATTATTCTTTTATTGTTTTCAAAAGTATTTCTGTTTTTTAAATTTTGTTTTTTCTTTTTTACTTAAAATCCCTTCTCCCCTGCTGCTTTTCCGACCCACTCCAATTTTTATTTCATACTTATCAAGGTTGCCGCCTTTATTGGTGTTCATGGGTAGGACATGCAGCTCTGTACCCATGAACACCAATAAAGGCGGCGACCTTGATAAGTATGAAATAAAAATTGGAGTGGGTCGGAAAAGCAGCAGGGGAGAAGGGATTTTAAGTAAAAAAGAAAAAACAAAATTTAAAAAACAGAAATACTTTTGAAAATAATAAAAGAATAATAGACGGAGGAAAAGAAAAGGATAACTGTAAATCGGTTACCCTAGAGAAAAACCTCCGTACAAAATAACCACCAGATAAGGATTCCCTTGCATGTTTCAGTTGGTGAACTGATGCAATTAATAGCAGTGTCATACTGTGTAATACATTGAAATCATCAGTTCAGTGTGCTGTGGTGATCAAAAAAACAAACAGCATGTTAGAAATTATTAGGAAGGGAATGGCAAATAAAACGATGGATGTCATAATGCCTCTATATCACTCCATGGCGAGACCATATCTTGAATACTGTGTGCAATTCTGGTCACTTCAGCTCAAAAAAAATTATAGTTGCACTGGGGAAAGTGCAGAGAAGGGTGACCAAAATGATAAGGGACATGGAATGGCTGCCCTATGAGGAAAGGCTAAAGAAGTTAGAGCTGTTCAATTTGAAGAAAAGATGACTGAGGGGGGATATGATAGAGGTCTACAAAGTCATGAAAGGACATGAACAGGTTAATGTAAATTGGTTATTTACTTTCTAAGATAATAAGACTAGAGGATCCTCCATGAAGTTAGCAAGCAGCTCATTTAAACAAATCAAAGAACATTCCTTTTCACTCAGCGCATATTTAAGCCCTGGAATTCATAGCCAAGGATGTGGTTACGGCAGTTTTTGTAACTGGGTTTAAAAAAGGTTTGGATAAGTTCCTAGAGGAAAAATCTGTAAACTGCTATTAATTAATAAGCAATAGTAGCTTGAAATTTAATTACTGTTTGAATACTTGCCAGGTACTTGTGACTTGGATTGGCCACTGTTGGAAACAGGATACTGGGCTTCATGGAACCTTTGACCCACTATGGCATATCTTATGTTCTTATGGTCTTATGATACCAAAACTTCCCAGTTAGGGATAGCAGGGGATTTTTTTACTTATCCTTATTAGTTTTAATTGGGTACTATTTGATGTTTTGAAATATTTTATTGGCATTTGGGAAATTTTTAAAAGTTTCCAATTTTTATATGTTTTTAATAGATGTTCCATTTGTCAGCTATTTTGAATATTATTATTTTTATTAGCATGGTTAACTATTATGATGTTTTATATTTATTTTATTGTTTTATGTTTTAAGAGGTATGGTGATTGTTTGTTCCATTGTTGTACTACATACAGGTTCTGGCGTGTTGCAGTTTCCAGTTCAGTTGTCTGCACATTTCTATGCATAATTTTCTCTCTTTATTCTATATTTGAGGGTTGGCATGTGTTGTGTTCTGCAACTGTGACCAAAATGAGGTCTTCTGCTGGAATGTAGTTTCGGTGTAGGGATCTATAGCTGTTTGGCTTGCTCTGTTTTCCTGATAGGAGATGTATTTATTTATTTATTTAACAGCTTTTTTTATACCAGTATTCGTGGGTACATCATATCGGTTTACATAAAATTAAATGAAATACATAGAACAGGGGGAGGGGTAGGGGAGCAGGAGGAAAAAGAGGGTATGCATGGGGGGTGAAGCATGAAGTAAAAGAAAATAGAAATTAACAATAGAGGCGAACAGTAAACTGCATTGTAAAGTATAGCCAGATAAACAACTTAATATGGGGGAAATTAGGGTTCAAGGAAGTGTCTAAAAGTAAAAAAAACAAATGTATTGGTATTTCAGGGCCAACAGTAATATTTGCAGTGTTGTCTTTTCATAGGTGATTTCTGAATGTGTCAAAATGTATTTTGTTTTGTTTTCATCTTTTGATATTTTAATGATGAATTTGTTTCATTCAGTTATGTATGTTTGATTTTGTATATTGCCTAGGGCCTAGTGCCTAGGCAATTAAGAAGTTTTAATGAACATAAAAATAGATAGAGTTGTTACTGTTTGAGTGCTGGCAGTTAGCTGTTTTGGTATGGGAGGTTTACTATATTGTGATTACATTTTAGTTTCCTCATGGCTTTCTGAGGGACAAGCTCGCACCTAACACGCCAAGTGTATTTTTTGTAGGGTTTTCAGCAGGGGATGCAAATAAAATATACATAAGTGATATTTTTACCTCAGACTATACTTTGAATGTTCTTTTTCGTGTGAAATGCATCATTTTTAAAGTATGTGTGGACAAAGCCATGAGAGGGGTTGGAATGCGTAAGGTTCATCTAAGCCACCTAATACCTTTGCACGGGCTCCGATTGGAAAAGCAATACAAATGAAGCAATAAAAATAAACAGAATGAGGAGCGGGCAGCACAGTAATTCTTTGCATATGGCAAGACATAAGATAGTTTTGGCCCTGGGTGTGGTATGAATGAGAGGGGAGGAAGGGAAGGGAAAGGGAATGCGGATGTGAGAAGAGGGTAGGATAGGAAGGAGAGGGAATGAGAGGGAAGCAAAGTCAAGGGAGGGGGGTAGGGGGAGAAGAAAGGAAAGGGATGGGGTGAATGAGAAGGGAGGGAAGGAAAGGGGAATATGAATGGGAAGGAAGGAAAAGGGATGGGGATGTGTTGGTGAGGAAGAGAGAGGAAAAGAGGGGGAAACAAAACTGTATTGGGGAGTGAGTGGGAGGGTATAATTCATACACAGACCACCACAATTATTCCCATTTCTCCAGGGAACAGACGCTGGGGTAGGGTGGGAGGCAGGAGTTAGGTTCCCTGGAGTGTGGCAGGGTTTCCAGCTTCCTAGAAATATTATCACTGACACTCTTGTCTTTCACATCTCTGGGAAACCTAACCCCTGCCTTCCCCACCCTCCCCCTAACTCAATTCCACACAGCTTTCAAACCATTAAAAGGGCCAGACTCCAGGGGACTTCTACTCATCAAAACTCTCCATGATTTGACCTGCATCATGCCTTTATGGGGGAGGGGGTATGCTATCTCACCCTTCCCCTCAGGCAGCAGATTTCCTTGAGCCACCCCCTGATTGTAACTCACTTCTGCTCAATGGCTTCTCTCAGTACAGTTTGAAATGCCTCCACGTCCTGCAAAATTCTGGAAAGACCCAGAGCAACCAATCACAATAGACCCATGCTACACAAATTGGACTGGCGCCAGATTAACATTCAAAACCAAATGTGTGTGAATAGCCAAGCCTCAGAATACCTCCCCTTTCTTGTTGTATCTTACACACGCACCAGATATCTGGCCCAAAGCCCACTCTATCTTCTTCCCCCATGTCATCCGTGAAAGTGAACTGCACTGCTATGCACCCCAAATCTGGAATGAGATAATGTTACCCTCCTCTTGCTACCCTCACTTTCCAGGAAAAGTAAAAGCGTGGTTGTTCAGTCAAGCCTTTTCCCAGCCTGTTCATTAATAAAGTAATAATATCCAATATATATGAGGACATTTATGCAGGGTCACTGTAAATAACACTGTAATATATGGTTACTTGCTATGTATCTGTAATTCAGTTAAAACTGATTGTAATCCGGTTGGAGACCATTCTTGGAAAAGAAAAAAAAAACTAGCATTATTATAAAAGATAGATGGATCTTGTCTGTCTTGAATATGCAATGCTCATTTAGGAGTCAGGCAGCAGAGCACACACACATAGAGTCAGGCTGGTAGCTTTAGACTGCATTTATTTATTTGGAAAAACTGATATTTTGTTTGTGGAGGAAATGCAAGAGGTTGCAGTACCACCAGTGGGCCACAAGATGGAAGTGTTTCCTGGACAGACAACAAAAGAGTACATTTCAAAGCCATTTCTGTGTGTAGAAAAACAGAAATCACCTTTTTTCAAAATTGCCTACCCTCTGTGCGAGTAACATCACATCAGTTCTACAATTTGTATCATTTTTACCTGCATCCCATGGGCAGGATGAGATTGGGGGAAGCAGCAATGAACATAGCTGTGAATTTTCAAAACTATGCACATTCTTTGGACTGGAAAATGTGTCCACAGAGAAAAAAAGGCACTGATCTCTGTGGGTATGTTTCCAGAGGTAATAATAGTTTTTGCTTTGATTATTGATAAAAAAAAATCTTGTTCTTACACTACACAACCTCACCACCCTCCACCTTGCCTGAGCCAACCCTATCCAGCTGGCAGGACACCAGAGCCAGCAGCCGCATGCTGCTCTAACCTACTCCTACCATTGATGCTTCTCACTCCCATGTGGCTGCTGATCAGCTGTTCACACTGCATGGTACTCTATAAAATATACAAAGCACCCTGCAGTTTGAACAGCTGATTTCTTGAACTGTGTGGAAGGCAGAGACACTGGGAGAGGAGGAGCAAGTTAGATGAGTGTGTGCAACTTGCTCAAGTCCAACTGCCCATGCCCACCAAAAAACTAGCTAGGCAGTTTCTTTTGTTCAACTGCTATGTTCCACTTGAGACCATCTTGCTCAAATCCATCAACCTGAATCTCTTCATGTTTCCTAGTTAACCTGCCCTCTGCTTGAATGCCTGCATCCATCTCGTGACATGAAGCCATCTGGGGCCTCCCAGCACTGCACCACACAGTTGGGGGGGCCCCAGAAGGGCAGATTTGATCAGGGCACCTATGCCACACTGATTCTTTGTGCCAACTAACTGGGGGAGAGAGTCCTTCCTCTATGCTAGAGTGGCAAACCATCAGGAATGAGCTCAGCCCTCAGGTATGAGCTCCAGTTCATCTCTGGCATTGGTATCCCAATCAACATTCTGCTACAGTTATGGGACAATCCCAAAACTGCCTCATGCTCCAGTTCAAGCTGCAGTCTGACACTTTAAACTAAACTAATGCTATCCAGGGCCGGCACAACCATTAGGCAGGACCAGGGGTGCCGCTGGTGTAAGCAAGGGCACCATTTTCAAAATGTGAAAGGAAGACACAGTTGTGGAGCACTTGCTAGTGGAGAGAGAGAGAGAGAGAGGAGAGAGAGAGAGAGAGAGAGAGAGAGAGAGAGAGAGAGAGAGAGAGAGAGAGATATAGAGAGATAGATCGAGAGAGAGAGAGAGAGAGGAGAGAGAGAGAGAGATGAACATAACTATATCTACCACTGTCAAAGGTCACATTCACCTCAGGGTGGGGGGTGGTGATACACTGGTCTGCCTAGGGCTCTCCTGATCCTTGCACTGGCCATAATGCTATCTGCTTGTCCTTTGAAGGGGGTTTACTGAATATGTCTTGTTAAATATCAGAAACCACTCATGGACTATCTGCCTGCCACCAAAGTACAAGAACCACATACTTATGTGCTTATTTACCTTGTTGAGACTTCAGTTTCATAGCTGGTAGTGAGGTATGATTTCTAAACATATCACCTGAAGCCAAGCTGCCAGGTCAATTAGATTAATTTTAAGCATGTATGTTAATGATAGGCAGGCTAGATCTTTGCCACCCAGATATACTTTTAGTGCATCGTTATGTACTTGAGGTCCACCTGAGTCTGGTTTTTCCTTGGTCTGTGTTCCAACAAGTGGAGATCTAGGTGGGGCGTCCCCAAAACTCTTTTCTCTTCTCCTTGGACTCCTTCTGTTGTGACTTCTCATTAGGACAGGTCCACAATGAAAAAACAGGCTAATAATACAGCCCAGCTTCCCTGTGAGGAGGGGGCGTCACTAAAGCTCCTCACAAAACAAAAAGGGCAAAACACTTTCAAAGTCCCCAAAAAAACCTTTTCTTCTGCTGAGATGATGAATCACTGCTGCTTTTCCACTTCAAGGGAAGGGTACACAGATCTTCCCACTCTTGGTCCTTGGGTTCAGGCCTTGTATCTCGCCAAAAAGGGACCAGGGTCTCACCCAGGTAAACTCAGAAAAGCTGCCCAAAACACAACCAAAGTTTCGCTTTACATAAACTGGAGGCAGACCCTGGCAGGCAAGGGGTGTACTGCAGAGATCTCCTCAAAACTATTCAGCTCCAAAATCCAGCTCCTTAATCTCCAGAAGCCAACTCAAAATGACCACGCTCTCTAAGCC